>NC_134040.1:58780151-59080807 GCF_965140245.1 Athene noctua
GTGTCATACGCACTTTTTTCCTATTTTTTTTCCTAAACGATGTTTGAATTATTTTCTGCACCAAGATTCCACTTCAACCAGAAAGTCGAAGAGTGCTCTTGGGCAGAATAACCTATGGCATCATCATTAAAACACTGTACTATTCTTGCTCCAAGGCTATGAAGTTGCTATATGCCAACTTCACCACCAGAGGGGCAGTTTATGAATGAAAATGTGATTGGATCTTAGTTTTACAAGTATCAAACTGCTGTTCTGATCTGTAAACATGTGGAAAAAGCCACTGCCAAAAGCACTAATTTGTCTTTTGGACCAAGCCAGTTATTGGTGTTAGCCTGCTCAACATTTGGGTTATTGTGGTCCAGTAAGGAGAGAATATTTATCAATTTACTTTTTTCAGATGATGCTGGTTTTGAGACAACTATTGATGTGTTCATCTTTCTGTTAAATATACTTACCTTCTTTAACTTACAGATAGATTTTTTTTTTAAATTTAAAATATGTGCCTAAACTGAGCATAGCTGAACTGTTTAATAAGCCTAATTGTTTCTCTTCTCATGAGAAATTTCATGTGATATGTTAGTTGTAACTGCAGTAGCATATGACATTATAACTTACCCTTGAGAACAGAGAAATAATTGCTGCAATTTCATACACAAATAAAAGAATAGATACAGAGAACCCTTTTGAAATTTGGATTTTAACAGTTCCTTTACAATATATGTCTTTTAAAAAGATAGAGCTAGAAATAACTCGGGGAAGTGTTACCTTCAGAAAGATGAAAACAGAATTATTATGCTTACACTTGTTCTCTAAATACTACAGGCATCCTGAATTGGCTGCTAATGACTGTTGAGGCCACCTGTTCCTTATGTACACAAGTATATATTCCTAGAAGAAGCCTCGGAAAAGAACTTAAGGGATTTTTTTTTAACAGGGAGTTATTCCAAATTTCTGAAATTATTGTTTTAATTCTACTGTTTTCATTCAACAGAGGGTTTAACAGAGTCCTAATTTAAGTTTGTATGGTACTGAAATTGGAAGGCATATTCACAGAACAAAGAAATAGAAGAGATAACCTACCCACAAAACTCAGGAGTAGCCTGAAAATTTATCAGAGGTAGATGCATAAAAAAGAGTGTACGGGCTTTCCACGCACATTGAATTCACTTTTTGTAAACATCAGAGACGGACTGAATTGTCTGGATGGGGCTTGCACAGCAGTCTCTGATCAGTGAAAAAGCAGAGTAACTGGTGCGTAGTACTTACTAGAGGTTCTGTGGCCACCAGAAAATGATTTGACAAGTAGCAAAGATTAAGGAAGAGAGAAGAGGCTCTTGAAGAGTATTCTTAACTCTCTGCTGGGTCCATTGATAAAATCCCTATGAAGTCTACTGTATGTCAAACTCCTTGATGATCTCAGTCAAGCGATTCTCTGGTGTCTCGTGAAAGCTCAGCATGAGATAAAGGTTCCTGGAGACTTCTAGGCAAGTGTTGAGGGAGCAGGCTGCCACTGCTGGTGTTTTGGCCAGAGAGGTAAAAGTTCACTGCCTTGAATATCAAAAGGAATTCATCAGACAAAACCTTGGAAGCTCTAGCTGAAAAAGCTGTCCAGGCAGTGCTTTTGAGCAGAACTGATGAAAGCCTTTTCAAGAATGTCTTCTAGATTACTGCATAAATTTTTTTTTTTTTTAAAGTCCTGATGTGTTTTAAATGAGATTTGAAGGGATTATTAGCAATACCACTTCTCATTAATTTTGAAAAAGCAGGAAACTTCCCTTCTTAAATTGTTAGTTGTTAATTACTGATTAAGTTAGAGAGCTGTCTGTCCTTGTTGGGAAAATTTCTGATGTAAATGAAGTTCCTTAGAGCTTTTGTTGAAGAAATCAATAGAGAAGGCTCCAGAGTGCAAGAGTGTACTGCTGTGAAGCAAACGGGGTTTTTTAAAATTTATTCTAACCTTTTCCTCAGCTTATTCCATCTACATTGACACTGTCATCTTGGAGCTCTAGATAGTCGTTACTCAACATGAAAACCTAGGCTGTCACAAGAGGACTTGGATAAATCACAATCTGAATTATAAATTTTCTCACTGTTTCAGCTAAATTTAAAAATAGACCATATATTTTTTCAGACTTTTAATATATATGAAATCATATACTAGCTGTTTTATATCTCTTATATTGTATGTTACAATGAGTTGTTCTTTTCAGAAGTTTCAAGTTATTTTTTCTGCAAGTAAGAGATTTTTGTTATCCTGAAGTGAGCAATGAGATAGATATCACTGTATATGCAAATAAAGTTAAGGAGAAGGGTGGTAATTGCTTTTCTTGAAGTTTATACTTATTTTGCATACTTTTCAATATTCTGTATATACAGAATATCAAGAATATGAAATATTTATTCCATTTGTGTAAGTATGATGAGTTCCGTTTTTGAACACCAGATATGCCAAATAATGAATTTGACATCACTTCTGATGTAAAGCCAAATTCAAGTTCTGCAGTTCCGAGGTTCATAATCAGTCATCTTCTAATGATGATAATTAATTTACATATCATCCTTGCTGTGATTTAATATAATTTCATTCCACACACCAAAAAAAAATCTCTGAGATAGTTAGCCACATGCTGTTTGAATTATGCTCCATATGAATAAAGCTGTTGTTGGTTTTCTTTTTTTCCCTCCTCCAGAGACACCCCAATGGCTGCTACAGTGAACTTGGAACTTGATCCCATTTTTCTGAAAGCCCTGGGCTTCTTGCATTCAAAGAGTAAGGACTCTGCTGAAAAGCTGAAAGCGCTTCTTGATGAGTCTTTGGCCAGAGGAACTGACTCAAGCTATCGTCCGTCTCAGAAGGTACTGATATTAGAGAGCACAGATCATTTGTGTATGCCTTTTTAAAACTACTGCTATTCCTAGTTCGTCTTTTATAGCTGAAAAGTTAAGAGTATCAGAAACTGAAGAAAAATAGAAAGTAATTATGGAACGTTCATCATTCCCCTTTTATGCAAAATAATCTGTTTGATTTAACTTGAAGTTAATGAGGAAAAAAAAAAATCTCTTTACCTTGTTGGTTTACCAAGACCTGTGAAAGAGATATTCAACACTATATTGCAAGTGTCATGATTTTGTAATAGTACTTTTTGTACTCACTTTTATATCAGTTTTGGCACTTTCGTTCGCAAGCTATCATACACTGTAAGGTGAACCCCAAAATTACATATTTCTTCAGTTACAATCAAAACTAAAATGTCTTTAAAATGCAGATTGTTTTTTCCACAGATAAATATGAATGAAAACAAGCTATTTACTGATAAAGCTGTATCTCTTCTCTTGAAATTCTGTTACTGAAGTCATATGAGAGTGAAAACCACCAAATGGTTCAAAGCAGAAATGATTTGCAGGCTGAAACCATTGCCATCCAGTGGACAAACATTATTTTTCATCTACTGAAAATCACTAAACACCTGCTAGAGAGAATATTTGAATCTGAGATTAGTCTATGGAAATAACCAAGCAGGGACATCCTGATATTGCTACATATTGCCATATGGATAATGAGGTAGTGTTCTCCCCTAGGATGCTTAGAAGTCACCCTGGTATATTCTAATGATGGTCTGTATGCTCATATGTTAGTAATATTTCACTTCTGTGTACGTAATCCGAATAACTAAAAGGCGCTATTACCACTACAGCATACATCGTGCTTGAACTGTGTGGTCTAACTCCTTTCTATTCAAATTGTTAACTCCCTGAAACCTAAACTGCAGTTCCCTCTAACACAGGCCTCAAAACTCTCAGGTGCCCTCCATGTCAGAGCTCAAAGAAGTGTTGGTTTAAAGAGGAAGCAGGGAGCTGAATAATAGTGGAAAGAGGAAAGCCAATTCTAATAGTAGTAGTCACCTGCCCTCAGGTGAGATCGAGGCTCATGCCAGAGGAAGAAATCTTGTGTTCTCCTCTTTTCAGTGTGTCTCCAGTGTGTCTCAGCTGGACTGCAAAGCTCAGAAATGGAAGAAGGTGCAAGAATTCCTTTCCTTGCATTCTCGGGCTGCAGGATTAATTTGTAGTTGACCATGAAGTCCACAAACAGAGTAAGGAGCACAGGATTACCTCAGTTGGGCAAATGAGGAAATCCATTTCTGCCTCTGGATGCAACAGGAAGTTAGCAAGCTTGAGGGGGGCTGAAGCTCAGGACCCCTCCCAGTACACAGTAGAGAATTACTCCCTTCTTACCAAGCTGGGGGCGGTACCTTGCTCATGCACATTGGTGTGATTAATCACTCATTTACAGATTTGCTTGGTTATTATCCATTGCTAACACTAATGTGTCATTAATAAGAGCTATTGATTTCTGTTGAGATGTAAATTTATTAATCTGATAGGTGAATATGGACTGAGATTAGGTGGAGCTCAATATTTTTCTCCATGAGGGAATGAAATATTGATGTCTGGTGACATCAGATGTCAGCTTATGTTTTCAGCTTATATTGAATTTTGTCCTCAGAACTATCTGAAAATTTGTGTTCTTTATCTCTTTGATTTTAAAAGCAGAAAAGTTTTCCTTTTTAATTAATGTTCCAAAGTGGATTTGTCTTTGGAAAAAGAGCACCTTTTCCTCTGGAAGATGAGTGATCAGGGGAGATTTTAATAGTTGACTGCAGCTTAAACACATTAGTTTGTTGATGTGATATGAAAATATTTAAGAAATGTTTTTTAAAAAGAAAGTGTGTGTGTGTGTGTGTGTGTGTATATGTACATGATCAATGTTGTATGACATGGTTTTTTGCCTATTTTGTTATCTAACTAGTTGCAAACTAGGAAGTAATTCAAGTGTAGGATTTGCCTTCAATTTTTGTTTCTGTTTTCAGGAAACAGAGCAACCAAAAGTATCTGTTACCAAACCTATTTCCAGTAAGCAAGAGCCTAAAGCTTCTTCTAGTTTGCCTTCTGGCAACAACAATGGCAAGCCCACTGCATCAGAAAAGGTGAAAAAAGAAACAGAAAAAAGATCTGCTGATAAAGTAAGTAACTCCTCTAATGAAATAACTTGGTTAATAAACTTGAAGATGTTTTAGACAAAAGCTCTCCTTAACCTGGTAAGTCAACTCATCTAATGGTGCATAGCCTTATCCAGTCACGTTGCCATTTAGTCAATCCAACAAAAGTCTTGTTATAATTATTCTGTGAATGTTTTCTCTGCTTCTTGCAGAGGGGTTAGACTAGACCTTAAAAGGCCCCTTCCAACCTAAACCGTTCTGTGATTCTATGTTTTAGATATCCTGATAATAAGAGGTTACTAAAATATAGCAAGCTGAAATGTGAGATTCCCAAAGCTTTTTCAAGGATTTTGAGGTGAAGTACAAAAAGTGGATTTGAGCTTCTAGTTCATAAATATTTGAAGAAAATATATATCTAAGGAAAATATATTGTCGGTATGCTGTGTAAAGTACACCTTCTTATACTGCTAACCTAATTGTTTCAGTCTTTTTGTCATTTTAATAATAACCATTAGCTTTTTGCATTTTCACATTCTGTGTGTGTGTAACAGATAAAAGGAGATACCACTGAAGGAGCTGATACACCGAAGAAGCCCAGACTAGAGAAGCAAGAGGCTCGTTCCTCTCCTATTACAGTTCAGACAAGCAAGGATTTATCCATGCCTGATTTATCTAGCTTTGAGGAAACCAGTGCTGATGACTTTGCTATGGAAATGGGATTAGCCTGTGTTGTTTGCAGGTAAGTCAACATTGCTTCATTGCAATTGTGTGGTTACCTTTTTTTTTTCCATTGTGTAGGATTGAGTTAATGTTTTCTATGGCTTTTATTCTGGAAATCACTTAAGCACATATCTAAAATTAATAATACATTTAAGCATCCTTCATGAATAAGAACAGATTCTTGAAAATGGAACCTTTAATGTGAAAACCAACTTTTCATCTTCAGGAAAGGACAAATGAAAAATAATAAAACAACACATGATCACAATGCAAATGACAAATACTGACTCTTACTTATTAGAAAAAAAGTTAAAATATTAATGGCTAATGATAGGCATTTTTTAAAAATCAGTTCTCTTCTGAAAACACTTTTAAGTGGCACTATTATGAGATCTGTATGTGTTACTTCTCTTTTCATAATCATTTGACATTAGTTTACATAGTTAATAGTGTAAATATATCTTGCAGTCAAGACAGGTTCTCTTTACTTTTCAGTAAGGGCTCTAAAATTGGATCTTAGTAACATTCTGCTAACAATATGTTTTGTGTTAACAGATGTATAAAATATGCTTTTGAATATCCATCCTGGGATCAAGTCACTCAAATTGGGATTTGGTTTCACAGATGATTTATATCCTTCTAAGTCCCCACTGCTGCCAAAAAGAACAGTTTGGCTCTCCCAGTTGTGCCTCCTCCCCTGTCCTGTTCAGGAGGTGTATTGCCCACACATGTGTTTGATCAGCTGTATCAGCTTCTGCATCAGCTCTCCACTTGGATTTTCCAATAGGGTAAGGTCTCAGTCAGCTTAGAGAGTGTAAATGCTTATGCTGGCACATGTGTGGATACAGGAATGTAGACCCAGGACAGAGAGGAAAGTGGGACTGGCCTTTTGGTAGCAGTATGTATTTTATCTCAGCTTAAGTCAATTAGGAAATTGTGCTTTATAATTTTGTTCTTCAGCTATTTCTGCAGTCATTCCTGTTGTGCAGATAAGGAGGTGTCTCCAGTACATGGAGGATAAATTTCTATTTTTACAGCCAATTATACTCTTAACCAATTGTGGACTGATGAGATTTCAAGTCACGTTATTCCCATGTGTTGGCACAAATCTTTAAAACATCTGAAGTATGAAATACATATTTCAATTTTATCTTTCTTCCTGCAAATTCCATTTTTGCTCTCTCCTAAAGGGATGAAGGCCTGCTCAGCATTATGTTAAAGTCTACTAAAAAGTGTATGGTATTAACTTATTTGTCAGGAAAAGTTTTGTTTAGACAGTCTTGAGCTGCTGGGATTATTAATTCTACATCTTCCCTGGCAAAGGAAAACACATAGAGGCATAATGAGAAATACCTGCAAACTAAAGAAAGAAAATGCAGCTGCATAGTGTGGCCAAGACTTTGCTTTGAAAAACATAGGCCAGGTATGTGGTTCCATTAGCTGTTCCACAAGCAATGTTTAACCTGGCTGCTGAAGGCGTTGCTTCTAGCTAATCATGGTTACAGTTTCATAGGGCTCTTGCAAAAAGTGCATCTATCCTGGCTAACTAAAATAGCTCTCATTAAGCTGATGCCAGAGGGAGGGAGAAGCACAGCAGGGAAAGAAACAACCCATTAGAGAGGGGATGGCAACAGTCACCCAATGCTCAGGATTTGTTTTCATTTTGCATGAAACCTGCTGGAACTGATGTCGTGTGGTTTTTGATCTCCAGCTCACAATGGACAGGATGTTTTTCAGAGTACTTGTGCTGCAAACTTTCTGAAACCAACATGTTGGTTAAGACAGTATTCCACAATTTACTGCTCAGCTTTCAACATGTGGACCCTTTTTGGGGTTGGCCGTATTGAGCTGAAATAATAACATCCCAGTACATATGAAATATAAAAGCACTGGATACTCTGTAAAATAAATCCAGTATGAATAGTATGTAGAAAATGACATCTTTTAATAACTCAATTATTCGGTCAATTGTGAATGAAAAAATTATGTCCAATTGCAGAGTAGGTGGGATTCGTAGCCACAGGGTTTATACTTATATTGCTTAAGAAGACAAGTTAACAAGAACCCAGCTGTGAGTTCACAAATGCAAAAGAGAGCATTGGAATAGTAACTATTCCTTTTTTATAGATGTAAAAACTAAAGCAGAGACATTAAATGTTTCTTCAAGATCTGCTAAGTGTCAAATGTATTTTCATAGTGACTAGGAGTATCAAACGTTGATGCCTGAGGTGTGTTTCTTCTTGTTCCTTTCTACCAAGTAAGTCAAGGAGAGAGAGTATTAAAATAACTTCACCCTCTGCAATACCTCAGAAAAACAAGGCTCCTCAGTTAGAAGAAGAAGAAATACTACATGCATTTTGCAGATGATAGTGAACTCTGTCTCTCAAAAAATAAAAAAAAAAAGTCTTCTAAAAAGCCTGGTTTTGAAAGATCAACTTTATTTTTATTAATACTTTTTTGTTTGGTTGGGTTCTGAAGGTGAAAATCATTAGGTTTATTTCTCAGTTATCATACCATTTAAAAATAACTCTGGTTTAACTTGTTTCTAGGCATGAAGAGTTCATGGGTTTTTAATCTGTCTGGGATTGTTCTTTGCAATTTTAAAATAGGATGAGTCTCCCCCTTTGAGACATGGTGTTGAAACATCACTGCTTTGTTCTGACCCAATTTAGGAATAACAAACAAATAAAACTGCTTTTGAAATATCCTGCATCTGAAGTAATGGGTCCTGGAATTTTAGAAAGGCTTCTCCCTCTGGTTTTAAATAACCCATTTTAAAAAGAAATATTTCTTAGAAAATGTTCTAGTATCCATATGGACAATACCTTCAGACTTCATTTTCCTGTTATATAAAGAAATAAGGGATTACCTTTCCCCACCCATCTACAAATAGAGTTTCCATGGTTACCTGGGTACCTGCTCCTCAGGGATATGAGCAGAAGCAGCTTAGCAATTAAATAGCTTGATTTGTCATCTGAAAGAAGAAATCATTAGGAAAATGGTATTTGGCTAATTTCACAGACACAGTCCTAGTCATGTGTAGATCACTAATTTGTCATTTATATAGCGTGATTACTTTCACCAGAGGCCCATGCAAAATTAAGTCCTCATCACCAGCTTACATGTTTGCTTCAAGGCAGGACTGCACAGTTAATCCTTTCTGTTCCATCTTTCCATGATTCTGGTATTATCTCGAATTCCAAGTGTCTGTTTGTGTAGTAGGGACCAAAAGGATGGCTAATAAAGCATATTTAAAGTAGCATACAGCTTCGATGATGATGCTTTTAAATCCTGTAGTAGAAAGCACTCTTACAGGCTTGTCACTGAGAAATTACTTGTTCTTGAACTGTATTGTTCTACAGTTTATAACAAAATTATCCAAATGTAAACCAGGCCCTTGTATGCTAATATAATAAGGAAGTCTTATTAGTATACAGTGAGGTGTCCATAAACTGTCCAGGTGAAGTAAAGCAGGTGAGACTTACATTTCTAATATAAAAATCAAACAGGAAAATCAGAAGTGTCATGTACACATGTTTAACAGTATAGAAGTTTTAGATTTTTTTGAAGGAAATTACCTTTTAAAATACAAAATTTCTAAAATATCTGTTAGGAAGAACTCGTACAGGAAGAAGAGAAATACATTTCATTTGCCACAGGTAGAAAATATATGTGAAAGCAAAAATACTGTTAGTTTTTACCTTAAATCTTGCAAAATTGGCAACAATTGGATAATCCTTTAAGTGCTTTCTCCCATAATCTGTTCTTAACTACTTGCTTTGCAGGCAAATGACAGTTATTTCTGGGAATCAGCTGGTGGAGTGTCAGGAGTGCCATAATCTTTACCACCAGGATTGCCATAAACCTCAGGTAACAGACAAGGAAGTGAATGATCCTCGACTTGTATGGTATTGTGCCCGCTGTACCAGGCAGATGAAGAGAATGGTAAGAGTCAGATTTTTTTGTCTCGTATGAGCACTATTTGAATACTGCAGGCTATTTCTAATATGTGAGAGTATTTTAGGGGTTTCAGAAATCTTTGGAAGCATGTTGGAGAACCATTTTTCTCAGCAGTGCTTACCTTGCTGCAGCTGTGTTTTTTAATGTAGCATCTCTAGGGAGATTTCTGTAATTAGCTGCTTAAACAAAGCTTTTTAAAAAGCAGAAGTTGAGTGAAGAAGAGTGAAATAGGATTATTTCCTACTTGGTAAGCAGCAGTTGAAGACTTTTTTATTCCAGGTGATACTCAGTTTTTATTACATGTATACCAAATAGCCCTACAGTTTTAATTTTCTTCTTAGCTTTGGAATGTTTGTTTTCCTGTAAGACAAGACTGCAAAATTCAGTCCAGATCTCAAGTATTCAGTGTTCTCGGGCTTGATAATAAGTTGAGGGTAGCACATTCCAGGATAATATCCCTTTATTTTGATTGATCTGCATGTTAATTTCTTGACTAAACAAACTAATTACTCCTGATCTCACAGGAATCCCACTCATCTTTTTATAAGAAACAAACATCAGAATGAGAAAGCATCTTTGGGTGCATGAAATATTAACCATTAGTTCTCATGACTTTAGTTCTGACATTTTAAAATCAACCCTTTCATACAGCAGGAGATGTGTTCTGTTCTGGAACTGTTCTGTGGTAACTTGCAAGATCTTACAAGGCCTGATTATTCTGATGATCATCAGGCCTTTGAACTGAGAGGAGTGTTTGCTTGAGGTCAGTTACTGCACAGGATAGCCATTGCAGCCATTCAGCATTTGCCTTCAGTATGTCCTTTCCCTTTTTTGTTTGGCACGAATTCCACTATTTTACCTGCCACTTCTTAGCAGGCTCTTGCAGCCTGCATCCCATTACTGCTGGATTCTGTTCCTGTCTTCACGTTCACCTGTCTTTACCTTATTCCTGAGAAGGCCCAGTGCTTTTCTGTTCCCAAAGCGTCAACACTGCCATTCTTTTCACACTGAAATAGCAAGTTCTATTCAGTGTGCTTTTTGGCTGGACTCTGTCCCCAGTACCATACTCAGAACTAATTACCATATTTCTGAGGCACCGTTCAGCTTGAAATTGTAAAGGCCAGATTTCAGTCTGATAATGCTCATGCTTTTTTTAACACTCAAAACAGTCAATGTTAGGCCCATAACTGATTTGGGGTGTTTTTTCCCTGTCACTTGCACAGGCTCAGAAGACACAAAAACCACCTCAAAAACCAGCTCCTGCAGTGGTTTCAGTTGCACCAGCTGTGAAGGATCCATTGGTAAAGAAGCCAGAAATTAAGTTAAAACCTGAGACCCCACCAACATTTCTAGCATTCAAGAGAACAGAAGTCAAGGTAATGTAGTTTACGTTTTCCAGAGTAAGAGTTTACATTTCACTGCATAGATTGGTCTAATTAAAAAAATGACAATCTTTTCTCACAAGAACCATGAATGAAAATAGTCTGCTATGCTGCTATGTGTACCGAGTAGTACCATAGCATAGTTAATTTGTATTAACACTAAAAGACTGGGGGGGAAAAAAACCTCAATTCAACTGTAAGTCCCTGAAGAATTCAACTCTTGAGTGGGTTTTTATGTTACAAGGGAGAGTACAGAATTTATTCCAGGGATTTATTTTTTTTTTCATAATATTTTATGCAAGTAAAAAAGCCTCATAAATCAATGTGCACTAGCAGCCCAGAAAGCCAATTGCATCCTGGGCTGCATCAAGAGAAGTGTGGCCAGCAGATCAAGGGGGGGGGGATTCTACCCCTCTACTCTGCTCCCGTGAGACTTCACCTGGAGGGCTGTGTCCAGCTCTGGGGTCCTCAACATCAGAAGGACATGGAACTGCTTGAGGAGGTCCAGAGGAGGCCACAACAATGATCAGGGGGCTGGAGCACCTCCCCTGTGCGGACAGGCTGAGAGAGTTGGGGTTGTTCAGCCCGGAGAAGAGAAGGCTCTGGGGAGACCTTATAGCGGCCTTCCAGTACTGCAAGGGGGCTGCAGGAAAGATGGGGAGGGACTCTGCCTCAGGGAGTGTAGGGGTAGGATGGTAACAGTTCTAAACTGGAAGAGAGTAGATTTAGTAAGGAAGAAATCCTTCATTGTGAGGTTGGTGAGGCACTGGCACAGGTTGCCCAGAGAAGCTGTGGCTGCCCCCTTCTCTGGCAGTGTTCAAGGCCAGGTTGGACGGGGCTTTGAGCAACCTGGGCTAGTGGAAGGTGTCCCTGCCCATGGCAGGGGGCGTTGGAACTAGATCATCTTAAAGGTTCCTTCCAACCCAAACTATTCTACCATTCTATGCGCTCTGTGGTCAAGTAACATATGCATATTTTAATAGTTAGAAGGCTTCTTCTCATGGTAATAGTGGACTTGACAGTATTGGGTTAACGATTGGACTCGATGGTCTTGAAGGTCTTTTCTGGCCTAGGTGGTTTTATGATTCTGCAATAGAGAGATTAGAGCTGACTCTGCGAGATCTAATTTAGGAGGCTGCTGCTTCTTATATATGTTGCCTCATGTTTCTGTTTTTGCAAGTTATTTAATAAATATTGTCAAAAGTTAGTCAAATGTAGTAAACCAGAGCAGTGTAATAAATAACACAGTGGTCCAACAAAGCATGACCCTTACCTAGGAAAACACATCTTTAACTCAGAATCAAAGCGATTATTCATGTGCTCAAAGTTACGTTTGCTATTGCTCTGCCTGGATGCAAACCATCATGAATAATATGATGGCTATTGCTCAGGCACTTATACTTGTGAATAACTTTTTTCACCTCAGCAGAGTTATTTATGTGCCTGAAGAGGTTGTAGGAGTTAGGCCTGATTTCATCCATCATCTTTACTGTTTAGAAACTGTCTGGATATATTATAGAAGGGGTATTACTTGAATAGAAGGTTTTAATTTCCATTTTGACTCTGCCATTTGGTATAACTCTGGTTTAATAATTCAGTGTGTGTATTATCTCCACCTGAAAACTGGGGATTAAGGTGTGGGAACTGCAGTTAATGGGTATAGCACTTTGCAGGCAAGGAAGACTTTGTTTACAGGAGGTTTGTATTTTGCAGTACCTGAATGGAAAGGCTATAGGAAAGAAGTCCAGTGACTTTTTTTTTTTTTTTTTTAAATATGGTAGAGGCTGCTAAGAACCAAGAGGAGGGAAGGGAACAAAAAGAAGAAGTTTAGACACTGCTAACTTGACCAAAAGACTTTAACAAATGCAATACTTAATTGCTCAGTGTCTAATTTTTTGTCTGAGCATCTGTCATCTGTTAAAACGTGACACTGGGTAATGATAGTAAACAATAAAAGTTGGTGACTTGCTTCCCTCTTCTATACTTCATGAATTTGGGCTTTTTGTAGTTACTTTGGTTAAGCCATCTTTTAGAGTTTAGGGGGGATCACAATGCCATATGATAGCCTGCCAGCTGGAAAAGGCGGTACTGGTTTTATGTGGCTGGGAAATTAAAAGTTGCGCTGCAGCTGGCATCCTTTCCTTTTCTTATTAATACTTTTAACTGTGGTGACCAGTGTTGAAATATTGTCTGCTGGGTGTTCCTGGGAAAAGAACTGAAACAGAGGCTCAATCTATTCCTGATGTGATGTGTTACACAAATAGATGCTATTTGTTACACAAATAAGAATGCTTTATTTATTTTAGACCTCGGCAGCAATTTCGGGGAACTCGGCCAGTACAAGTGTTTCCTCTTCAGCAACCAGTGGCCTTACAGGATGGGCTGCTTTTGCAGCCAAAACCTCCTCTGCCAATCCATCAACTGCCAAACTGGGATCAACAGCACAGAGTGCCAGTGGGAAACCTGCAGCTTCTTCAAATAACCAGAAACCTGTGGGTTTGTCAGGGTTGGCAACCTCCAAAACAGGACTAGGGTCAAAAATAGCTTCTGCCAACAACAACACAAACCCTGTTCAGCTGAAACCTCCTCCACCTCTGACACTGGGGAAAACCACTCTTAGTCGTTCGGTAAGCAGTGACAATGTCAGCAAAGTAGGTCTTCCTAGTCCCAGCAGTACTGCACCAAGCACCAGCAGCCAGGTGAGCAGTGGGAATGGCAACAGTGGGACTGTGGGTAACAGTGGGGGCAGTGCAAGCAAAACCACGGCAGATACTGGTAATCAGTCAACCTCCCTAAAAGGCCCGACTTCTCAGGAATCTCAGCTCAATGCTATGAAGAGGTTACAAATGGTCAAGAAGAAGGCTGCTCAAAAGAAACTCAAAAAGTAGTATGGCTGCGTGGTAATTTTGTTGATTGTGTTCTGTGAAACAGCAGGGTTAGTGTTTTTCTTAAAGAAAATCCTCTGATTACTGGATGAAACAGTAGTTAAATCGGGGAAGCCCAAAACCTAGGTTATACAGGAGGTCAAACTTTAATCCTAGTATTTCTTCTGACGTTGCAAATCTATGGATTGAATATGTTGGAGGAATTCACTATTATATGCTCCTGTTCTTTAGCTCAAAGCACTGAAACTTGAAATTGTACAAGTTGGTTATTTTGGAGTATAAAAAACAAAAAACAGATTTATGTGGACACTTAATACATTGAACTGACTGAAACTGTCATTCTTAAATGTTATTAATAAAAGTATTATTAATCTGGGAAATCATTGCTGTTTTTCTTTCACCTGATTTTCTGATACTTAAAAAGGCTTCAGCTGTTCAGAGTTGTCTATATTGTACAGAGTTAATGAAGCTTATCCCAGATTATACAGTTCCTTAGGGGAAAAAATATATTTTCTTTTAAACAATTTCAAAAATTAACTGTTAAACAACATGTTCTATTTAAAGCAAGAGTTTTAAATGGCCTGTTTTGGTGGGGAACTTCTCAGGTCATTTTGCTGTTGTACTTCTCAGAGGGAGAAGAAAAGCACTGGCAGAAGATAAATGGTCCCTAAACCATAAAAAGAGCGGAAGAGCCAGAACAGTGTTTTCAAGCCTTCTTAATCTGTAGAGAACCTTGATATTGTCCTGTTGATTATGAATAGAAAATAAGCAGTAGGCAGTGTATATTTTAATTAAAACACAATCTGATTGAACAACACTTTTGTTGATGTGAGAGAGGGGAAAATAGAAGAAAATGAAGGGAATTGTCTTAGGTGTCAATAAGCTAGCTTCCTTTCTGGCACACCTGAAACACAGAAGACTTTTTTTAATTATGTAAGTATTCCATGCTGTTAAGTATTACTATAAAATTCACAATCCTTGCATCTGTCAGAGCAGTATTGTCTGCCAACCTATCCTGGAAAATGAAGCCTCTAGTCTCTGAACTGTTCTACCATAGCCTGTATGATTATTATCTAAAATTACAGCTTCCTCGTGGAAGCAAGGAGCAAAGGCAGAAATCTCTTCAGTAGTTAGTGACAGTGTTGGTCACTGTTCGACACTTCAGATGGATAAAAACCCTTCTCTAGCCCTGTCATCTAGTTTCTAGGAGGGGGTGGGGCAGGGAGTTTTTTGTTTTTTTAAAAAATATGTCTGTATTACAGAGTTTTGAAATCAGTTGGAAAACCTTTTCCAGCCATTTCTGTAGGAGCTAGGAACAGAAGTAGACACACATAAATGCATGTCTTCCTTCATGATACTCAAAGTAGCAAATGGATTCTGTATGTTTTAAAAGTTTGGTTTCTCTCCGCTTCCCCTCAATGATTTTTATTTTAGGGGGAACACTGCTCATGCATGCTTTCCCAAATCTGCTGGAAGACCTTGTATTTGAATTTACCAGCAAGTGTTGCAAAACTACTTCTAATTGGATATTGGCATTGGATCTTTCAAGGCTTGTATGTAGATGGCTTTAAACTTGGGAAAAAAGGTTGGATTTCCAGATGCAATTTGGAGAGAAGGGCCAGGACATGGTGGAGGTTTAGAAGAGTCTTAAGCTTACAGGAAGTTAATTCCAATCTCCTGACTGCAAAAACATAGCTCACAAAGTGCTAGGACACAGATGTTACCCAGCTGCATTATGGTACCTGTTTTATCCCTCGAGTTGTAATCGGACACAGAAGAAACTGCAGACCACCCCACCAGTTCTGATGTTGCAGTGGGTCAGATTCATACTAATGTAAGAGTCATGGCAAGCTCCCTGCTTGGGTTTCAGGTTGCCTAGCCTGCCAACCATGTCTGAAGGCACAAGGGCCAGGGTCTGGAACTTGGGAGACCAAATGTTAGGATCCATGTAAGCCAGAATTGGGATCCTAAAATGTCACTGTCCCTCCCATAGCATTCATGGGACAAAGGGTTTTATTGATTTGGGCAGGGGATAGGGGTATTCAGAAACCATTTTCCTTTCTCCTCAACTCAGACTTCTTTTTTTCCCTCTACACTAGTTCCTTTGTGGATTTGCAAGTGTCTGAAATAGTGCTATGAGGTATGGTAACTGTTAAAATAGATCAGAAATGTTTGTAATAGTATAGAGTTTCAAATAGAAAAGATTGCTCCAGAGATGTGAATATATTCCTTTAGCCCTTTGTCAAAATGAGTGTTTATATTTTGCTTTCACAAAGAATAATGAAAAACATGGGGGGTTTTAACCCTGCATAGGAAAAGTTTTCTTGTTATACTGAGTGATGTATTCCACACAACTTTCATGGGAACTGTCATATCTGTGTTTACCTATCTGTGTTTCATTGTTACTTAGTGTCTCCGTTCCAGGAGCAAACGAAGCAGATGCCCCAGGATTATCGCAAGACAGAAGCTGTGCTAGGGCAGAGTTGTATCTAGACATCGGCAGTGTCCGAGGTAACTTGTATCCTAGCAGCATCTTGGCTGCTCTGCCGAACTGCTGATAATACTGTGAACCTATAACGAGGGGCCAGGGGGAGGAAGAGGAATCTGTGTCTGTGTGTGGGTATTGTTAAGGCTGAACACATTAGATTCCCTCTTCCAGAGACTTTGGTGGGATCAGCTTTGTCTCTTCATTTTGCAGAATGTAATCCCCTTCTTTCCCCAGCCCTAGCATGGTCTTGTACTTAGCCCAGCTACTGTTAGAAAGGAGGTGTGTAAGGTGCTATAACTGCCTCTCAGCAGCTTCTGTGAAGACATTGGTGGCTTTTTCCTTACTGGGCTCTTACACCCACAAGCCTCCCTTCAGCTATTTCCATGTATCCTCCCAGATTCCGTTACGCTCCTTCAAACCTGTCCCAGCCACAGCCGGGTTACACTTCATGCTTTACCACCACAAGTAAAACGTGTAGTTAAAGCATCAAGACTTCCATCTCTCCACTCGCACCCCTGAGCTGTTCTTCACAGCTTGTGCTCCCTCTCTTCCTCCTGGCTGCTCCAGCTTTTGTTTGGCTCTCAAGAACTGGCTCAGGCTGAGCACTGGAAAAGGATCTTGAGTCTTTCTGTCTGTGATCAGTGCTCTACCAATCTTCTCTCCATCCCTTCTGTGATGAGGGAAGTATCTCTAAACAGGAAAACATCTCAGACTGTATTGGGTTTGCATGGAAAGGTTTTGGTAGTGGGGAGTTACAGGGGTGGCTTTGGTGAGAAGCTGCTAGAATCTTCCCCTGTGTCCAACAGAGCCAATACCAGCCGGCTCCAAGACAGACCCATCGCTGGCCAAGGCCAAGCCCATCAGTGACGGTGGTAGCGCCTCTGGGATAACATATTTAACAAGGAGGGGGGAAAAAAAACCCTCCTGTGTAACAGCAACTGCAGCTGGAGAGGGAAGTGAGAATATGTGAGAGAAAACTCTGCAGACACCGAGGTCCAAGAAGGAGTGGGAGGTGGTGCTCCAGGCACTGGAGCAGATTCCCCTGCAGCTCATGGTGCAGACCACGGTGAGGCAGGCTGTGCCCCTGCAACCCATGGAGGTTAACTATGAAGCAGATGCCCACCTGCAGCCCATGAAGGACCCTATGCCAGAAGAGGGGAATGTGCCTGAAGGAGGCTGTGACCCCATTGGAGAGCTGTGCTAGAGCAGGCTCCTGGCAGGACCTGTGGACCTGTGGAGAGGAGCCCACCCTGCAGCAGGTTTGCTGACAGGACTCGTGACCCCATGGGGGACCCACATTGGAGCAGTTTGTGAGGAACTGCAGCCCATGGGAAGTGCTCATGTTGGAGAAGTTTGTGGAGGACTGTCTCCTGTGGGAGGGACCCCACGCTGGAGCAGGGGAAGAGTGTGAGTCCTCCCCCTGAGGAGGAAGGAGCAGCAAAAACAACATGTGATGAACTGACCTCAACCCCCTGTGCCACTGGAGGAGAGGAGGTAGAGAAATTGGGAAGAACGGAGGGGTGGGAGAAGGTGTTTTAAGATTTAGTTTCTATTTTGTCATTATCCTACTCTGATTTGATTGGTAATAAATTAATTGTACCCAAGTCGAGTTTTGCCTGTGATGGTAATTGGTGAGTGATCTCTCCCTGTCCTTATCTCGACCCACGAGCCTTCCATCTTACCTTCTGCCACCCTGTCCAGCTGAGGATGGGGAGTGATAGAGCGGCTTTGGTGGGCACCTGGCATCCAGCCAAGGTGAACTCACCACACAGAATCTTGTAGTTGGGTGAAAGCTACAGCTTTTCTTAGCCATCCTGTATTTTAAGTCTGTGTAAATCTGATACATGGAGCTATTTCCCATACCTCTTTTCCCTTCTCCACATTTAAGATTTAGGCTGAGGTTCCTTAAAAATCCAAAGGAATAGTTTCATTTGCTCAGGATTGCCTTAGCTACCTGGAGAATTTGCATACTTTTTCAACCATTATTTCCTGTGGAGGAAAAAAAGAAAGGCTTTGTCTTTGTAGTGCCTGCAGCTTCCAGGGTGATTTAAAAATAACAGCATGAGGAGGAGGAATCCAGAACTTGTATTGCTTTTCGATCAGCCCATCCTTCTTCCTCTCTAGCACAAAAGGTTTTTAATGGTGGTATAGTAGGAAAAGATACTGAAGCAGTTTCCATTAGCAAACAGAAGGCATATTTTCTTCCTAAATGTTAATCAGAAGAATGTTGCCTACAGTATGAAGTAGAGCATGAAAATAGATTCTTTTAATGGCTGGAGTGCTCCTATGTAAAGTGTTCACTCTAGTAGTACAACCTGCTCCCCCAGGAAGGTTCAAGGTGCTAGCTGCCTCTGTCTTGCCTCTAAATATAGATATAGTTTTGCTTGCCAGGATTTCAGGAGCTTACATGTGAACTGGGCAGATTACTTATAATTATTAATTATAATTATAATTAATTCTAATTATTAAGTACCACATATGGGGTGAACAAAAGTAAAAAAAAAATTGATCTTTGTTTTTAAATTGTGATAGCTAGTGCCATTTAAAATACCTCTGAGACCTGATTCAAGTGTATCCTGATTTTACGTCTGTAACCCTGGCATGGGTTGACCGTAGGTTATCACCTATACATTTAGAATAAAATAACTTTGTACCTTTTATGCATGCCTGTCTTTCCCCCAAGTCTAGCTGGACTTGCTGATATCACTGTATTAGCAAACTCTGCAATAGAGCTGCAATTTGTTCGGCAAAAGACTTTCTTCTACTGTAACTTTCCCAGCTTCCTAAATGAAAGAGTGTCTCCTTCCGTTGGTATAAAAATGTCAGTTAGGATTGTGGTTCTTTGAAGTATTATATCAGGAGGGATTTATAGCATAGACCTGGTCTTTTAAATCAAGTTTTTAGCTTGAATATGTAAGATAGGCACTGCTGAAAACCAGAGTAGATTGAAGGGAACAGTTGCTTTCTGCTTTGAAGTTATAGTTAGGATGGAATTAACAA
This sequence comes from Athene noctua, assembly GCF_965140245.1. Lineage (NCBI taxonomy): Eukaryota > Metazoa > Chordata > Aves > Strigiformes > Strigidae > Athene > Athene noctua. The sequence goes on from NC_134040.1 coordinate 58,799,584, forward strand.
CTGTATTTTTAGGAAAGGAGTCTGTTCTACAGGGTTGTTTGACTGAATTTGCACGTCAGGTTGAGGAATCTAGTGTAGGGCAGAAAGAAGGAAGGTCCTTCTGAATTTTGAGAAGCATACCTCATATTTAGAAAAAATAACTGGAAAGGAGTCCTGTGACTTTTCTATTCCCAAACCCAATTGCTCTGTGATTTACTGTAAAAATAGCTACTTGACTTTTCTTGCCCATTTTATGATTGGTATAGTAATATATTACTTCCACTTATATATGATGGTTTTTCATAGATGCCAAAATTCTGATACCCATTGTAATGTGAAACAACAGGTTACTCTGGTTCCATGAATGCTCCTTCTGGCCCAACTAGGGCATGCTGGTGATACCTGGGTCTAAGAGGAAAGATCTAACATAAAGTTCTGTAATTTTATTTTGGTAACACAAGCTTTTATCTATTACAGCTCATGACAGACCTCTGGTTGGACACAGCAGTCATGACCTCAGGAGCAGCTAGGAAAGAACAGAACTAAGCTGACATTTGGAAACCTGAAGTGTATTTTGAAACTTGCTCAGTATTTTGATAGTGTTTGACAACTTCTAATATATTAATAGATAACCATACTAGAAACACTTACTAGAAATGCAGCATTTTATCTGAGGCAACTATTTCCTCTGCTCTGCTAATTTTGCAGTGATGCTTTTTATAGTTCACCACAGAAGGCAGATCTTGAATAGCATATAAAGCTCTTTGCTTCTGGAAAAAGTCTTACTTTTTTAAAAAAAGAAGAAACAGATATTTACAAAAATAGATTTTTATTATTACAATAATTTAAAATATTTTTTTCACCATTTCTGAACAAACAATATTGTAAGAGGAATTATGAGTAATGGATCTAAAGGCACAAGTATTGTCATGGCTGTGTTTCCTATTGGAGGTGTTAGGTCCACTTCATATATCTGCATTTTCACAAGCTATCTTAAAATGACAGAAAAAATATACTTCCGTGTTTGAAGGAGGTAATTACTGAGTGAAGCTTCCTAAGATGAAAAGTCAGAAGGAATAATTCTTCGATCTGTGTTTGCATTGAAAAGGTGAATCCTTACTTAAGGTTCACAAGCACCGTCCAAGCAGAGGGAAGATGGTGAAGCACACAGGTGCCAGAGGTCAGGGCCAGAGACTCCATGCTGTTCATTAGCTTGGACATTTTCTGCATTCCAGGTTATCAATGGCAACTTAAAAATACTCCCTGAATGGAGAAACACTTCCATTTGAGTGGACCCAATCTTGTGCATACTTACTGTCACAACAGTTCAATTAAGTAAAATGCAGATTTTAATAAATGCAAGATTGGTCTATTAAACTGTAGCCTGCCTCAATCAAAAGAAATTAGTTTTGTTATGAATCAGAATAAGAAAACTCCTAGAACACTGTAACCTTCTCTATGTTAAAGAAACAGCTGCAAAAACATTGTATATTCTTAGGAATTTCTGGAGCCTTAACATAGTGCTTTAAATACTAGAAACTGAGCTATCTGAACAAAAATGTGTCTGAGTAAGTCTAATATGAATTAAGTCTCCTTAATTTAGGAAGGCTTTAGATTCAAAGAGCATCTTTTAATTTTTTGCAGTTGTAGTTTGCATTCATCTGCTTTAAACAAAAATAAAAGTTTGCAATGTATTTGTAATATCCAGTGATATCAACTAAAACTTTGAATTTCTGAAATGAAGTAAACCAGTCCACCTGGGTACCTAATAAAGTACTTTGTGGGTCCCAAGTTATGAGGATATAAGTTATCCCACAACATAAAAATTATTATGGGTCTTAACCATACACTGGGATTTCATATGACTACTAGGAGTTCCCAAATTCCACAGTAGTTCAATGAAATTTATGTGGCCAACTCCAGTATATTTCATCCTTCATTCCGTGTTACTTCAGGATACCAATAAATATTTTGGAGAACAGCATTTGAGTACGCTTGGAGACACCTTCACAGAGCCTGATTTTTCATGGGGAATGTACCTAACACTCAAAATCAGAGCTCTCCCTATGACTCAAGCTGAGTTCTCAGAACTAAGACTTCAGAAATCCTTTTTTTTTTCCTGACTCTTGTCCTTAATTAATTTCACTGTCTGAAATACAAAACTTCATCATTGTGCTTACATGACTGCATTAAGCCTATTAAGTACAATTCAGTCATTTCTGTTTCAACTACTACATAGATCATCTCCAAACAAAATATTCTAAGTTGCAAGACATACTGAAAAGCTTCTTGTCCACATCTTCCCCATAATTTTAAAATATAAAGATCAAAGCAGTGCAAACTTAGTAGAGTGAATTGCAGTCTTTCAGTCCATTCTTCTAAGCTGACACTCCCCCTCCAAAGCTTTATTTTCTTCATTTAACTAAAGGCAAAGTTTTCTGTAAAAACAACTACATCCATTAGTAAAATGGATGAGAACCCTTTTTGCTTGCTATAGAAACAGCAAGATTTAAATGCATGAGGTGATGCACAATTAGGCAAAATAATGCATTATCTATTATTATTGATCAATGGATTTACAGTAGTTCAGAGTTTCACGTGCCCGTTTCTGGATGTCCATCTCAGAGAACTCAATTTTCTCAATCATATGATTTAATCCAGTAGAAATTTCAGGCTGTCATCTCTCTGATCCACTGCATTCACCTTCCGAGCAAGATTGAGAACTTTCTTTACATTTTTAGGAAAATGAAATTAAAATTTGGGACACTAAAGAGAAAGAAACTAGGTCCATTAGGGTAGTTTAAACTACTTTTTGCATTGATTGCCTGAACTTTTTTTATGCTTTCTTTGCTCACAAGTTATTTCCTATTACATCTCAGTAAGAGATTTGAATAATTTCATCTTCTTACCCCACACTTCAACTATTGGAAGTAGAAACTTACACAAGAGCTTAGAACAATTTCTGTATAGCCTTCCACCCCTCTCCGTTCCTCACTTAATTTCAATAGTCTCGTCATTTTTAATGTTCGGTGAGTAAGAAGCAATTATGCAGCAATACAGAAAATACCTGATGGGAGTTTACCTTCAATTACACTGTCTGCTGCAGGCATAGTTGCTTTTTTTTGCTTTGTGCAATGCTTAGCACAAGAAGGTCCTCATTCATCACTAGAGGACCTAGGCATTACTGTATTGAAATAAATGGCAATGAACACTCAGTTATCAATGGTGATAGCAATGATATGTTGTTAGATCACTATTCAGTCTAGCTCAGGTGTAGGGCACCAGCCTGACCTAAGGATCACTGTAGTCAGCAAAGCTATAGAAGTGCTACCTGACATTCAGATCCTTCCTTGGGATTTTTTGTTTGCTATGCTCGTTGAGGATGCAATGTGAACTATATTAACTTGTTAAAATAGCCTTGACCATTTTGAAGATACTTTAGCAAAATACAAGGATTTTGACCCTGAATTCTGCAAACAGTGAGTCATCTTATCAATACATTCTTCAATGTTCAATCTAACATCAGACACTGAGAATAATGTTGTGGATTTTTTTTTCTGGAAGACAAATTTTGATGCATCTTAAATCCTATCTTATTTACTAGACATTATGACCCCTGTATCTGACCTAAGGAAACAGATAGGTGGTAAATACTAATTGAAAGGCACCGCTTGACTTTTTCTTTTTTTTAAATCTTAATAAATTTCCCAAGTCTAATAATAAAGGTTTTGTTTCACTACACAGATCTTGCACAATAAATCAGTTAGTGTGGAGACATATGTGGAAGTTCAAACCTGTGGTGCTTTCGTATTACTACAAACTGTAGAATACATATGAAGTAGTGTAATTCTTTTGAAAATTATAACTAATTAATTCACAGTACTTGCTTCTTTTTCCCCCTCTTTCCCTCTCTTCATTTCCTTATTTAACTAAACATACCTTCTTCCCTGGGACCAGCGTCTGGTACCACCACACTTGGTATGTTTTAAATTGAAATGTTTTCTACAAAAATGAAACCCTTTTTCTTTTCCCACTCCAATAATCTCCACTGAGGAAAAGGTTCACCACAAAAGTGGCTGAGGATAAAAACAGACAACCAAAAATTCTCAAGTTTTAGACAGGTCTATGTTCATTGAGACAGTGGTTCAGGAACAATTCAGCCTGTACTACAGCATCTCTGAAGACTGAATTTGTCCTTTTTCAAGGCTAATTCTCTTCATCCTGAATATTATTTGCTAAATATCATGGAAGAGAAACATAATTTTAGCTGTGATTTGTACTTGTATGTTGACTTTTGACGTAGGACACTGACAAAAGAGAAAATTATGGGGTAATAGAAAAGCAAGCTCTTCAGGATGTTAATCAGAATCAGTCTTCCTGTTAAATGTCTCCTCCCTCAGGTCTTGACAAGGTGATGGCTTTTGGAGGATGGAGGTTCTCAATATCTGTGTGCTGTACCAGATACCGTGGCTTCTGTCAATCACTTGTGAGTTTGCCTTGCTTGCTGCAAACCGTAATAGATTATTATTTTGTCTATTTCAGAGAAACTGGCTCAATGGGCCTTTCTGTTCCTAAGCGTATGTCATCTTCCCAAGATAATTAGATGGTACATATCCTTTCTGACCTTTTGCTTCTGCTAGCCACCATTCTTTATTGCCACTTAGGTCGGAAAACCGAAGTATCCTAACCTTCTGGTACTCCTGAAGACTGAGTTCCTGATCATTTCTTGCTTGAAATGCATAAACAGCATAAAAGGTCTGTAAAAGGAAATCCACAGAAACCAAAATCTGAATTCAGAAATGTAGCCACATCTTACCCTGTTATCGCATATTAGTATGAATTCTGCATACAGAAAACGTGTAGTAACATATATGAACCAGTACGCAACTACATGGTCTACAATTGCTAGACAGACTACAATGAACAGTGCCAAACTAAAAAGTAAAATTGAAGGATCTAGGGAATTCTGCATGGGGAGGAACAAACCAAGCTCTGAGACCTCATTGGCTTACTACACTAGTAAGGTTTTCAGCTCACACCAAGTGCCCGTTTCTGTCACACCAAGCAGTCTTGGATTGGATGGAGAATTTTCCAGCAAGGTTTCCTCGGGAAGAATCAATCACCTTTCCTAAAGCTCCTGTACTCAAATGTGACACGAGTCACTTCTGTGCATTGCTGACCAGCATTGCCACAGATTTCTTGTCAAACATCAGTAGAAAAATCCCCCAAATTGAGCTATTTTGCAGGTTCCTTCTCCATAGGAGAACCTTGAAGCATTATATATGGGGTGTGGTAATGCAATGGCATGTTTTCTGTGAGATGGGACCACAATTCATGGTTTAACTGATTATCCTTTCCTACCTTATAGCTATTTAAGAAAGGCAAAGAACAGAGGATAACGAATTCCCATGTCATACTGACAGATTAATGCCAGTCTTTTCCAGTGTAAAAGAAAATCATTTCAATTATGAGCAGTATCATTCTAGATTTGAAATAGGAACAACGAGAAGACAGGCACAAGCGTGTATCATACTTACATGCTGATCATCCATATCCTGAAAAGCATCAGTCCCTGTGCCATTAATCATGGAATTTTCACAGAAGTGAAGAGATGAGCTGCTGTCACTCTCCTTGTGCCTTGGACCTCTTGTGCTGCTGTCAGTAGAGGGCCGTGAAGAGACGAAGAGGCTGATGTTATCAAAATCATCATCACCAAAGTTGTTTTCTGCTATATCCTTCTGTGCTTTGGCTGGATTGTAAGGCCTCAGGAAGGAGGAATACACATACCCTTTAAGGACTAGACACCAGAATAAAAAGAGAGAAAATAAACAAACAGCAAAATACTGCTAAAACCATTTCAAAGCCAACCCTTCTATGCAGCTGTCAGTATGACAGCGGCAAACAGATGGGGCCAGAATGAAAAGAAATCAATATCCCAAAGGGAAGCTGTTATTGGGATGTTTGTGCAGAGAACTTACTTCCTGTGTCAACAAGCCATCTGCTCGTAGTTCCAAAGGGGTCCTTTCGCTCCACAACAGCCACCAGTTCTCCTTCATGTAAATCAATATCAAATTCCTGCGTGGCATTGCACTTGCGCTTAGCTTGGTATATCAATTCTATGCTGTACGTAGACAACAACTTGGACCTTTGGCCTTCTGTTTGACGTGGGGATTCGAGCTGAAAAGCAAAAAAATTATTCACTGGGAATAAAGCTAAGGCCATTTCTAGGCAACACGGGTGCATAAAAAACAGTGTATGCTGCATGTGGTGACTGATCCTACATTTTTACACCCAGATCAAGGAGTTACTTACACAGTTATAGGTAGCCAAATGCCATCTGCATATGCAGCGAGGACCTGTCCAACTCCTGTATTAACAGGTGAGCAATAGAGAGCAAATTTTAAAGAAATGTAGGAATTTCAATTAAAGACCTCTTAGTCTGTCCTCTGCTCTCAAAGAGACGGTGTTCTGTATGTCAACCATCACTTGCTTAATTGTTTTTCCATAGCAATGATCTTTGAATTCCTATGCGATATCACAAAAAAAAGCATAATCCAAAAATCACTGAGGTGTGCTAAGGTCATGTAACAACTTGGATTATAAGGCATTAGGCAAAAAAAACCCCAGTGGTACTCAAACGGTCTGCTTTTTGTGTGAATTTACTTCACTAAATAAGGGCAAGGTGCTATTAACTGCTGGAAGCATATGCACTAGAGTCTGGTTAGAGGGCAGGGAGGGAGGTGCTGCACATCAATGTGATCTTAACATACCACAGAAGCAAGAGCACATGTGCCTTAGTAATGCTGAAAGGAATCCTTCAGCTTCTCTTGTAAATCTGCATTTGAGTTTTTATTTTACTGTAAACTAGACTCCTAAAAGTTCTGGAAATGTCTGATAAGATTTAGAACCAGGGGGACACAGATTTCGTGGTAGATTTTCTGAATCTTCTGCTGCAGGGGTGCATGTGTGTGCATATGTGTATAAATGCCAGCATGCATAACCACAGCTGAGGATGAGGAAAATAAAGTTATGAATTAGAAGACTCAGATGGACCATAAGAGTATTTAATAAAAGAAGTAATCAAAGTTTATGTATACAACCTTAGACTTAACATGTACTTAAAGACCTAAGGGTAATCAGAGATAATTTGAAATGGATTTTCAAAATAATAACATGAAAACAGAATGAAAAATCTTCAGAAGTTACTGTTCAATGGAACAGATTTATTCCAACAACCTGATTCAGAGCCCCAGTGAAGAGACCAAGCCCAAACTTCTAGGTGGCATAAAAATGGATTTGTTTCAAAAGTGATCAAAAGAGGATGCTTCATGCACAATTCGGACATATGGTACTCACTGGAGAAGGGACAGGTTTCTTTTTCTCCAAGCTCAATTTTCTCTCAATGAACGTTGCACTGCTGTTTTCTTTTACAAAATTCAGCTTGTGAACCTCCTCCATCAACTGATTCTGCACTTCACAGATGCTTGAGAAAGACAGCTGCAAACACAAAGGTGGCTTAGATCTCATGAACAAAATGGTAAGGAAATTTGAGAGAGCAGACTTGGTTTAATGGGCTGAATGCTAGGAGTCGGGAAATCTGACAAGTTCCTGCTCTTTTCTGCAGAGCCCATAGTGCTAGGAACAAGATGGAAAGAAAAGAAAGATCTTTGCTTTAAAAAGTTTCTAATGATTGCTATTAGATTTAAAAGACATACTAATATAACTTAAATCATTAAAAAATATTCTAGACAGTGATGAAAATGAAGAGCCTTGCACTTATGTTACTGAGCCACCTGCTTTCAGATGCAAATGTGCATTTCAGCAGCTATCAGAGAGGCCAAAGTGCTGTAATGCTTGGAGTAGTTTACCCTACAGCTGTGTGTTTGTGCAACTGGGTGCTGCCAAAAGGTTAAAAATCGCTGGATAAGCTGAAGCTCTGAGGCACTGGATAAGTGCTCTCAGTCTGTGCATAACCCCAAATGTATTTCCTGATGTAAATAGGGAAAAAAATAATTTCGTAGGCAGAGCCTCACAGAAAACGGTGCTCAATACAACAGCTTTCAAAACATGAAATGGTCAGACTACAGGGATGCAATTTCTTCATGCAGGAAAAGCATTCATTTTCCCATTAAAGAGCACCGATCTGTTTTGATCCTGACCTTGCTTTCTTAATTTTTCAGCTGTCCCTGACTATAAAGTGCTGTGTTCAAGCCTTGATGGAAAGGAATACTTCAGACTGTCTCACTACAGTGTGTTTCCTGTCTAGAGTCTTGCTCTGGTTCAGGTGAGTGGATTTGGATGTGTGGAATGCATCATTGCAGCTATGTTTCTCAGGGGATTCAAGTCCTCTGGGAAGAAGTACCACAAAACTGAAACACTGTAGGATTTTCACACGAAGAATAATTTCTCAACTTCAATCTTCAGGTAATGATCATAGTGCCCAGAAAGACTGGAGTGGGCTACAGAAACTGATGCCGTTCGGTGTAGCTCAGGCATCTTCGGTACCTTTGGCTACATAAGTGAAATAAGTCAAACTTCCTAAAAACACCAACGTGGACAAAGCTCTTCCTTACTGCCTAGAGGTGTCTGTAGGAGCTTCTGAAGCATATTTGGGTTTAAAAACAACTTGCTTTTCATATAAATTATTTCATCAGATCTCCTAACCTGTTTCTCTTCTTCAGTCATCTGCAGTGACTCTGCAGGCCTAGCAACAGCAGTATTCATGTACATACTTAGAATTTCTCTTCTTGTGTTTTCCGGGCTGCTCGGGGTAGATGCTAAGAAACAAAGACTGAAATGCTAGCAGCTGCCTCCTTTTTGCCTTACTATAATGTTTTTGCCATTACTATCACTGTAGCAGCTGGAACAGCTGCATTAGGATCACTCTTAATGAAAAGTCCAGGCCTGATAAAACTTAAACTCAGAAATTAACTTTTCCTGAGCTTGCAGGCAAAAAAAAAAAAAAAACCAAAAACCTCCGACTGTACTTAGCAGAACAAACAAAATCAGTGTAGCTTGTAGGTATATGTCCTACATAACTCTAGCCAAATCATACAGAAAGAAAAAAGACAAATAAAGGCAGAGCTACAGCTGTTTCTAATGTACTTACTGGAACAGGCACCACCACAGCAGAATTTGATTGAAGTGCTGCAGACATAATATTCCTGAGGAGGGTGATGAAGCAATGCAGGCAGTTCAACACAATCTTTTTGGCTGCTTTGTTGAATACCTGAAGTTCTTCCACTAGCTGTGCATTTAGAGCCTCATAGTCTTTCTTTGCTAGGTCTGGCTCTTCTCCTGTTGACCTCTGAAGGTAGCTGTTGTAGTCTAACAACTTGTCATAGCGCTTCTGGATGAGCTTCTGTGGGCCTGAGAATAAGGCTTGTAGTGCTGAAAGAGGAGTCAAAACAAGCTTGTCCATCTGAGCCATCTGAAAATGTATAAAACAGGTCTAGTTATTACTTTATTCATACAGTTCTTCAGACTCAGTAACAGGTTAAACCTGATGGCAGCCTATCAAGCAATCTGTAAATTTCTCTTCACAAAGCATTGCTGTCAGAGGCAGCTTCAAGGAGAGTCTAGCATGAATCTCCTTCATGACATTGCAAAGGAGAGAGAACAGTTTTGCAGTTTAAAATATCTACTAATGGTAATGGTCCCCTGGAGCATGCAGCCTGTGGTACTGCCCTTAGTGCGCTACCACTGAGGAAAAAGTGGGCAAGGGTCAGTGAAGTGGCCCAATAAAACCGGGATTTCCATAACTGGAAGTCCCACACCAATATACAATCTAGAGGCATTGAGGTCTTGTTAAATGTCAGTCTTGCAGTCCTGAATGCTATCAAAGCTGCTTGCCTTTTTTTTTTTTTTTTTTCCTGGAAACAGCTGTAACTCAATTCCTGTTTAAGCAAACACAAACAATCACTTGATTTGATTAAATTATGTTATGCTTGTTGGTTTTATCTTAGTAATCAACAAAATTAGACACCTGGTAAAAAAACCCAAGCCTTTCTCAGACTTTTCCATCAGTCTCTAATTGTCTCAGGGGATTAATACTGCACGAAATAAAATTTATTTTTGTAAGTCACTTCTTCAAATACAGCACAGGCTTGTAGTGAGTGAAACTCATCATCATATTAAAGCTCTTGAACATTCTATGTGAATTAAGCTGTTGGGTTGAATGGGAGAATAAAAGAGCAGCTGTCCCCCTACCCTCTGTAACACAACACAGTTGAGGACAGATCCATTTTAGCAACAGAATTGCTCTCCCAAAGCTAAGATGATGTACATTGGCAAGATAGTTCCTACTTTATTTCCACCTGAAAAACTGGGCTGTGTTTAGTGAGCCAATTTTTGATGCATTACGAAAACAGTTTTTCCAAACTGCTGGACCTGATTTCTGGAAGAGAAGAGGCTATTATGGATTTCTACCCTAAAAGTGTGAGAAAGGAAGGTATTAATTAATAACAAATGCACAAAGGAAAAAAAATAACCTGAGCTCATTGCTGAGATCTCTGTTGATAATACCCTTTCAGGAAAACATGTGAAGAATGCTATAGGTTGTTCAGTAAGAATATCTACTCATCATGCAATGTCAGGACAAAAGTTTTTTTAAAAAAACCTGATACATAGGATAGAGAATGCTTGTAATCTTGTAAATACAAGACACAGAAATAAATAGATAATAAGTAGAAATTAACATGGTTAATAACAAGGTCCTCAGTTGAAAAGTATAAGATTAAGATTTTTTTTTTTTTTTTTAAATTACATAGACCTTCAGAATAGCTGAGTCATGAGCCAATAGGAGCCACAAATTTTTTTCTGAAAAAAAGTTTTCAGTTTCATCTATTTTGGAATTGCTTCTGTTTTTCTTTAATGTTTCTGAATATGGGGACATCTTACATACAGGACACACTCACCACTACAGTGATAGAGGGGTACTCTTCTGCACTTTATGCACTCATTCATTGTAAAGACATTGAAAATATCTTTCCAATTATTGAGATTAATTTTTGAGATTCTTTTCAAATGTGGGAACTTCAAAGGAAAGGAAGTACAACATCTTACTTCCCTGTCATTATCTGGGAGGATATGGTCTGCCAAAGATTCTTCTGTTTCTTGGCAGACTCTGTTTTCAGTGTTTTGAAAAGGATCGAATAGGTAAATTTTAGCCAGCACAAACCTAAGAAAGCATAAGAAAACCCCCGCCTCTGAATTTTTCCAGCTTGAGCAGCTGTTTGAAGAAGCAGCCTGCCCCATTTTGAAGAGACATTTTAGTCTATCTTAGTAGAGCCAGGCATTGGAGTTCATTTGGACTCTGAAAGCAAGAGACTAGTTGAAAAACTATTACCTTTTTTTTTTAAAAAAAATGTTTTTTAAATTCCTATGGGCTATATTCAGATTTTTCATGCTTTCACTACATGAAGGATAGTAACTTACCTGAAAAGGTAATAAAGCTGAGATTTTCACAGATCTGTGATTCCAGAAGCTAATAGTTCATGAAAACAACAAAACTCAGAAAAGTCACTGTAAAACTGCAAGTACTGGTAACAGAAGTCAGAAAGTAATAATCTGCTGCTTTGTCTGAAGCTCAGGTGAAATGTGCAAATTTAGCAAAGATTTTAGTTTAAACCCAGGAATTTAGCTTCAGAAGTTTTCTTTAGCTCTTCTAGGGAAAACACAATGCACTTACACTGAATTTTATCTTATTCCTTACAGAAACTCAACCAAAAAACCAACTCATCTTTCCCAATGGATTCCTAAGGTTTTTGGCTCTTTTCCGTCCTAGTCTTCCTCACATACACGTGTTTTCTCACACACACAGATAGCTGTGTAACACTGGACATTAGCTGTGCAACACCGGACATTACATAAACTTACAAGGTCTTCACAGAGATTTGCAGTGTTGTTCCGTTTTTTTAAACAGTCATTGACTTCATTGTCTTTGTCTTGCAAGATTTCCTGAAGCCCAATTATATTCTGTACAGCCAGATGCATAGAATCCTAAATTGTAGGAAGATGAAACTGCATTACTATCTGCTTTAATATACTGCATTCACTCATGCAGATACTGCAATAATACTGATTGAATCAAATATTTTCCATCTCTGACACCTGTGCAGTTCTGTGCAGCTTCCAGCCATTGTGGAATTGTTTACTGTGATAATATTTTCTTGTGTTTTGTCTGTTTTCAATGTAAACTATTTAAGAATCGAGTTGTTGACGTTCAACTGAAAAAATTATGCCCCAACCTAATGAAAGTCCCACTGGAAGTTAGCTACTGCTCAGCAAGAAACCAGCTCCAGACCCATGCTCCCTCACAGGCCTCCTCTGGAGGACTAAGACAGACTACAGTGGTATATTTAACTTACTTTGAATTTTAATCTTAATGAAGAGAGCATCTGTTTGGATAACAAACTATCAACACCATTCCGGGGAACAACCCTTGTTGGCTGAGCTCACTGGCCTTCCCCTGTTTGTTGAACCAAACAAGGTGCATTTGCGATAAGCTCTGGCCAGCTGGCTATTGATCTTACCTACCTCTCAAACAACCTTTGTGTCGGGTTTGGGCACACTTACACTTTGAAGGGCCTCATGCCATCTACAAAGTTGGCAAGCTGTCCATGAGAGGGAAAAGTTGATAAGTTACAAGCCCACCCACATCTTCAGAGAGGAGGATTAAAGCATGGACATTTACAGCACTTGAGGACTCTGCACATCTAATGCTAGCTGTCAACACTACCTAGCAATAGGATAAAGCAAGGAGTTCTTACATCCAAAATATGTATTTTAGGACATTTTATTTCATGTGGCTGCAACTCAGTTCTTCCATATTTAATGAGAAACAGTTGGTGCTCCACTGCTGCAGATGTGCATGACATATATGATGGCTTCACACAGTGATTGAAAGTCCTAACTCTGCCACCAGACAGCACATTTTTTTCTGAACTGCACTCATGGATTTCCATAGAGCCTGCTTGTGTGAGGGGAAAAATGCAGAAGTGTGGGTTTCAAAACTTCTTTGCCATGGGCTCAGTAATGCAGCATCAGCACAGCTTATTTATTTAATGCTGTGATGTAGACAGACCTGCCTATAAATAATTTGGTGTTGCCTAACCAGTGGCAGAAATGTGTGTTAAACGGGTTATGGACATGTTTTATGGCCACAGATTTCAAAAAGGCCTGTACCCACCTGTAGGTGTTGCGAAGAGAGTGAAATATTCTTCACACACAATTTCACCGTCTTCTCTAAACTTCGAAACAATTTTTCTTCCTTATTAAAATTTTGATCTTTCACCTAAAATAGATGCTTGCACCGTTATTTTGGCAGTCCAAAAGAGCCTGGCTAATGAAAGAAACGTCCAGAGGACTGCTGAAAACATCCCAATCTTCCCTGAACTCCTCCCTTTGAAAACAGAACAGATCAGTCCCTAGCATTCCCAAACTCCAGTTTTAATTCAAGAAAAGTCAAAGACACAGGACAACATGACAGAGAATTTAAGTTTTAATCCTTGTGGAAGCAGGGAGTTGCTTTATTAAAGCACACCTACGCGTGCCAATAAAACTCTTCATTTTCTGTATTTTGCTCTCCATTTGAGGAAACAATGGTGAAAATTCAGAGATATTTTTATGTCATGGCATTACTTCCCTGGGTGCTTATTTGTGGGTGATGTGGACATTTCCCCCAGGCAGGCTGTAGGTGGAGCTGTTACCTCTAGAGCAATGCTAGCTCTTCAGCTAGAAACCTCAACAGCTGGAAATAGGCTTGTACTAATTTTTTATGCTAGCTGAAAAAAAAACAAAAAAAAAACAAAAAAAAACCAAACCGAAAATACGTTTATTTCTGCCTACCTTTCACTTGAGGAATTTGAGAAATCTCAAGTCTCGTTTTCAGTGACCTTGCTGTAAGGGTCACAGCGTTTTTCAGAGATGTGAACTGGGAACTTTCTTAGTCTAATTAAGCAGGAGAGAGGGCTGAATCTTTAACAGATGTATCCTGATTCTAAAATGATTCTCAAATGTTTTAAGCTTAATTAAGAAACAAAACCAAAAAAACCCATAAAACAGAAGCTTCTAAAGAGAGAGAGAAAAAAGAAAAATCACATCTCCTCTTAATCAAATTTGATTCCTGTTTTTTCTCTGATTTTATAGCCTTGCTGGTGTCCCATTTTGAATACAGAAATTTCCACTGTACAAATAAATGAGCAGAAAAAATAAATGTGGGTAGTTTGCATCAGAGAAAGGGGGAAACCACTGATAAAAAGCAAAACAGGAAAAAACAGCACGTATTTTGTAAAGTCACATCTAGAAAGGCAAGTGTCCTTGTATAATCAGCCATCTCATGCAGCGAGGTGCACTGGGTATAATTTTCAGGTCAGTTGCAATTGACTTTCTTTGAGATTCAGATTTAAGCTTTCCTGAAAATGTTTATTCTGCTAGATTTTTAATTACAACCTTGAAATTATGAAGGAGTGTTTTATTTTTGGCCACCCAACACCCATTGGACTTATCACAGGGTTCTTTGCCTCTGGTAGTTTTGACTGTTCCAGGTTTTTACACATGTAGAGGCAAACCCCCCTGTCCTTCCTAAACAGAAGTATTGCTCATCTTCCTTGGTGGGTTCAGATTCTGAATGTTACGATGTGGAGCAAGACAAACTGAACACATTCTCAGCACTGAGAATAACTATTGCCAGTCTATCCAAAAAGCACTAATCTCAGACTGAGTTTCACAAAACTGCCAGTCACTTCCTCTCTGCTGAAGATCAGAAGTTTGAGAAACTCTTAGATAAAAAAGGAAAAGGTGGAGAACACATTACGTTATTTTCTATTTCAGTCACAAAGATCTTTCCTGTCTTCTGTGACATTCAGAAAATGACTTTATAAATGATGCAGAAAAAAAGCAACACCACAAACTCCATTTCCAATGTGTTTTAAAAAATGCCCAGTGCAAAAGCAGAAGCTGTCAATGCAAATCTGCAGTTGGATGAGTAAGTACCTGAGGTTCTCCCCCTGTCAGTATTTTCAGATGACTGGTGACCCTCTTGGATTTCTTGCTAATGGAGTGGATATTCAGTCGGGAAAACTTTTCTTTAAGGGTTTCATCATCATCATTCCTCTTATACTTCAGCACTGCAGACAGAGAATTTCATGACACTAATAATCTGTATTCACAGGGCTTTTCACAGGGACAGGCACACAAATATGAAACCATTTGAGAGCGGACACTTTGATGTCACTTGCTGTAATCTTGTGTGAAAATGCTTAGGATGATGAAAACCCTGTTATCAACACTAGCCTTGGGAAGAGTGAAGTTCGGGCTTCTATGTGGCAAGTCTAAGAAATATTGCTATGACTGCATCTTAATTATTATCAGTGTTTGCAACTGCATTACAGACAATGAACATGGATATAACATGAATTCTTTCATCGTTTTCATATTTCTGGAGTTACCAGTCAGATAACATAGCTGGCTGCAGACAAGTGACATTAAGGCATCTTGAAACCCAGGATATTACTCAATTTGGGTAGCACAAGCCAATCAAAACTGTTGTAGTGATATGACTGGAGTTGAAATCTCTCTCGTAATTGCCAGCCCAAACCTACAAAGACAGAAGAACTCACTGTGCCTTTTTCTTACCTAGATCTTTCCTCCTTTTAAGTTCATTGATGTTGACATTAATGTTTTTCATAGCAAAAAGGGCGTCTTGTAGCACCTTGTGGTCAGGGTGAGAAGCAGGAGTTGAATTCAAGAGTTCACAGAGTAACAAGGGATATTTCATCACCCGTTGCACTGGTTTGATCATCAGGGATCCCATGTCCATTAGATTTGGCTTTCCTCTATAATTTATACCAAAAAAAAAGTCACGTAAGGAGAAACACCTTGAAGACAAAAGCTTCTTATTATTTCTGTCTAGTCATTGAAGCTGCTGCCTTTTATAGCCTTCAGTTGAGCTTTCAACTACAGAAAATATCAAAACAAGAGCAGTGCTTTGCACTGACTCATAGAACTGCAATTACCACTTCAGTAAAAAAATAAGATCTATCTGTCAGGGAACATGGGCCACTGTAAACGAAACCCTCCTGTCGCCCCCTTAATGAGAAATACACACTAGGTCTGAGTTTTCTCTATCTTCAGCAACCTACCAGACTATTGCTTAGATAGCAGCTCTGAAACTGTCCCACTCAGTCTGAGGGCTCGTGTGGTACAACTTACACACCACAACACCCAGGAAGGGAGATGTAGGTGGAAGAACAAAAAACAGGAAGCTTGAGAAACCCCACGTGAGTGGGTCTGTTACACCCTGCTCTGGCCCCTCAGGCTTAAAATTGCAACATCTCCCTGCTGCGAGTAACTGGGATGCCCGTTCATGGCTGCATCCCTTCTCATAACATCTCCCAAGTTGCCACAGTGACCCTTAAGCTTTACTGTCCTTTACCCATCACTTTTCTTCACTGGCTGCCAGTAGGTTACTTCCAATGATGCCTGAGCTTCCAAAGGGTACCAGATCTGACTGGGGAAACACTGAGCATACAGGATGTTCACTCAGGCTTGATCCAACCCACTGAAAGTCATCTTACAAAAAGGCAAAGCAGGCAGCTGCCTAGGGTGGCAGAATGATGAGGGTAGGGAAGTCACAGATTCCAGCATGGGCATAGGGCCCCTCTGCGGCTCCAGGCTCGATCCTCGTTGGCTCAGCAGGGGCAGCAGTGCAGCTTCCTCAGGCACCTGAGCTCTCTGGCCCCCATGCAAGGGAGTTAGTTACCAGCCAGCTGAATTCATCCTCCAGCCCCACTCTGGACAAAAGCCTTTGCTCGCGCTCTCTAGGCTTGAAGGGGAGAGGCTGTGCAGCTTGCAGGCTGGCACAACAGCCTGGAATAAAACAGGGAAGGGCAGGACTGAGCCACAGGTGCCTTCGTCACTTTCCACATGGCTGGTAGAAACATGGGGTGTCCCCAAAGTAGGTAACACCAGGTGGTCAGGCCCTAGAGCCAGGGCCAGACCCTACTGAGGCTCCCAGCAGGACAGACATGTCCACTGTCTCCTCCTTACAGCCACTCCTGAGCAAACCAGACACCAGTGCTGGCACCAACTACGGATGACTCAGAGACCTCCCCTTTCAAAGTGAGCATGAGCTGTTGGTATCAGCGTAAAAGTCAGTAAAGCAGAGAAAGCTTTCCATTTACATGCCCAAAAAGGCTGCTTTGGAGAGGAAGAGGTTGTCTGACGTTATGCAAGAGTTAATGCTAGTCAAAGAAAGATTTCAGCATATGGAAAGATGGAATAACACAATGTAGAAGGAAAGTACAAAACCCAGGGAACAGCCACTTGGTTTTGCAGGCTGACATCTATTGTTTTGTGCAGCAGAAAAAGAGAAGAAAAAAAAAAAGCTTTCATTCCCACTTTTATATGTATAAAAAGTACAAGAGCCAATCCTTACTGCTGACTAATTAACTAACAATTTGAATGCCTTTGAGAAGAGACATCTGCATATTTAAACCATCTCTCACACACAGGCATTATCTGTAAGAAAGTTCTGCATGAAAAAAATTAACAGTAGATGCCTTTTAAGGCTTCTTGATGTCCCCAAACCTTCTCATCATTACAATCCCCCTCATTTTCCATGTATCCTACATTAAATATAGTGAGCTATTTTCCCTTCTTTCAGCTTCTGGCAGCAATAATGAAAAAAAAAAAAAATCTTAAATTGTTATTGTTTTCTCTGAAAAGCCCCATGAATGCAAATCTATAAAAGCTGCCTCATGAATGGAAAAATCTTCAAGTGTCTTTTCTTTATATAGTTGCACTTTGGACAGCTGCCCAAGTGATAAACAGCCCTCTGTTCACGTATCTGCATGACACAGTCTTGCAATATGGTTCGAGAGATAGTAGGTTTGTTATAAGATAATGACTCCCTGAGGCACTAAATGCTACAAAGTTCAACTCATCTAATTCTCCCCAGCAAGATTAGCTGATGATAGCCACTCTCTCTGGACAGGTACCATTTGCAATGCACCCTGTTAGGATGCACCCAGCCACTGGGCCAGACACACGTGGCAACTGAAAAAGGCGAGTAACGGCTTGTGACATCTATTGTGCAGAAAATTAAGTTGATAATTCATTTGTGATGGTACTTCAGCCTTCTCCCCCTGTTATTTTGAATTTAACAAGTATCCTAGGTCATATGTAGCTGTACTAATCTCATCACAAATTATTACCATAGCTTTGCAGTAAATGAAGCTGGCTTAACTGCACTGAGCTCACAGCATACCCTTCCTCCCTCCTCCTGACAAAAGAAAGTCACAAATGCAGAAAGATTCCCACCTGTTTAAAGTTAAACACATAGTGGTGAGCTATGCAAAGACGGGTGATTCAGGATTTAGTTTCATTTGCTGTCATTACCCAAAAAGCTAGTCCCAGTGGCAAACATGATAGCCAGTATGGTACAGCAGGGCTGAGGTTTGTCATATTCAGCTTGGCAGTTTTGAAGTGGTGTGCGGACATCATAGGCTGCAGCACGACTTAAAATCTCAAGCTCCATGGTTTAACGTGCATGAGTTCATTTTAGTACAAGGCATGTAGGGCAAATAATTCACTGTGCTGTAAGACTCTCATGCAAACCCAGGGAATTCACCGAGGCTGCACAGTTGTTAAGCCAAGCAGAATTTAACCTATTGAGCTGCTAGCAAAGGGCAGCAACTGTCTGGTATTTATGTAATTGTTTTCTTTATCATGCTTGAATGAAAAGCAGTCTGGGAGCAGCAACATCACAGACCATTTAGGGCGAGTTAAACTGTTTTTTCCAGTTCAACGTTAACCAGATTTTTGGGTGAGGTCCTGCCCAAGGGCGGCTGAGACTCTGCAACCTCTAAACTGAGTTGCAGGTAATGGCATTTCTGAGGGCCCTGCTGGTCAGTGGGGAAGGCAAATGCCACCACACAGCACCACACTGTGAGGTAGCCAGGCTCAGGGAGGGTTCCACAGCTAATCCTGGCTTATTTCACTCTGCACACCTTTATAAGAACCAGTTTAAACTCAGAAAGTGAGTTGTATCGTACACTCCAATGGAGACTGTTCCAAAGAGAAAACCAGGCATTCATTTCTGATAGGGTTACACAAGGCAGAGCAGCCAGTCTTGTGCTATTTCTATATGTGTTGCTGTCTCACATGATCTTATTGTGGCTCTCTGGACATTTTGTTCCTCTTGGAGCCCAGCTCATTGGGACACAGGAGTATACAAGAATGTCCCTTATCAAAACAAAATCTAGAAAAACTATTTCCAATCATAGACTAAAGCTTGAAAACCCCAGCTGTAGAACTTCAACATACAAATCCTTCAAAGTGTATTTTACACTGATCTTATTTATGACATGCAATTGACTGCCAGATAAACAAATTCTCTAACTTTACTGGTGTGTTCCTCCCCTACCAATATAGAGCACACTTGCTCCCTTTTTCTCTCTTAACATTTCTGTCAGGTTGTAATAATTTTCTTCAGTTCAGCTAACCCCTTCTCTGACCTCTCCCTGCAGGTAACTTCAGGACATGCTGCATTTCAATGATTCCAACCTGCTGGATGTCCAGAAACTGCAGCTGTGATAAACGTTCCTTTATAGGTTTTCAAAGATGTCACATTTGGCACAGAAGTCCCTTAACCACAAGTTATTGGTGGCTGTGTGAGTATTCTGGCAAAGTGCTGCAATGAGCTTGTTCTTTTCTGATGTTCCTCCAGCCACTCTCAGAGGGAAGATCCTAAGGTAGACTTCTCATGCAGGGCTACCAAAGGGGTCATCACCTTAGAGATAGCTTTACCTGTGAACCTAACATATATTGTAGCAGGTCTAAAGAGTCCTATGCAAAATTATTCCAGAATGTCTGGATTTCAAAGACTGACACAATGTTGTTGCAAGAACTCTTGCGGACCTCAGAGCTCTCTAAGCACATTTATTTACAAGACAGCAAGGTGATAATAAAGGGCTCCAAGTGAATTGGCAACCAAATTAAGCAGCTTCATAAACCACAAATTTTGAAAGATATGGCAAAGCTAGTGCAGTGGTAATTAGAAAACTAGACAGGCTTAGGGAAACTAAAACTGAGAGTCTTTATCACATATATCCTGGAAAAATCTATGGGTTATACTAACACAAAAGGCTTGTGTTGTTAAAATTTCCACATGTACAGTTTTAAGCATACTAAAGATAAATTAAAGATATTTTAAAGTTTACTTTACATGTAAGAAAGGCATAGTACTTACTCTTCCTCATATATCTTTCTGCAAAAGAGAAGAAAACAAAACACATATTAGATTCCTCCTAAAAGGATTTATACAGATCAGGGGCTAGATTCTCGGATACACTTCAGTGACACAGAGCAGCTATAACTGGCCAGTTAACTTAGGTTTATGGTTGCTATGTGTCAGCAGAACTGCACACAACAGCCGGAGGGTACCAACGTATCTGGCCCTATATCTTTTTGAAAGGACAGCCCCAAATGAGAAAGGATTGTCAGAAGCCTGGCTTTGACTATAAGACCCAGACTTGTCCTAACACTGTTAGAGAAGGAAGTTTGGGTCACTGTGCTAGCAACAGTAAGTAACATCAAGTCCTTAATACAAAAAGTAAAATTAAGCATGTCACACTTCATATACATTCGCATTTACTCTCTTTAAATAGAAATGTATTTCTAAATGAGAAAGAATACATTTCAGCCTTTTAGGATACAGAATCAGTGAAGCTGTTAAGTTTTTTGTAGGCAATACCAAGAAGGAAACCTCTTCAGTGTAGGATGGTATTGATACATACTCTGAAAACAGCAGGGACATGCAATGGTAGTTTGGAAATAATTTTCCTTATGGTATGAGTTCACTGAAATGCCAGGGTACCAAAATGTCTCTCCATCCCTGTGTTAGGCTTTCCTGGCATCACATCATCAACCACTGCTTCTTGACTGCCTGCACTCTTATTTCCTTCCTCACCAGTACCTAACTGAGCATCTGGAAGTTGGTGCTTTCATTGCTTCTGCACTGTCAGCACTTTGTGTGCTTATGACGTCCCTTCGCCCCTGTAACAGTTGACCAAGCTACTTCAGGCTGAAAGGAGAGCAGGTAGTTGCCAGCATCCTTTCATTTTTACCAGCTGCATTTCTTTGGCTAAGCTAGCAAACAACATCCACAGTTTGCATAATTGCTGCTGAAACACAGGACTCTACAGAATTTGGATTTGCACGTGTTTCCAAGGCAGTCACCTACATTTTGGGATGGAATTTCTCCTCTTCAGTCAACAGGAGGAATAGGAATCTCAGCATGGCTAATTAAATCTGATTTGTCTGTACAGATGTGCAGAGTGCCACTCTCAAATTGCTCCTGATATAGAAGTTGTTTTTCACATGGTAGATATTACTCAGCTGAGGAACAGAAGCCCCTAGTAACATTAGCCCATTTTAATTTTTTAAAAATGGAACGATATCCTTTTCAAGGGAAAAAAAATAATAAAGAGTAAACATTTTTCAAGAATAGTCATCACCAGCCCCCACATTTATTATGTCTCACAATGGAAAACAGCCTATAACTTATTTGGTAACAATGCTGCATGATTTTCTTCTTAGGGCAAGTAATCTCCAAATAGTAGTAACAGGTTTAGGTGACCACAGCTCTGCATTTGAGTGTGCACTTTCAGGTGTTAATATTTGAATGGGCTGCAATCTTTAGGCACTGGGAAAAAACACAAGGTAGTATACACACACCAGTCCTCTTTTCATTGGTTCCTGTTTAAAGGCTAATCAGAAAAGAACAAGACAAAAGAAGGCTTCATTGTGAGGAAGGCTTTGTCACTTCCTGCTAGCAAAGGCTACAACGGTTCAGCACAAAATATCCTTTCTCTTCACAAATCCCAGCCGTGATGTTGGAACAGGAGCTCCTCTTGCTGGCTCTGGAATTCAAGTGGCAGCATCCAACCTAGCATGTACGTGGATGCTATCTTTTATCTTTATTTCCTTCCATGTGCCCTTGCCTCAGCAGCAGGGATGAATGAATGACAGTAGTGGCTTCTCTTGATTAGCCAGAAAAGAATATTGTAAGCATCAGCAACTAAAACATGCCCTTAGGGGAGATACCTGGCCATTCATTAGCCTGAAAGCCTGAGTTTATGATAATCTATTTCTTCCAACTTCCAGGGTAGCTAAAACCTAAGTACCCTGCACATATACTCTCTTATGTATTTAATAACCGGACGTGTTGCACAAAAAGCGCCTTATTTTCAACATGACCTGTCTTCAAAGTGAATATTTCTCTTAATATTGTTAATGATTTCCTTCACCACTCTTTCCACATTTCACTTGGACATACTACCCATCTCCTCTCTGCAGACTGATCACTAACCTGTTGAAATATCTGTTGCTGATGTACGCTCCATTATTTGTGACAGCTTTACATCTCTCCTACAAGCATGCAGCATGGGCCTTTCCTGGAGCTGGAGCTAGACCTCTGATCTGAAGGACCATGGTGCATTCCCTTCTGACAGCTCTGTGTGATGCTTTTGGGAAAGTGCTGTGGCAAGGGGATTTATGAGTGGGAAGATAAGCACACTTGAGTGGATGAACTGTTTCCTGTGACTGGCTGCAGGGGAAGCTGCACTGGAGGAAAGACAGATCCATTATTCTGTAGCATCCCTGGTTCCCAACATGTTTCACTGAGGGGCTGGCACTGGAGCTGACAGCACAAAGCACCTTCCGCTGGTGGGACCTGGTAGCTTGCTCCAACACTGACCGCTCTTAAATATCCCCATCATGAGGGGTCCAGCACCGCACAGCCACTCCACATTCCTGGAACCTTGCAACAGGAGCCCAGAAACACCAGTGCATGTGAATAACTGCGTTACAGGCTATTTCAATTCAAGCAATAGAATTGCTGAAGATGGGGGCAGCAAGTTTCCTGGGAGCTGGGCAAGGTGTTCCCAATAGGCCATGATGTGATGCAGCATTTTTTTTGCCAGTATGGGGCACTGAAGCTAAGGAAAGAGCAACCTTTCTTGTGCTATTTTTGGCCATCTTAGAGAGAAAGAAGTCTAATCATGGCCCCTGGCTTGTCATCTTTTCATGAAAGCAGCATAAGCCAGAGCTCCCAGCAAGCCTCATAAAACTCCGGATTTACAGGGGACCTTTCATCTACATCCATTTAAAATGTTCCCTGCCAGGCAACTGACTATGGACGGAAATCATCATTTGAAAAGATCTTACTTTAAGGACTGTACACAGTGTCTTAAATGCTGCTTCAGTTCTTCATCCTTTTCATAGGATTCCAGCATGGTGTGTGCATCATCATGGCGATAGCAGTAGATTTTATATGTGTCTTCTAGTGGGCCTTTAATCTGCAAGAACACTTCCCCTGTTAAAGAGAAAAACAAAGCGTGTCAAGCCAGACAACAGCATCTCAGAAGGAGTTTTATTATTCCACCACATTAGCCGTGAGCTAAAAAGGCTGGCTTCCACTTTACTTCCCTTGGAAACGATCTTGTGTGTTTATGTGCATTATTTATTACACGTATTTCTTAGCTGCTCATCTTTGTCATAGCCAGGCACCATTATATCAGTGTTAATGCACAAAGATTCCCTTAGGAAAAGGCATGAAATCTCTACACCTCGCACCCCTTCATAAACAACCCCCTAATTCACAACCCCATCTTAATGCCCCTTCAGTGGAAACCACACACGAGAGCTTAACTGTTAAGGGGAGACCATTTTTGTGTCATGGGCTGGCAGGAGGGGTGAATGCAAGCCTGTTAATTTTCCTTTTGACTTTTTTTCAACTGAATATGAACTTAAATGGGTTGTAACAATAATGTCTCTATCTCCCATTAGCCATTTCAGTTTTATCTATTTTGCAAAATCCTGAAATGGCAACTGTTATGGCCTAGAATAGAGATTTTTCTTCATGTGACAGAGGAGTAACGTCCACCCCTCCCCTAATTAAATAAAACCACAGTAGATTACAGACATTTTTATATAGTATCTAGGTTTACATACAACTGAAGGGGAAAACATTTCCATTTCAAGTCCTCCACACCACCATTTTTCCCCAAAGAACAGTGGGGAAATTTTAGAGGCACTAAAGTAGTCCTGCACCCGTTTCTCATTTAATTCTAGTGCTTAATTCTCTCAGCCTAAAACTCCCTTGTTGGTTTCTGTGTATGTAGAGTGGAGAAAGCATGCTTCATCTCTTCTGCTGAGATATTCATTTGGTTCTTACACCCTTACACAGCAGTGCCCTGATCAGCATCCTTGGAAATGCATATAATAAACAACATCAATGGTGAAAACTCCTGTCTTGGGCATTTACTGAAAATTACATCTATGTGGCAACTAGTCCAATGTTTCATAAACGTTCCTGTTGAGTTATAACAATGATTATTAAAGTTAAAAGCCAAACACCACATTAATTGGGACCTCTCTATTCATTCACAGACTGAATGCCAAGCTGTCAGGCATCCTGCATGTTTCATCCTGGCCAGAGTGGGCTGTTTCATAATACATTGCATTGAACTGCTCCATCTTGAAGTGAAAAATGATTCAGTTACCACAGTAACACAGCTCTGGGTTTTTTCCCCTAGCAGCGAAGGTTAACTGGGCTGTCTGATGCATGTTGGTTTCAAGGTGCGAGTAAGGGAGCAACAATGACAGAGCTAAGGCCACACAAGTTCATTTTAGTTACTGTAAGGCCACAGTCAGAAAATCACCAGCATCCTGTAGTTAAATGCTCTCTAGCTGTCTGTCTGCTGCTTAATGCTAATGTTGATGGGCTACCAACGTACATTGCATCCTAACTTTGCCATGAACTCTCCATACAGGCCTTTATCAGCCAATGGTGCCAGGGGAAACCTTAACAAGATTTCTCTTGATCCTGCTCCCCTTGGCACCTGATTCTCAGAGATGCTGAGCCCTCACAGATTTCACTAACTTTAAGCGGAGCTCCAAACGCCTAGCATGGCCCATACTATGCTAAGCCCTCAAATGAGTTTATGTTTTCAGTAGCAAAAATGCAAGCTGTAGGTTTACAGCTCATTTCAGAATATACTAGAGGCTGAAAATTATCATGCTCTTCTCCAGAATGAAAGAGATGAGCAAGATCTGTTCACTGACGTATTGTGCCACAAAGACAGACACTTTCATTGATGCTCAGTGATGAGAAAAATTATGTGCTGATTTCATGGATAGGGCCTTTTAAAATCAGATGGATTTCTTAAGCCTAAAGCCTTTTTTGGTTCTGAGCCATATGGACCAAATCAGATGAGCTTTGGGCATATTGCTGCGGGAGCTTGCTTTATGAACCAAAACCACATTGTATTTGGGCACAGCTTTAAAAATATGGAGTCTTTTGCACACTCTGACAGAGGCTAATCTGCCTGATGCCCCTTCTTAAGTGTGGTAGTCATTAATCTCAAAGAGAAAATCCTAGGATGAAGGCTTAAGCAAAAGAAACTGTTTCTCCTGTGGCTTTCAGTGGTGTTTCCTGGGTGGACAGCAGTGGGAGGGGGAGGAAGAAGGGGTCTAATGGCTAAAGCCAGGGTAAGGTTACTAAGTCTTAATATTCCTCCGTATACAGTATCCAGAACTGAGAGGAGAAAAAATACAGGGGAGAACTAGAAAGGGTATTTAACCTCAGTGACACTTAGCATCAGAAGACAAAGCACCACAAAAGGTCCGTCTACGTTAGCGTTTTAGCTCAGATTAGGAGAGGGGTTTTGAAGCCAATCTCTCAGTGGTCCTCATCTCCCATGCCTTGGTTGTGTGGTGGAGCAGTCACAGACACAGACACTGGATCCCTTTGAGGATGGTAATTACCAGAAGATGCACTCCAAGGGCACATCTTATGTACTTCAACTGTAAAGGGCATCTCTCAATTGAACCCTCAATTCAGCCAATCTGAAGTAAGACCTCTTGAAATGTGTAGTATGGATACCAGGTCCTTAGCAGCACCTGTTTCACTCTACAAGTCTGCTCCTATTGGACATTACTACTCATCAATGTGGAGATAGCATAAGGTGTGGAGAACATAGACTAAAATAAGACATGAATATGAACAACCACATTGTTTTGGTTTTAAACCAGTGAATTAGCAGTTCTCCTTAACCTCACCATGACTGGCTTGCCTTCCAAAGCAAGGTAGTTCAAAGCAAGGTAATTAAATACCATAAACATGGTAGAATATGATGTGTATGTTAAACATTCTCAAGCCTGCTTTTGTATATACACTGACTTCAACAACATTTACACTGATTATGAAGATCCTGAAAACAAAATTTTCACCTTGATGTACATTTAGAGGATGACAAACTTACTAACTTATTGCTTATAGCGATGCAATTATTCTCCCTGCTTCTATCGCAGCCTTTGGAAGAATGTCTCACACCTAACCAGCCATCATCTTCCCTGCCATAAGTTAGCCAACTCTGTGATCCACAATCCCATTTTCATGGTTCTTTGTCTGATTCTGGAGAAATACACCCTAATAGATGGATAAAATTGTTTGTCTTTACTTCTGGATGTGGCAGGGAACTAAAAGGATGATTCTCTTGGCTGTGAAAAAGGCACTTCCTGCTAGAATAGAACATTGCTTATTAAGGGTATGACTCATCATGATGCACTTTTGTTGAAATACCGCCAAACAACACAGTCGCATCAAACTACGTTAAGCTGTTGCCTTGGCAAACCAGATTGAGACGTGCTAGGATTAATACATTTCCCAAGCCTCATATGCTTTACTATCATGTTTCTTAGTCAAATGACAACCGATAATTTTCTACCCCATTATTTGTGAGAAAAAGGGTCATTTCTATAACATGTTACCTGTGCATTGTGATCAGTTTAGAGAAGAAAGAACCTCTCTGACCTCTGAATCATGGCTGGAAGTTTTTTTAAGTAAACTGGCTGACTTTGCACTGAAACAAATTAAGAATTCTCACCTGATCCCTTAAGGTGGATCACCTACTGCCTCTGCGCTGAAGAAGCAATTATAGGAGAGCTGATGAATGGTAACGGCTTAAATCTCTCCAGCTGTGCCAGAATGTCAAGTGAAGCCTTAACATTCATGGCCTGACCTGCAGAACATGTGACTGTTGTGACATATGCAGAGCCAACCTGTTTGCTGAAAATACCCATGATCCCTACAGACATTCCTGTTCAGATTCCCACAAACTTTGTATCAATGACAGCTTTCTTGCCTTTACTGACCATGTCCCTGTTAAGCACATGTAACCACCTCTTACATGAATTGTATCACCAGTAGATGTATGTTTACAATGCTTGGGGGGTGGGTATGAGGGTGTTGTCATGTGTTTGTTATTCCAATAATTTTTAATGCTTTTCTTGAACGGCACAAATATGAGTATGCAATATAAGAGTTGGTCTAAGTGTGAGCAGAGTTACGTATGCAATACCAAACTAGATGAACAAGATATGATCAGTATGTGACATAACTCAGTGCTGAAGGTTTTGCTCATGCTAAACTCACTCTCTCCTTCCTTTCTACCCCTCAACATCCAGATGAATGGAAAAAGAGCATCATGATCATATGAGTACAGTAGAGCAGCTGGACAGGTTTCACATGTTATTTTTCCTGTGTCATTATGACAACTTGTAGCATGTTAGCCTCTGGGAGTGGTACTAGTTAAGTCTGATGAGGATAAAGGACAGGAGAGTCTTATGTTTATTCTTTCACGTAGCTTTGTAGAACTCAAGAGGACAGTAAACATACCGATTATTTGCATGGGTGGTTCCACATCTGTCGTGGCTTCCTCCAACAATGACAGCAGTTTGGCTGATACTTGATGGACCAGTTCAATATTGCTAAACAAGCCATCCACGTCAAAGCGAGCAATCTAATGGAATACAAATATTAAGCAGCTACTGACAAAGGATAAAGAAGGACATTGTATATTACAGACCTTCTCTTGCTGTGGCCTGAGTGTTCAACACTCCAGGAAACATCACTTCTGTAAGACCTCACATAAACATCCTCCTTGTGACTTCAAGGACACATATACAGTTTTCAGATTAGTATAATATGGTTGACGCAGTTAACAAAGGGCATGCTATCAAGGGCTTTTAACCTTATTTTCAACTATTCCTAATCTGGAAGTGTTTACCTAAGAAGGAAATAAATATTATCATCTGAATAAAGAAAAGATCTTTTGCTGGCTTTAAAATGTTTGTTTAGTTTCCCACTGAGGAAAAGAACAGTTGACAGTGGGTTTGATTCCCTGATTACCAGTTGCTAACAGAGGCTGCTACATAAACTGAGACTTTGGCTCTTTGGTGACTGCTACCAGGTACAAAGACTTACAGACAGTGGTACCATTTTAAGTCAGTTGTCCTATAAACCCAGAAATATAATCAAGATGATACAATTTCCACTAAAACAAACACATTTACAATTCTAGGTATTAATATAACCTAAAGAGCTTCCTACAGAGCCTGAGCGCACAACATTGACTTCAGTCAACTGCATCAATTTACACCAATGTAAAATTTCATTCCATGTCCCTACTCATCTTAGAGCAAGTAAAATATTTCCAGGACACATACTTTTCATGCAGTAGTTATTTATTTCCTTGCACAGCAGGGCAATAGTTAATATTCAAAGGACAATTGGAGATAGCCAGTGGTAATGTGTTAGTACTGAGAACAAAGGCAAGACTGATTTCAACATCCATATTGATACCCTCTGAGTGTATCTTTCCATTAGAAACAGAATTGCTGACTTACACAGCAGCTTACCAGATGCCAGGAGGATCAAATTGCATGCTATTGTAACAGAATCAGAAATATTCTTTCAGTACTAATGCAGTTAATTTCTTTATAAGTATTATAGGGCCTAAAACATGTTTTATCCATTTGGAAATATGAAACTGATTTACTGCTAGGTCAATTTTTTAAATTCTATCCTTCTCTAAATATATTACAAACTTTCAGTACTGTACTAGCCTTAAAACCATGCAACATTCTTGAAAGCCTTTCAAAAATGCAGAGGTTATTAAATTAAGACAGTTATAATCTCTAAATTACTTTTCCTATATACATCTAACACAGGACTTCCGACCTCTGCTCCAGCACAATACCTACATAGTATTTGGAACTACAGTGTGCATGGACACTTACACACATTAATACAGTGACAAAGGACAGAATTTAAATCTATGTTTTCTGTTGACTGGAAAAGAAGGAATACAGCATGCTTGTCAAAAATCTCAGAGTTCAACCAAGGAATACTCTTTCTTGGTGCTGGCCAGGCTGGGGAGGGAGTCAAGTGGAGACTACTTCTAGGCAGATGAACAAGTGAGGAGGAAGAAGTCAAGAACTCCTTAAAATTATGCCAGGAGATGCCAGCTCTTCTGAAAACCAGTTGGAACAAACTCTGACAGAGTTTTAAGAAAGAAAAAACGTTCGCAGGAGCTTAAACATCACAGGCTTCAGCTGGCCACAGCATTTCCTGAAGAGGCAGTACCAATGTCATGTAAAGACACTTTGGCCTCTGCACCTGTATTTTGTCACCAGTTTCATAAGAAACCCTACATACAGAATACTTGGTTTAAGGTTTGGTTTAAATTATTTTTTTCTGTATCTGCAGCAGATATCATCTGTGCAACCTCTGTGACCGCTATGTTGCAGGCCCCACAAACATGAATCTTTCTCTGGACAACCTCCTCTATTCCCAGCTTTCGGCTGCATAATTTTTCTACAAATTGAAATACCGTTGAGAAAAAGGTGCTCTTTGAAGTCTCAGCTGAAAAAGAAAAAGGGTATCATTGGCCTAATAAGATCTTCTGCCTGAAAGTTTATGAGCCTTCCTTCTTAAATGTGCCTTTTCTGTGTAGAATACAAATTTCTGAAGTGCTCACTGGTCTATCAGACATGGTATTTCTCCACCACAGCTGTCTGAAACGCTGGGAAAAGTTACCTTTACAACTGAATTTAACCTTGATGGGGAGGTTCATGCCTTTTCAGGTTGCTGAAAATACTTGGAAATATAATGGAAAATACTGTTTGATATCTTCATAAGTGATCTGGATGATGGGATGAAGTGTACCCTGATGAAGTTTGCTGATGATACCAAACTGAGTGGATGCTTCAGAAGGGAGAACAACCCTGCAGTATGACCTGAATAGGTTGGAAGAGCAGGCTAACAAGAACTTTATGAAGTTCAACAAGAACAAGTGTAAGGTCTTGCACCTGGGAAAACATAATCTGGGAGTGCAGCACAGCCTGGCGAGCAGCTCTGTGGAAAGGGACCTAGGGGTCCTGGTAGACAAGAAGCTCAATATAAGCAAAGTGTGCTGCAGCAGCAAAGCAAGCCAACAGGATGCTGGTTTGCACCAACAAGTGTATTCCCAGCAGAGATAAAGAAGTCATTACCCCACTCTACTCAGCACTTGTCAGGCCACACCTGAAACACTGTGTTCAGTTTTGGTCCCCACTATACAAAAGAGATGTGGAAAGGCTGGAGAGGGTCCAGAGGAGGGCCACAAAGACGATCAGAAGACTGAGAAGTCCGCAACATGAGGAAAAGCTGAGAGAACTGGCTTTGTTCAACCTTGAGAAGAGAAGGCTTAGGGAAGACCTTATCACCATGTTCCGGTATTTAAAGGATGGCTAGAAAGACACTCCCTTTTTACAAGGATTCACATGGAAAAGATGAAGGATATATCTGGAATAATATCCCCAGGGAAGTGGTGGATTCCCCAACATTGGACACTTCTAAAATTCAGATGGTCAGGGTTCTGGGCCATCTTGTCTAGACCATGCTTTTGCCAAGAAAGGTTGGACCAGATGATCCTTGAGGCCCCTTCCAACCTGGTATTCTATCATTCTATGAAAATACCTGGGTTTACCAGTTTTTACTGCTTTTAGAGGTGCCAGTAAAGGACTGCCAGGGCATGTACATGGGGTTATAATTGCAGAGCAGTATGGAGAGTTGTAAGCTGCCTATTGCAGCCCACAAGCATCCAAGTTGCCCTGTGGGCAAGTACCTGATGCAGGCTTTACGCAAGTGTAGTGCAAGTGTCAGGAGCATATCTGACTTCCCGCTCTCCTCGTTAGAGCCCTGGCACATCCCTTTCCAGAGAGCTAGCTCTAGACTCACTCCTGGCATCATGTCACTACCATGTTGACACTTGTGCTTGCATTAAGATTATCTGCAAGCAGAACGTGGGTGAGTTGAGACCTTGACGTCACTGCCTCATCCTCCACCCCCAGCGCTCACCTGCTTGTTTCTCAGGGGCTGAATCACTTCCTTGATGCAAAGATCCAGGTCGCTGATATAGTCTTTCTCTGTCTGCATGAGTTCTGTGATGATTTTCACCCTCTTGGCCATCATCCGTCTGCTAACTTGTTCTTCATCCTCCTGTGGTGAAGACACAGGGGCTGAAGACCCCACCTGTGGGGTCATTTTTTCTGTTTAAAAGAAGGAGATTTGTGAGGAGCATTGTAATCCCACATGCTCACCCAGCTTGCCCTGCATGACCGTGGGGGAACGTAACCAGTGCCTGTTGGAAATTCCCCAGTTGCCATGGGAAGCAGGAAAAGAAGCGTAAGAAATGTCAATACTAGCTCAGACCCAGTGTCATCCCATCTCCCCCTTCTAAAAGTGGACATGGTTTTGGCAAAGGAAACTGTCCATTTGGCAGTGAGGGGATAACCCATCACCAGCTCCCCCAGCTTTAATGTTGTGTATGTGAACAGAAATTTTCCATGAAACACAGAAGAGTCTGATCCTTGTCACAATGAAATTCAAGGATAGCTGATGCCCTTCTACTCCTTTGAAAATGCAGTCTCGATCTGACATCTATTATGATTTGGAGGATGGGAGAAAATGTGTTCCTGTGGAAGAAAAAGGCTGTGTTTACCATAAATAAGCTTCACTGGAATAACCTTTGCTCTGCACAATGTAATGTTGAGTTTATTCATGGGAAGCTGAGGGCTACAGCTACTAGAAGACAAGCTTTTAAATGAAGACAATGTTACTAACACTGACGATGAAACTTGCAATTCTGTTTAAAAAGACTTATTTGAAGGAGGCAAAGGAATTACAGGAGAATATGGGGGAAAACCTTTAACGATAAATAACAAACATTTCTTGGAACAATGGAGATCACTGGGATCAGGGCATGCTTAAGTATTTTTCCACAAGTATTTTACTTGTTTCAAATCATAGAAACGCAAGCGAGTCTTCTACAGATAGGTAATTTATGTATGCTACAGGACCTGCACATAACCTACTTATCTGTAATGATGGTCTTCCCTTTTGCCAGTTTGTAAGCCAGCCTGCAGACACCCATGTCCGCTGTACAAAGGGTACTGAATTTTATCTATGTACACTGACAATCTGTATTTTTCATTAGGAAAAACATACAAAAACCAAGTGAAAGACTTCAGAAGCTATTCTGGTGTTTTTCTGCTAGCCACAAGATGGTGCAGGGTACCAACAAAGATGGTCATATCATTACTGTACTCATCTCTGCATTACTCCGGTCATGCTTTGACAGCATTGGCTTTCATTGCTCAGTGGCAAAGGACGGGAATCTCTACCGAGGATCAGACTGTTACGCCTTTGTGTCAACTTCTTGTTGGGGAGCATACTGTATAATGAGGCAACAGCAAGCAGTACCTGATGCTTTGCTCACTGATAGTCAATACTGAATGTGTTGTAGTTGTTTGAATTGATTGTCAAGGAGAGGTCGTGAGCACTCAAGTGAGCATTGAACAACATGCAGCTCATCTGTACAACACCAGCCAAGGCTGTAGATGATAACGGAGCTGGACTTGTGGGAAAACCAAGCAGCTTTCAAGAGAGAAGGCTTTGAGCCGCCTACCACCGAGAGGTATAAAATGTTATAAACCCAATGTATTGTCATCCCCAACCCCTTCTACAATTATGCTGACCACTAATATTCAGAAAGGACAGTTTCGTTATTAATGCTTCTCCCATCAAGTTTTCTATTGAGACTGATGTGACCAGTTACCGTTTTAAATAGCTACTTTTGGGACTGCACCTCCACCTCCGTACTGCTAATTTTAAACAGTGAGGACAAGGAACCTAAACAAAACAAACCAGGGAGGGTGGCTGTTTCTTCAGACTTTTTTGTATTTAGATGTACTTTTTATCTTTGAGTTTTTAGCCTTGAAGTCTGTGTATAACAGCCATGAACGTTTTGTCCTCAAGTCTGTACACAGACAATAAAATGGAAACATGATGAAGATGTCTCCCCTCCACAAGGCTTGGGCTATCAAAAGGTTTTCAAGCTGAATCTTGCCCTAGTGAGTCCACGCTGGTGTGAATGCATAGATTGTACAGGAGTTCTCTGTGCTGCAGGTCTCACCCACCAAAGGTGCGGTGGGCTGGATAAAACAGACTCTGTCCTTACCTTAGTGAGGAGGAGAGCAAAATTGGTACCAGTATCACTCCACAGTTCCCTCTGAGCAATTTTCTGCCAGGGTTGCAGAATGAGGCCACCTTGCCTGCTGCTTATGTGCTAAACTGGCAGGAACTTTTCCTCTGAAAACTTACAATATGTAACTACACTTATAAATTCACAAGGAACCACATGAACAATACATTTCTGTTCCAGTTCTGCACCAAAATCAGCATTTTTCTTGAGATCAGGTGTGAAAATGTTTGCATGTGTGTGATTCTATATGAGAGTTCAGGGTGACTCCTGAAAAAGTGCAGAGAGAAACAGATGCCCTGACAAATCTCAGAAATGTCATTTCATCTCAGATGCAGCACTGTTACAATATCAGATGGAATTTGAAGGTAAACACAAGATGCTGTGCAAAAGAATTTTCTAATCTTTTATACTAGTGGCAGGGGAGGGCATTATATGAGCAAAATAAAACCCCTGTATCCCACTTCAGGCTTGAAGGTGCAATCCCTTGAGAGGCTGTTCTTTCCGTTTTATGTCATTAGATCACCCTGATCAAATTTGATTCTTGAATTATGTCAGGGCTCATCTATTATCCTTATCGCATGATAGATAATAATGCCAGGAAATAAAAACTATTCTCAACAGGAAGAAATAACTATGAGAAATATCAGGTAGATGCTGTTTCCTTATAGAAAACATGTTTTTTAATAAATGTATCCTTTTGTTAAAAGAAATATAATTTTTCATTTTCACTCAATATGTTCACTTTTTCATTTCAGGTATGTCCTTCTCTATAGAATGCAAGAGCAAGATCTTGAAGTGATGATTACAGCCAAAACCTGTGATTTCATGTTCAGCTGATTGCTTTTGACCAGTTCGAGAACATTAGTAGCTTGTGAAATCCTTGTGGAGTAAGTGAAAGTTTAATGAATGCACAAACAGCAAGTGCATATCTGGAATATAAGCTGGCTTGTTCCTACCTGGTATCGTGTACCAGCCCTGGAACGGTTCAAGAGAGAGGATTAGCAGGAAGAGACATTGCTGAGGATTAACTGCGACAGTAAGAATTTGGCTCATTCATCCTCAGAGATGCTGGGTTTAGAAAAAAAGTTAAAACTTTCTGTTGAATGGTTTATTAGACAGCTGTGTCTTAAGACCAGTTTTCAAAAAAGTTATTGGCATTTTTAGTAGGCATAAACATGTAAAGCAGAAGGTACTTTTTGCAATTGTTGCTTTGTGATGCCAGTTACCTGCAGGAGTCACCTTTCTGGAGGACTTTGCTTTGGAGAGGAAGGTGCTAACTTTGGTTTTCCAGCTGTATATTGAAGTACACAGCTCTAGTTGCATGAAACCAGAGGTTCACTATATGATTACATGGACAAAGCAGCCACATGTCTTACAAAAAACAGTTTCTTGCAAGTAGACTTCATGAAGTCTAAAAATATCCCCCAGATGGAGACATCCAGCAATGCAGTGGAGGAATAGAGCTTGCAAGGTGCAAATGTGGCAGCCCGGTTCTAGGCCCAGGGGAAGCATTGGGGATTCTACAGTAAGTCACTGGAGGAACAGCCATAGCAGGTTTGCAAGATCCGTACATGCAGATTTCCCTGGCTTTCCCACCTAGAGAGTAAGCAGCTCCAAGAGGTCTGCTCTATCCATCCTTCCTCCCAGGTAAGATGCTCAGGTTGGGTATTATGTTTGCCTTTGGGGACAGGACCCAGGTTTCTCCCCATCCAATCCTTTCCATCTGGAAGTGAAGGCACTGGCACAGAATACAGCAACAAGTACAGTGATATCAGTGCATGGAGTGAGTAACAGGCCTTTTTATTACTTAGGCAGCATTTGGAGGACACCAAAGGAACACAAGTTCTGCACTCACACTGTGCAGATATGGGGATTTTGCCTGGCACAAGGGAGCAGTGAAGGCATAAGTTATCAAGGTATAACAAACAAATTACAGCATTACTGTGTTTTCATGTGTGAAACCTGAGTCTCACACCACCCTGGATAAAATTACTTCTCTGTGAAAGCAAGTCCTCAGATAGCCTGTACCCTCAGATAACCTAGCTGTTGCACACAGGAATGTACACCAGCCTTTATCAGCTAGATTTGGGAATGAAATGCAGGCAGCCAAGTTCAGAGACTGCTGCTGTGGCAGCTTTTCTCTTCCCCCTCATATCTCCCCTCACACCATAGCCCTGGCTCTGCCCATTACACCCCTGCTCCCACTGCAGGTGCAGGGAAGGCTGTAGGGCACAGGGAGACTGGGATGCTTGAAAATGAGGGAGCCTGAAACAATAAAAGCAGTGGGAAAGGATGGAGTGTCCCACTGTATGCAGAAGTGCATCACATGACAGGAGTTTTACTCCAGATCCCACTCCCTTTGTGAGGGGCCACTTCATAAGGGTGTCGTTATAGTTTTCACACCAGCGTTATTACAGTGCAATATTATGGGGCAAGCACAGTACAGATTAGATCTGCTGTACTCCAAGTTGGGCACTAAAATACAAAAGGATTGGGAGAGGGTTGTGGAAAATGCCGTTTTGTCTTTTACTCACAAAGGCACATAACAGCAGCATTGTTCAGGAGCAGGTTTGTTGCACACGTGCTGCGAGTTACACATGCAAAAGCCCCTTTTCTGAACACAGGAGAACACCGCAGGACCAGAATGACCTTGCACCAGTCTTCCTGGGCAACGGGCTCGCTTATAAAATCTGCATCAGAGACTTCCTTGCAATTAGGTCATTCAATCTTTGATCATTTTTCTGTTCCATAAGGTACAGAAAATATTTACATTCGACACGCAAGTTCTTTCTTCAATTCCTTGACAGCAGACCGCTTTAATTATATGTGTGCTGACAGGACTACAGAGAGATCCCATGTGACCGCAGTGGAAGGGAAGAAAGCTTATCATCAGGTGACAGAAGAATGCCCTTATTGTTAGCGCCAATACTTACAAATAAACCTTCCAGTGTGTCATATACCGGTATAAATATACCACTCCTGTGGCATTGAGCTAATACGTTAATAAAGTAAGAACCTAGACAGGGCTGCATCTGAATTACTTTCCCTGGGGCACATGCCCCTCAAGATTTGTCACGGATTAGCTGTATGAACTGTGAGCTGTGTGACCCACAACACAAAGTATCCCAATTATTAAAACATTGGCTAATATGCTCAGAGAAGGATCCATAAACCTCCTTGAGTCCTAGTCTTCACTCCTTTACCCCAGTTGCTATTACTAGTTATGCTGCAGTAGATCCTAAGAGTCCTAAACCACACAGCAGGACTGGATTGTGCTAAACGCTGTGCAAACATGGCAGCACAAAATGGATTCTACTCTGAAAAGATAAGCTCGCTTCCCAGCCTGGCTGCCACTGCTTTATTGCAGTGCAAGTGAACAGAATTAGATCCTCCAAGCATAAATTTGCATGGGAGAAAATAGAAGTATTTCTTAGATTGTGATTTCTCATCACAGAGCACAGGGGGGTATTTTCATCAAGTCATGTCCTACGCTTCAGGAAATAATCCAGACTTTTACTCCTTACCATACTTCAGCAAACCAACCACTCCAAAGATCAATACATTTTGCAGTGAAATAGGATATTATCTGCATTGTAGTCCATAGAAAGTTAATCAGTAAGTACAGCGCAAAGCAAATAAGGAACTGGAGAGAGGTGTAGAGGATGGTTACTGCTGATGGGAGGTGCCAAGAAACTGTGTGCATGGACTTCCAACCCACACAGGAAGAAGCAGGCAAGGAGGAGGATGGGGAGGAGGAAGGTTCTTTGTTTGTGATGGAGTGAATGGGGGTTGAGTTGCCTCTGACTGGGTTTTTGTATGCCAAGGGATAGCAGCTTTCCAGGGATTTCTATAATTTCACAGGTTTCTGAGTAATTTCTGTTGTTGGTTATTTCTCATAACTACATTAGACACAGGCAAAATGTGAAATTCAGGGTTCGGATACGACCTGAGAGGCAATATATTGTGGTAGCTCTGTGATTTGAATCACTATATCTATTACAGGTATGTCACTGATGTATTTTAAATTGAAGCAAATAATTTAACAGTGCAGTTGACCCTTTGACAGTTAAAGTTATAAGGGAGTTAATATGTAATAGATTTGTAAAACAATGAGTATTTTCAAAGCATGCATTGTCTCACTGAACACTGCAAATGTGATCTCCAATTCCTTCTGGAAAACTACCATTTTCTATAGCTCATTTTTCACGCCCAGCATAAGTTTGGTATATGATTATGAACAAAACACAACGAAAAACCTAAGAGCGAACTATGTTTTAAATCCCTTTTCATGGTCTTCCCTTTTTGGTTGATAGCATCTATCCCAACATGACACATTGTATCTTAATCTGTTTTGATGTTGCAAACATTTGTGTGCCAATAACTACATCAAATGAACTCCTCTTACTGAAATACACAGGTACTCACAGAATGGCAGCTTTAAGTTGATTCAAAGGTTGATCCCAACATTAATGCAGTACATAGATATTAATACAGTTATTTTTACAGCTGCTACTGATGGATTTTCACTGTAGAAAAGAGACCAACTCCTAACAGCTAAACAGCTAGGGGTAACACGTTTGAAAACTGAGCTGCTAAATACCATTTCGCGCCATTGCTTAAGGATAGTAGCAAGTTCTTCATTCCTCTTCAAAGGACATATGTGCAGGATTTTCTAGTGAACATAGGGCAGATATAAAAATATCACAGGAACTCTAGCTTAGCTCTTATAATGGCCCTTGATACTATTTCTGCATCCACCACAGATGCTAGTGAATATATTTTTCCTAACCCCATTTTTTCGCTCTTTAGAACAGTGATGCTTCTGCGCAGTTGATGGAGAACTATGAAAGAAAAATACATGTATGGCTTTATCAAAGTATTTCTGCACTCATCAAAGAATGCAACTACAAACCAGGTTCTAGATGACTGCATGGTTGTACCACAAACCTGCCATTTTATAGCAATTGCCTTATTTTGCCTTATCTAAAATGGGACTGCAGGCATTTGGTTATCTCACAGGGTAAGGTGAAATAGATGCTCTAATTCTTGCCAAGTTCTTTGAGAATATAATGGTTACTCTGCATCTTATTTCCTTTCTAAAAGAGTAAAGCCAGGAGGTGTTGCATGGCCATTCACACCAGATAAGGTATTGAATAGATGTCCCTACTATAATAATTAACTATGAAAATGCTTTCTTGTGTTTTTAATGAATCCTTAGTTTTAAAGTGAAAAACACTTGCATAAATTTGCACCTTTGACAATGCTACTGTGCTCGTGTTTGTAGACTTACAGAACAAACCATCTTGATTACCCTGGACATCTGGGCGGTAGGTTGCCTTTCTCACTCTTTATAGAAAACATTTTGGATTCTGCATAAAACAGGAAATCCAAGGCAGAGACTGAATTGTCAGGAGTTTGTATGCCTGTTGGCTCACTTGGTTTTGTTTTTTTTTTGTTTGTTTACAGGCTTTTATTTGGGGACCTATGCTTGTAACACACTGAGCTGCACTTTGACCATATACTTCAGAGTTGCTAGAAATGGCGGGGGGCTGTGGGGGTGTGTGTGCTCTCTGTCTCGGTCCAGCCAGGATCAGGGCACCGTGCAGAAAAATGACAAACTCACAACAGTCTGTTGAAGGGGGAGCATTGTCAAGAGCAAAGGTTGCTGCACTGTGTGCAAGCTCCCAATTTATTACCACCTGTTTACACAGGTTCGTTTTTACTTTTACATCCTACTGACCTTCAGGTTTTGCCTGTTTGTAGCTTACATGCTCACCACACTTTGCAGGTGGTGTTTTTTACTGCTGCTTTTCACTCAACACAGTGTTACATAATGCTGCCTCAGTTTCCCACAATCATTCTTCTAGCCTCAAGGTCAGTTTACATTTTGCTAGCCACCGATTCTTAATTGCCACAGGGGGCAACAGCCTAGTTTCTACTCAGGGAACCGTTTAAAACACACAGAGGTCTGGAAGGGCCCTCAAGAGGTGTCTCGCCCATGCTTCACCTTGCACAAATGTGCTGCAGTGCTGCTGTAGGCACTGGGGTGTAAAGACACCTTGGACCCCATGCTCTGCCTAGGTTGCCTGCCACTAGCAGAGATGTGGGTCCTGCAGCCTCTGACTCTTAGCTGTGGAAATCTGCCCCACTCACGGGAGATTCCCCTCTGCAGGGTTTGCTCCTGTTGCATCTCCTCGTCTTACACATCCTTGTCTGTGCTAATGCCTACCACAGCTCTGCAAACTGTGTGTTAGAAAACATTAACAGGGGTCTATAGAAGGGAAGGGCAACTAAACTTAGAGTTTTTCCTCCCACTCATATGGGAAGCAAGTGCAAATGATTACCATTTGTATCTTTTTGCAAAGCATTTACCATTCCAGGGTGATCAAAGTCCTGAACTGGTGATATGCAACAGACCGTTTATGTCACCCACAGAGCTGTTGGGTTTTCTTACCAAGAATGGACACTTCAAAAGCTTTGTGCCAAAAAACCCACTTCCCTCACCTTGAAGTAAGCTGCTTCACTTCCAAGTGCTAGTGAGAAAAATGAAGAACATAAAGGCATACAATCATAACACATCATCATTGTTGGCAGGTAGCACATTAGGCCTGGGATCCATGATCATAATCAGATTCAGGCACATCTAGCTCAGCAAAATTTGATCCAGATCAGGCCTTGGCACATAACTGATTTCTTTCCATTGCGACTGTAAATACACTTCATAGGAATTTCCAATGACTTTGTTTTCGCTCTGAGGACAGGCAACTTCTAATCCAATATCAAGCCTGCAGGTACCTTGTTAACCCATCACCGTTTTTCTTGAACAAACACAAGCAAGCAGAGTGACCTGATATCAGGCTGGTGCTTTGCAGTAGGTGGCCGCAGCAGTCTCAGCTGGTGGCAGGAGCTGTAAAGCTGGATTTACGATCTCCTTGGATTGCTGCCATGAACATAACCTCATGCTCTGCCATGACTACCTAGGTTTCCCTGCCTCCTTTGCTTCAGATTTTAAATAGGAGACATTTAAGGCATAAATACACCTGACATCGAACAGAAAGATCTCACTTTTTGCTGGACACTGCACTGGTAACCTTGACCTCACCTGGGCAACCCCCTTCACAAGTGAAAAACTGCTGTTTTGGTGGGACCTGTGCCAGGAGCTTGCCTGCCCAACCATAGCAATCCATGCTTGTACCCTGAAACACCTCTGTCAGATCCCTGCAGTGTGTGCCTGATTTAACTGAAAATTTTTCATCTTCTCATTGATTAGCTATCACGAGGAGGGAACAGCATAATCGATGAACCACTCTGTTGTTCTCAGCGTATGCAGCCACCATAGAAATCCTATTATTTTCAGGTTTATTATTTTATTTTCTGCTTTTATTGTCTCTCTGAAGGAATGATACTTCCTAATTAAGTGCATCAAAACCATAATACAGCAACTCAAAGTATTTTCCCATTTTATTTCCCCATAAAGGATTATTGTCACAAGAGTGACTGTCACAAGGCAGTTATACCACTATTAGTAATAGAGGCTTATATTATAATACTACTCAAACCCCACATTTGTGATGGGGTCCTGTCATTCAAGACCCTGGATACCCACTGAAATTTGTCAATTTGCATGATAGAGCACTCCCAGAAATAGTCATACACATTCTTCATCCTTTTTCTCGATTTGTGGCATCACATTTAATTACTGACAGGCCCAATACTGACATACATTGCCAATTTCTGGTCCAGATGCAATTTGATTCTTTCAAAAGAAACCCTCTCCATAATGGTATAATTTGAATCAGCATATCCATCAAAACATGTATTTAGCTGTATTTCAGTTCAGGCTTGTACAATCTGAGCAACAGATAAACACATTATAGATCTTGGTATTTTTACCTGAAAGAAAAAACTGCACTTGATGCTTCTAATTACTTAGCATATACCCCACTTGATAGGACAGCCAGACAGATAGCATGGAGCCATCATATTTTCAAGTTACTGTTTGCATTACAAACACATTCTGCTGGTGAACGAGAAACATCCCGGCTGCACATGCATTTTTCAGGAATACACCAAAACCTTTGATACATTTTGTGTTCTGCCTACACGACATTATTTAGGAAAATTCAAGGAAACGTTGCACACCCTGGAAGGGGGGGGGGGGGGTAAGGCTGTGAGGGGGCAATTGCTCACCCCAGCTATGGGTGTGTGGGGGAGGAGACTGCCATTCCTTTCTTTATCTCGAAGCTGCAGACGGGGGGGTGTCGATATACCACCTCAGCCAGAGCATCTCGAGATACACCCCAGCCCAGAGGATCCCTAGCAGCAGAGCACCAAACAAGCTTCCCGGTACCTTGTAATTTCTGGCTGTACTCTGTCCTGTCAGACTGACTCCTCCTCAAGGTGCTGTGGTCCCCGGTGACCGCAGTGCTCTCCACCACAGGCTCTGTCCTTCTCCTCTCCCCCATGTACAGCTTGCTCCTCAGCAGGGCCAAATTCCTCTTCCTGCCCCCCACGCCTTCCTTCCCTGGACAGTCCATGCTCGCCATGGCCAGCTCTGCTTGGTGGTGGTGGTGGTGGGGTGGGGAGGCAATATCTTGATTTCTTAGGAAGGTGAACTCGCTGCCCAGGTGAAGGCAGGTTGCTTTAGGCTTGGTTTTGGAGCAGGGCTCCCAGGGCCCGGGGCTCAGCCCTGTCACCTGTGCTGGAGCAGCTCCACCCCCGGGAAGCTGACGCCCCAGGCAGTGTTTGCATTCACCTGCCCTATGTGCAAGCACGCCTGGCGGGGCCGGTTTCAGAGCCAGCCCCAAACCGCAGCCATTCAAGGCCCCTTTCACTGCTTCAGGGTATGCTCCTCACCCCACTGCAGGGCCGTGGGTGCCGGCACTCCGTCCTTGCTGTGCAGTAGCAGGGCAACGTCCGAGTGCGGCAGGGCACCGCCATGCTTTCACAGGACACCTTCCCTCTGCACTGCCGGGGTAGTGGGGAAGCAGAGGGCATGGCAAAAAGGAAGAGGAGGCCAGGCCAATCCCTTGACCATCACTCCTTCTCCTTCCTCAGCCTGGTCAGGACCTCAACTCCTTGCGTATCGAATTGCATCTGACAGGCTCCCAACTCCACCGAGGGGTGTAGCCAAGAGGCTGGAAACTCCTGATCTACAGGTTTGAAGGGAGACTGATCCCCCAGGACAACGAAGAAAAGAGATGAGAAGGAGACAAAAACCTCTCTGGGAGGTGGGAAGCAGCGTGGAGCTGATGCTTGTCTCAAACCAGGCTGTGTCCTGCTTTACTCACAGAGAGGTGATACAAAAGCCTGCCAAAGACTTGTGGAGGCTGTCATAACAAATCACCCTGCTCTGATGACCGAGGAAGTGGACACCTCTGGATCGGCCCCTGGAAGAGATCTTACTCTCCTGTCTGTTAACAGTGGCCTCTGGCACACTTGCACTGTCTAGTGATCCTCCATAGCACTGGCCTAATCAAGCTCATGTTAAAACAGCAGGAGCTGCTGGCATCTAAGCTTGGACCGGACTTATCCTGGGAAGAGCCCCAACAGCCATTAGTAGCAATCACTGCTGCTGCTGTGATTCCCAGCCCCTGCGGCCCTCGCTGCCCTAGGAAATGCCTGGTGAAAGCCCAGTGGTGCAGCCTAATCGGTGTCGGTCTCATGCGCACTCATTGCCACAGCATCTGCAGGGGAACACAACTAATGTCCCTCTGACATACACTGGCAGACCGTTCTGCTTTAGCATTGCCACACTGTGTCCCTGAAGGACTGCGTAGGAGAAAACAAGCAGGGATGCAAAGTAGCAGTGTAACTATTTCCAACTTTTGTTTTTCTTTAAAAGGCTGGTCCTGTGATGCAACCTCCTGATCAAAGCCCCTAATTTCTACTCAGAAGTGAAAGGAAAAGGTTATGAAACTGTTAAGCAATTTACCATGTCAAATTGCAGCTCTGTGCCAGTGCTGCACAAAGTGTTCAGCCCAAACACAGCCTGGCAGAGGAATAAAGCATGGAGTGGAATACTGGGAAGACTGTGCTCACCCAGGGAAGTCACATATTACGTAGGCAATTTCTGTGTTACATCTTGCCTCCTCGTTGATATTCCCTAAGAAACTCTTTGTTTTGCAAGTCAGACCACAAAAGTTCCT
This sequence comes from Athene noctua, assembly GCF_965140245.1. NCBI lineage: Eukaryota > Metazoa > Chordata > Aves > Strigiformes > Strigidae > Athene > Athene noctua. The sequence goes on from NC_134040.1 coordinate 58,843,142, forward strand.
TGAAAGACAGAGCAGTGGTTACAGCAGGGAGACGGGTACAAAGGGATCCACCAGTGACACCCTTGTGACAAGCATCAAAGCCCCCCAGCAACAAGTAAACAGAATAAGGTGGGAGTTGAGGGAAATCAACCACCCCATTTCCTTCTGGAAGGAACTGGGGAGGGGATTTGTTTCAAAGCAATGGCTTGGCATTTAGCAAGGGTGGTAAAATGGGTTTAAACAGTCACCACCCTGACTGCTGCTCTTGCCCAGATACTTTTGTTCCCACTATTGCTGCAGGGTGTAAACACCCGCATTTGAGACAAGATGGAGAAACTGATCTGGCTGAAAACTCCCTCCCTCCCCCCTTTCCTCCAGGCTAGTATCCTTCTGGATCTGTGCTCCTGTTTAGTTCATCACCCAGCTACACAAGCAGTTGTGGCAGCATGAGGCAGGGGATGATGCAGGGGCACATGTGAGAAACTGGGGGTAGGGCTAGTGGTTGCTTAAACCAGCATTTTCCAGAGAAGGTATTTCCCCAGACAGGATTTTACGGTGTTGTGCTTTTCATAAGGCACGGGTCCCACCATTTATATGAGATTTCATTATATCTATTTAAATTAAGATGGTTTGGGGGAGAACTGGGGAATATATTTTGGCTGGGTGGATGTGAAAGAACAAACTTTATAAAATTCTTGGCTTTGTAGGCTCTCTGCCACATATGCAGGGTTACAGCCAAGATAGGATATAGTGAAGTTTGCTCAAGTGTTTATTACGACAGCAATCCACCCACATGCAAAAGTTGTCTTCCTCTTCCTCCTCAACTCAGTCACAGGGTGTGAAAAGGTATGTGTTCATTCAGCAAGGTTGTGGGGAAAGCCGGCTTGTGGTTTGCTGCTGCTTTTGTACTTGCAATGGTTTACCTGACTTCAGCTGGCAGCACTATTCCTGAGGCAGCCAGGAGGCCAGAACTAACTTACAACCACAGTCTGGAAATGTAGATGAGTACTTTCTGCAACCTCAAAATATCTCCTATGTTCCACTCAGCATGGAAAAGGCTGAAAATAGCATGTCTTCTGTAATACTCTAAGTGAGTGGGATGCATTCAGGACCAGTGGCTTCCTACCCCCTCTGGAGGGAGAGGAGGTTTGAGACACATCCTAGTTTATTAAATCCAATGATTGTTTTACACTAGAGGGCTGTGCCAGTGCAGTCAGTATGAGCAATATGTAAAAACAATCAGAAGTGTATGTGAGTGAGATACACCTACAAAGTCATTACTATTTACTGTACTTTACCTGGACTATAACAAAATGCCACAGAAAGCATGGTCAGAACTGCATGTGAAGTATTGACTTCAGCTGCCACTTGCAACAATACGAGCAACCCTCCTTCAATTTCCAAATTACTCCTGCTCTCTTCTGGCCCTGGTAACAACTGAGCATCAAGCAGTATCAAAGTCACTCATCCATAAAACGAGAGGGACTATTTGGCACCTACAAGGACAAAACACTCTTTTTACAATGAATGTGAAAATCTTTTTAACAGGTCTATGTTGTGCTCTTTTAATTCTACAAAGCAAACTGGAATCCAGTTGATGCAAGCACTCACATCGGAGTTATTTGCACGGAAGACACCCTGCTTAAGAGACAGAACAGGTGCTGATGTCAACACGGAAAATATTGGCATTATGTTCCCAAGCAACTGTATTAGACACATATAAGAGCTTATTGTTGTACAGTCAATGCTAACCTTTATCTCCATTCTGAGCTATAAACAAACTGGGAGAGCCATCAAGACTGATGGCCATTAAGTAAGCAAACAGTTATTTGTTTTCTTGTAATACCTCACAGCTGTTACAGAAGATTTCTTTATAATTTAGTATCCCAGAGCATATATGAAATATGCTGGTGTGGGTTGACTGCTGTGCCTGTTCCCTTTGAGTGGAGGCACAGACCACCGCTGGAGTCCTCTGGCGGTGACACCAGACTGCCATTTTCAAGTTTGTTCACTGCAATGGCCAGCACAGCCATCAAAGAAAAAGAGAGTCTCAATATGCAGCTGCAGAGCGACTTTACCCACCAGCGCCAATTTTGCGCACGTAAAGCGATTACACTCGACAGGCAGTGGAGAAGCAGAAGTGTACGATGGTACTGCTGGAGAAAGCTGTCCTACCCTCCTCACAGGGGGAGCATGACAGCAAAAAGGTAGTCATCTCTATAGATCCATGCCTCCATACAAGGAAGCCTAGGTGCGTATAAAAGCAAGCTCATATCTCTTGTCACTCTGCCTGTACACACAAGTCATAGCAAAGATGTCTTCTGAGAGACAAAAAGATGAGGCTTTGATAAAAACAATCACGCATAAGGCCCACCGAGGACTTTGAGCACTGGGAAGTTGCTAGTACATACACCTTACTTGTTTGCTGTTATACTGGTAAGATAAGAACAGACTGACAGGTGAGGATAAAAGCAATAAAAAGGGAAGGCTTAAGGATAGGAAAAACTGGAGTCTACACATTGATTTTTCACAAGGAATGAATCAAAATTACTTTGAAATATACATAGAGAAAAAAAAAAAAGAACAACTTCAAACACCATTCCAATAGTACAAAAAGAGAAAAAAGCCTGTCTTGCAGGTGAAAAGTTATTTAGCGTGGCAGTGTCACCTTCACTCCTACTGTTGATCTTGCCAGACTGGTGATTCCTGTAGAGAAACAGGTCTTTAGAAGTAAGTGCACAGTGATAATTTCTTTTAGCCCTGTCTGTAGTGTTTCTTGTCTAAATATTTGTAGGAGAAATTAATAAAGCATATGCCTGTCGGGGCTCAGACTAGGCTATTGGTATTTTTAAGAAGGGATGGCTCAACCTATCAGGCTATGCAATCCATCTCCTCAACTGCTGTGATGCTTTCTTACTCTCAACAAAGCCTCTGCCCCAGTTTACACATACAAAAGACTGACACGTTTTCTGCCTACAGAGAGGGACCCGGCTCTCAAATGAAACACCTGCTGGAGAGGAGAGGGGATGCTGAGAGAAGGGTCAGCAGGGCCTGCATTGTCCTCACAGTGCCAATGGATCTGTCACTGTCCAGGGCTTTGTGTCAGTCTGTGAAACAGGCTCGGAGCCAGGCCAGCTCCCAAAGGCACACATCTAAGGGCAGTGCTGCTTTGAAAGGGGTAAGAGGTGTGGAGGAGAGGGGAACTCACTAAGAAACAGAGTAGGCCTTTGATTTCTTAGGGGTTACAGCCATGTAGTTATTTTCTAAGGAAAATAACCTGACTCTGTTGATCAAGTAGATGGCACTGTGATATCAAAGCTAATGAGAAAAGACAAGCAAGCCAGCAAGGCACTGATAAAAGGACAGGAAGATGAATCTTCATTATTGTTACGTTTCAGTGTAAAACAGGGGGGTGTCGAAATTACCAAAGATGAAATATTTTCTGTGGGATTCTTTGAGAACCTTATGTCTGGCAATTCACAAATCAAGAGGGGAATGGAGCCTAGAAAAGACTATCATGAGCAATAGGCAAGATTTTCCTTCTAGGTCCCTATTTTGAATGATTATAAATTTGCAGCTTTGCACTAAAACTTCATTTTCAGATAGTATTTTTATAGCTGTACTGAAACCATTTTTCTCTCTCTTTGTGTAGGTGCATGTATGTGAAAGAACAAATGAAAGAATGAACAGGAAAGAAGACTATTCGGTGATTTCTATTTTGTGATGGGGAAGTTGCTTTGGAGTAACAAAGATAAGAGTCTTAAAAAAAAAAAAAAAAAAAAGGAAGTTCCAGTTAATACTCACAAACAAGTTTTGGTGGGGTAATGGTAGACTGAAAATGCTTGGTTTACAGGGCTTAAAAAGAACTCAGTACAGATGCCCAGGAGGGGAGAAATGGGCATAGCCTACAAAGCTTGACTTAGCCACGGTGACCTGGCCTCTTGATAGGCAAATCACTTTCTAGGCAGAAGTCCAGAGAAGTTAATCCGGCAAGTGAATCCTAATATACATTACAGGGAGCCTAATGAAAAGCATGGTTTAAAAATGAAACAGCTCAGAGAAACGATTTATTGAGAAAAAAAACAGGGTGTGAACTTGACATCTTCCTATACACAGTAGTGAATATTATGACTAAAAACGAATTTTGCATAAATACGGAGGATGAGTCTTTTTAAAACAATAGAGTTACTGAAGTGAGTTCACCACTACGAAAATGGGTTCACAGTCTGACCCAAGGTACTTAGTTTCTTTGGGATGGGAGCCTCTATCTTTATTCACACTGAGATGGAAAGTAATATAACCTGATTCTTGTTACTGAAAAACTAGTTCCTTTTAGTTAGATGATGTATTTTCTTGCTGCCATCAGGCATTCATCAGCACGTAAAATGCAGATACATGTGTGTGGGCTGCACATATAGATCCTCCCCCAAATCTAGCTGTGCCAGTGAAAGAGGTTCCTGACTCCAGCGACTCATCCTCCTCCTCCTGCTGCAGACTGTAAGTGCAAAGACCTGCAGAAGTTGTTCATGCTCCTTAACTTGCTTTGGCCAAAAAAGCAGCCTGACTAACTTAGCCCAATGTTCCTAAACTGCCTCAGCTAGCCTTGCTTGGCTTGACCTGAACTAGAGAGCACTGATATGGGCTGATCCAAGAGCATGGTGGTGGGACGGTGATGGCTGAATGAGTGCGTGCTGGCAAGCAAGTGCAGGCAGTGACCTGTCTCACCGAAGTGCTTGGATGGGGAGGATGGCTGTCCACAGCTGCTGGCCCTTTGCACACAGGCAGCAGCAAAACAGAAGGCTGGCAAGAATTGATTCCTTCAGATTAATGGTCTTATAAGTCATGGAAATAGAAGTTATATTACAGCAAAATTTAATGATAATGATGTGATCACCAGTCAAGAGCAAACGCACCGAAATAGCACATAGTGGTACTAATGAAATTCTTCAAAGCCTTATTAGGTGAAAAGATGAAAATGATTTTCATTCAGGAGGAAGGGAAACTTTTTTTTCTTAAATTATAACATAGATATTGTTTTCTGCATTTAATTTCCACAGCATTATCATGGGCAAAACATTAATTGTGTGTGTGTATATATATATAAAAAGTGTGTATATATAAAAAAGATATAAATGTAAATGCACACTGCAGAGTACAAACTTTTAAAGTAAGGATGTCCTTCAGGCTCAGGTGATTATACTGCTGTTGAGTTTTTGCTATACTCCAGTGGCATTCTGCTGGAATGAGATTCACCCCTGTGCAGAGGGCAAGCATAAAACCTAAGTACCATGTAAGTCCTACTTAAGTCTTAAGGACCTGGTTCTAATTCCATTGAAATAAATAGCAATATTTTCATTGTCTTTCAGTGGGAGCTGTTTCAAGGTCAATAAATGGGATCAGTCCTATACATTGCTTTTTGCTGGCCCAGCTGGAATGATACTTCGAGGAGACGGATGTAAATTGTTTGGGAATAAAAAGAGGTGAAATAATACCTTGGTAGTAAAAGCCTTGATAATTCTGGTGAATTTGCTTAGAGTAGATACTAGAACCAAAACATTCTTTTGTTTCAAAGATTCAAGGAGGTTAGGTAAATTTATTCTAATCAGGAAGCTGGTCTTACCCATATCTGACTTGAGGAGTACTGTGCACATTTCTGTCATATTCTGTGTAATATAATGCATAATACTGAGAAATACAGCCAAGCCTATTTAAAGCTTTATTATTTCTGCAGTGCTGAGAAAATTTTGGATACCTTAGAGTACAAAAACATCATGTTCTCTGCTCTGGCAGCATTAGCTGGGTTTCTGTGTGTTTTCCTGCTGCATCATCTGCCCTTGGTAGTAACACAATGGCATCTACTTATGCATCTAAAAAGTGTCTGCACGGAAACTCGTTTATATTTAATAAATTCCAAGTGTTTCACAGCTGATTTCTCATTACAGATGAGAAAGCTTTCGATAAGACCACATTTGCAACACAAGGCAATGGAGAACTCTGTGCTCAGACTTTGTGCGTCTTACAGGGACTCCTGGCCACAGTGTATTTCACTTCCCAGCTTGTACAGGTAAATAAATATATATTGGACCATATGTAGGGGTAATAAACTTTAAAAACATCACAACCTGAATACAGATGAGAATCCAATGTAAGTATCAGCAGGGTTCAAAATAAAAAACGCATCTACTATTGGGAACCCATGCAAATAGCCTGCATATAAGCAGCACAGACAGACTGGCTTGGGTGACATTAAACTGCACATGCTGTGAAGAAATAAACACTTCTGTCCCCAGGGAGCAGCCAGGAAGGGTCTTCACAGCTACATGGGGCTCAGGTGAGGGTAACAACCCTTCTACCATCACCCCCAATTTTACCTCCACACTTTTGGCAGTGCTGGTGGCCTGAAAGCACCTCAGCGAGGGCACAGCTGGGGTACCACCTGCCCAGAGTTGTCTGGCTCCCGCTGAGGGACACCTGCCACCCGAAGAATTTTTTTTTTTTTATTCTTATTCTCAACTCGGTGGAGCTCTCCCTTGAGGTTGGGCCTGTGAGGGCTGCTGACAGCCTCCATCTTGCTCTGAGGTGTTCACCCTGGCCTCAGTAGGGGGAAGCAGCACCTCCTGGGGCCCACAGGGAAAACGGGGCAGTGCCTGGGCCCAGCAGCAGCCACCCCCTCAGTAAAAACCTCCACACACAGAATCATCTAGGTTGGAAAGGATCCTGGAGATCATCTAGTCCCACCGTTTGCCTAGCACGGTTCCCACCTACAGCATATCCTTAAGCTCTAAATCGACCCTACTCTTAAACACCTCCAGGGATGGGGACTCCACCACCTCCCTGGGCAGCCCATTCCAATGTCCAACAACCCCTTCTGTAAAGAAATGCTTCCTAATATCGTCTGAACTTTCCCTGGTGCAACTTGAGGCCATTCCCTCTTGTCCTGTTGCTTTCTACTAGGCTAAAGAGGCTCAAACCCAGCTCTCTGCACCCTCCTTTCAGGGAGCTGTAGAGGGCGATGAGGTCTCCCCTCAGCCTCCTCTTCTCCAGACTAAACCCCCCCAGTTCCCTCAGCCGCTCCCCGTACGACCTGTGCTCCAGACCCTGTACCAGCTCCGTTGCCCTTCTCTGGACACGCTCGAGTCATTCAATGTCCTTTTTGTAGTGAGCGGCCCAAAACTGAACACAGGAATCGAGGGGCGGCCTCACCAGTGCCGAGTACAGGGGACAGATCCCTTCCCTGTCCCTGCTGGCCACGCTATTGCTGACACAAGCCAGGATGCCATTGGCCTTCTTGGCCACCTGGGCACACTGCTGGCTCCTGTTCATCGGGCTGTCAGTCAACACCCCCAGGTCCCTCTCTGACTGGCAGCTCTCCAGCCACTGTTCCCCAAGCCTGTAGCGCTGCTGGGGGTTGTTGTGGCCCAAGGGCAGCCCCTGGCATTTGGCCTTATTGAAACTCCTCCAGTTGGCCTCAGCCCATGGCTCCAGCCTGTCCAGGTCTCTCTGCAGAGCCTCCCTACCCTCGAGCAGATCAACACTCCCACCCAACTGGGTGTCAGCTGAAAACTGACTGAGGGTGCACTCGATCCCCTCGTCTAGACCATCAATAAAGATGTTAAACAGGAGTGGCCCCAACACCGAGCCCTGGGGGACACCACTCGTGACTGGCCGCCAGCTGGATTTAACTCCGTTTACCACAACTCTCTGGACCCGGTCATCCAGCCATTTTTTAACCGAGCAAAGTGTGCGATTGTCCAAACCCCGGGCAGTCATTTTTGCCAGGAGAATGCTGTGGGAAACGGTGTCAAAAGCCTTGCTAACGTCAAGGTAAATTACATCCACAGCCTTTCCCTCATCCAATAAGCAGGTCACTCTGTCATAGAAGGAGATCAGGTTTGTCAAGCAGGACCTGCCTTTCATAAACGCATCCACCAACAGATCCGCCTTTTCAATGGAGCCCCCGGGGGCCAACGGTCGCGCCCTCCCTCAGGTGGCAGCCGCGGCAGGGCGTGAGGCGGCGGCTCTTCCTCCTCGCCGGTGAGGCGGGAGGGGGACAGGGGAGCAGCCCCCGGCGGCCGGCAGCACCCTCCGCTGTTTCCCGGCGCGGGCAGGCGGGGCAGGGGGCCGGAGTGGCGCTGAGCTGAGCTGAGCTGAGCGGCGCAGGCCCGGCGGCCGCAGGAAGGGGAGGGAAGGCGGCCGCCGCCATCATGCGCGCGCCGCCGGGGCTGGGGCGGCTGCTGGCGGTGAGGGGCTGGGGGCGGCCGCCGCGCCGCTGCCTCGGCGCCATGGCCCGCTACGGCACGGAGCAGCGGGGGCGGCCCAACTCTCCCGATTACCGCCTCTACTTTAGTAAGTAGCAGCCCCCGGGCTCGACGAGCCCCTTCCTTCCCCGCCTCGCGGGGGTCGCGGCGGGGAGAGGCGGCGGCAGCGGCTGCCCCAGCGGCCGCCCGCTCCCGCCGAGGTCCCTCGGGCTGGCTGAGTTGTCGCCCCTGAGCTCCCGCCTTCAACTCCAGGGGGGCATTCTTTTGTGGAGGGTGTGAGGGGGTTTCCTGGCAGATGGGCTTTTGGAGGGGATGCTGGGCCTGGTGTGCGCGGCACAGCCGTGCCCGTCACCAGCCCTGCGAAGGCCTCTGGAGGGTGAGGAGGTGCTGGGGCTGCGGGGTTGAAGCGCTGCCGCGGTGCGGTGTTGTGGCAGCCTGGGTGCAGAGGCCGCGGGGTGCTCAGGGACCCCAAGGACAGCCTTGGGACCCTTGCCTCATCTCACCTCTGCGGTATGATTGCCCAGGGGGAGCATGGCCTGTCACCTGGGACGAGGCCAGCCCTCTCTCCAGAAACGTCACGGTGAGGGGAGGCTGGCGTCCAAAACACGGGGCCTCAAGCCTGAGGGGCCTGTGGGGCCAGCAGCAGCAAGAGGCACCAGAAGGGCATGGGCAGAGCTCCAGGAGGGTTCTCCAAACCCGCTGAGAGCTGGTGGCGTGCAGTCTCAGTATTACGCATTTTAGTAGTAACGTTGTTTGTTTGTATGCCACTTCTCTAGCTATGGTTTTGTACAGTTTTGGTCTGTTGACTTACAAGCAGTTAATGCTGACGTCTGGTAGTGTGAGAGAAGCAAAGGAGGCGTTCTGTACCCTGTCACCGCTACCATGCCAGAGATGCCTTGTGCTCAGTCCCTAGGGGACTGCCAGTGCAGGAGATCATCTAGAGAAAGTCACTTTAGTTAGTGGGAATAAGCAGCCTACTACTAAACTTTGGTTTTTTGGGAGGAGCATCTGAGAAGCTTCCAGGAGTTGCAAAACCAACTACCGTTTACCCTTTGCAGAGGTGGTCAAAGTGCAGTCCAAAGCTAAATGAAGTCCCTTGTCTGCTTTTTCCTTTACAGTGATTAGGGCTTAGCAGAGGAGAAGTTCCTTGGGATTTGTGTTAGCATCTTATATTGTTGTTGATGTTTCTGTTTTGATGCAGTACTTGGGCTTTTAGTATTATTGAAAAATTTCTGAGTAGTTTGAAAAGCTTAAACATCAACAATGAATTTTGCTCCTTTCTACAGTGAGAGCAAGGCTGAGGTGCAAACTGGGCCCCCTTTAAGCTAATGTCAATTTCTGTTTTTGAGATGTGGTGTTTCATGTCTAGGGCCTGAACAATTGTCACATTCCTCACTTACTCTTTTGGTCAGACTTTGGCCTACTGTGTGGGAGGATTTTCTCTTTGTGGTCATGAAACTCTATTAGAGATACAGTGAAGTCACAAGGGCAGCATTGCTAGAAACCCAGATGAATTTACTGATAACTCATGGAAATGAGGTTCCCCTGGTATTTTTTCCTCCGTCATCTTTATGTAGCTTGTATTGACAGGTAGTTAGAAGAAAAGTGTTGTATTGAATACTAAAGCAATGATTATGATTCCAGTGTAATCCTTGTCAAACAATCAAATTCCTTGTCCTACACGTAGGTTATATTTTAGTCCTTGGAATTAAACTTCAGAAAAAGTTTTAACTGATGCATAATTGTGATATATCATACATCTGTAAAGCACAGTAGCAGTACCAACGTCTTCTGGCATATCTTTAGATTTGTAATGATACTTTTTTGTTTTGTTTTTCAGAGAATGCAGATGGTAAATATATTTCGCCATTTCATGACATTCCACTGTTTGCTGGATCTAAAGAGGTATGTGTTTATGCCTTGAACCACAGTTAATTTCAAAATAACAGTTTTGTTGGTATTCTTTAGGTACAAATACAGTTTTTAAAAGCCATCGCTGGTTGTTTTTTGTTTATTTTGGTTTTTTATCAATTAACGGACAAATTTATAGTATCAGAAATTAAATTTATAGTATCAGAAATTACCACTTTAACGCAGGCTGTTTTCTTATGTAATACAGGCACAATAACTCCACCCAATTTTCTCTGCTGAGTTCAGTATCTTGCAGTGAAACATGATGATTACTGTGTAGACCAGCATAGACGTCTCTGAGTCTCCAGGTGATTGAGGGCAGGGGGAGCCCTCACTGTATCTTACGTTACTTCTCTGTGTTTAATGTTCGTGTTTATGGGTGCTTGAATTAATTCTTACTATTACTCTTCTTAATTTGGCAATTTTCTACATCTGCAATTAAAAGTGTACGTTTCCTTGCAGTAGGAGACGTACTGCACGTGATTATGTATCTTACGGTGTATTTCTTTAAATTTCCAAAAGGAGCATTATAATTGGAAGCCAACAATAATGCCCAAGAGAAAAGTGGTAATCGCACCTTCGGAGAATTACAAGGCGTGAGGTGCAGCTGAGCACTTTCACGTCTTGTTAGCCACACTCCCTGGAGTTTCATTATAGCAATAATGAAACGCCTGTTTTATATGTCACCAGTGGGAACTGCCAGTCTTTGGTTTAGACTTAGGGTTGCTTATTATGGTATGCTTGTTACACAAACAGGTTGGGAAGGTTTGGGACGTTTTCTTGATTTGTTGCTGGGTCTCTATGGATGATATGAATGGTGAGAAAGGTCAGCAGCTCTAACATGTTCAGGATGAGACTTCTGAACTAATGAACCAATGTCTTGACTTACTTAAACTGAGAGATTAAAAATAGGCATGAAACCTTTTTGATCAGCAAGACCCTAAGCATGCTGCTTTGTGGAAGAGGTAAGTCTCATTCAGAGAGTCATTACTAAGATGCTCTGTTCAGTGAGTGCTGTTGTTGGAAAAGCCATGGGCATTTTCATCACGTGTTTCCTGGGGGCTTTGCTGTCCCTGCATCTAGAGTTTAAGGTTTGAAGAGGTGGATTATAGTCTCTGATTTTTCTGTAGATTATAGTACAGTGATGTCTGATCAGTGTGGAGAGGCTTTAATTTTGGTGTGTGAGCAAGGATTCCACAGGATATAGGGTCCTGAAGGGGGAGCAAGAAAGGAGTTATTGTGAAGGTCTCTGTTAATTTTGCCTTCTTTTCAGGAAGAGGACATAAGGAGTTGTATGTTATATTCTTTCCTTTCCCTAGTCCTAATTTTGTGGACTTTATTTTGTGATGGATAACTCCAGCCTTATTTTTTCATACTGGTTTTGTTTGTTTATTTTGTTTTTTATCTTTTTCAGCTGAACAGAAGGATGACTGTTTTTCAGTTGAGGACAGGCCTAAAATACTGCTTAAATTTTTTAGTAGCTGGGAGAAAGCGGATGTGTCCATGTACATTTTTATCTTCCTCTGTTAACAGCTGGAAAGTTATAATTTCACAATGAAAGAGAACTGAGTACTTACTTTTAAAAGTTGTAGTGTAGGCCTTTATGCCCACAAAGGGATGTTTCAATTGCATTGAAAACTACTGTTGTCTGTATTTATGTGAATACAGTATTGCTCTCTAATTTTCTTTGTACACTCTTTACTTCACTCTTCCTCTATAGGATAAAGAGATTCCAGCAAAGAGGTCAAAGACTACTGGAGCTGAGGTACTGCTAAGCTTTATTTTTTTTTTACTATTCCCTTTCCAACATCACTGTTCTGCAGAGTGAACTTGCTCTCACTGAATATGGTTGGCGTATCTTTAAATGCAAGTCTTTTAGGAGAAGAAGGCTTAAAGGGATTTAATATTCTCCTCTTTGAATGAGCCAGAAATGTCAGCATTCTTTTATTCATCAAGATGTTCTCAAAGGCAAAGACTTTTATACCAGTCTTTGAAAAGTTCATTATGACTATTGCAGCATAAATATGTTAACTTTTTTGCTATTGCATTCAGAAACATTTACCATAAAATCTCCATTAATGAAATATTCATTATGCTGTGACTGTGGGTAATCTTTCGTATATATACAAAACTTCAGAAATCATAAGTATGTTATAGGGCAGAAATTAGACTTAGTATCTGCTTTTTAGAATTGTTGTTTTGATACTCATCTGGGAGCCCAAAGAGAGAAAAGTCACATCTGCTAATGGTTCAGCATTAATCATCGCTGAAGTTAGACTTAGCAGAAGCCCAAAAAACCATGGAAGGTCTGCTCAGGCTTTTTCTGTGAAACAAGATATGTTTGTGCAGGTGTCTTTTCCAAAATGTAGCACTTTTTGCAGTGCTTTCCCTGGTGTAGGAGTACCTAAAACTTAGTAGAAGAAAGTGAAAGAAAAAAATGAAGCAAACTATTCTTTAACACCATGGTGTGTGGGTGTGTGTCCCAATCTTCTCATATCTGTTTGTCCCGTCATATTGCAAAACTGTAACTACCCATCTGATGTGAAAGAACTGTCTTAACTGTCTAGGTTCTCATAGTTCTGCAATTAGTGTGTGGTACACTGGTTCTTCTGTACAACAGTCCCCATGCAATCCTGCACTATATATTTTCTTTCCCTTTGCCCTGTGATTCATTGAAGCTACAGTGCCTAGGTAACGCTTTTTAGATTTCCTGTTACTTGATGCCTGTTTAAGTACGATTTAGTAGACAGAGAATCATGCATGAAAGATGAATCATTGAGGAGAAGCAGTACGTGCCAGTAGCCTTTCTCTGAAATCATTGTCTTGCAGCATGAATTCTTAATTACTGCTCTTGCTGGTAGTCAAGTTTTCTGTTTCTTACCTGCTTAGGAATACTGTGATAGTACCAGTTGCGAAGCCTGTTTTATGCAGTGTCTAAAACTGTTCAAAACTGCATTTGTCTGTGTAGTGGGAAGCATAATAGCTTGCTGAAAACCACATTTCTAGTACCCTTTTTCTGATCTCTGGATCTGCGGAGTGGGGGGAAAAAAATGCCAGTGAGGCTAAGCAGCTCTTGCTTCCTGGGCCAGCGTAGACTCTGAAAGCTGCTTCACATAACTCCTGCTATGAGAGAACTCTGGACTGGGATTTAATAGAACTACAGAAAATGAGCAAAGGCAAAGGTACATTCCAGTCTTTGTAGGCTTCTGATTCAAGTAAGCAAACATGCAGGCTGTGGGCTTCGCAAACATGCTTGGTCTTAGATGGCGAAATGTGAGAATGCAAATAATTTAGAAAACCCTTTTTCATCATCGTGTTTGGCTGTTGGGGAGAAGAGAGAAAATAGAGGGATCTTTGTGTTCAGGAAAGCAGTTTCTTAACACTGGCCTCTTCAGAAGCTCTCCTCACCTTGACGTAGTGAGAAATGCATCCCTGTGTGTTTGTATATAGGGAAAGCATGGCTTAATCAGGGGTTAAAGGGGCAATGAGGAATTTAATGCCATGTACTGATTCCTGAAGACCTTTGAAGCACTGTACTCCTTACTGTTGTCTAGGGATGCAAAGGCTATTATTGATAACCTGGTGTTCAGTTGATCCTTGCACTGAATTTGGCCAGAATTCAAAGGTGATAGTTCCTCTTGCCCTGGAAACACAGTGGCATCTTTAAAACTTGTGCTTTTAGGGTGACAGTTACTTGTTACTTTCGACAAGGGCAAGCCCTTTTAAGAGTGTTAGATTATGCTGAACTGGTGTTCATCAGATGGCAGTTTAGCTATGGAAAATGAAGATAATTCTGCATGAGTCTCTTCAGTCTGTCTAATCTACTTTAAGTTGTTCTTGGTGTTCCTGATGCCAGGAAAACAAGTTTCAAAATAGAGAAGTTTCAGCTTTCAGCATTCATGGGGTAGGAGAATGCACATCATACAAGTCTGTTAGCTGTTTTGCAGTCTCAGTGTGTAGTTCTAAGGGAAATGTCATGGTGTTTCTGTATGCACTTTTCTCAGTAGTGCAGCCATTTCTTGAAACATTTTAGACTTTACCAAATTTCAGTTAAATTTTGCTGTGCAGCCAACTGTTGACAACTGATCTTTCTGCTTTCACAGATGTTTTTTGGCTGTTTGAAGACTAGAGAGGTTATTTTGAGGGAGAAACTGTGCTGAAAGAAATCATATTCAGCTTCAGTCTCAGAATTATCACCAGCTTGCAGTCTGAACCTGTGCTTTGTCTTAAGCATTACAAGCACTTGGAATCCACTCCTGCCAACATAAATATCTCTGAAAAGTATCAAAAGTTTCCCATCTCTGTCTGGAAGACTGGATGTTCCCACTGTGGTTACAGTTAAAACTGTCAGAGGCAGATTGTTGAATATGGTCTTCCATGTCTATCAGGAAGAAGGTTTGAAGAGGTTGTTGTTTTCTTTTCAAGACAAATGTGACATGTTGCTTCCCTGCTGTAGTGAATGGGTTTCTAATCTACTTGTCATTGTATGTCTTTGGTAAAGTATTCACATGTCATGTCGTTCAGAGGACCCAGGTGTTCTTGAATACAAAGTTTTATTTAAAATGTTGGCCTTGGTAAGGAATCTGTCCAAGCATGTAGAGGTTATAGTCCTCTAACTTGCAGACACCCAGAAGAGCATTTGAAAAAAAAATTACAAAGAAGGAAACAAGACAGCTTTTGTTTTGTTGTATCCTGTGGGTTGTGCAGTGCTGGAATGCCCTTGTGGACTTCAGCTGAATTGCTTCTGTCAGGCAAAAACTTCTGATAAATTAACTAGTCAGGTGAGATATAAGGTGTCATCTGAGTGATCATGCAGCCTGAATAGGTGATCTGATGGAGGACCTCATCCTTCAGTGTTCAAAACTGGTGTCAGAGTTGTCTTATGATAAAGTTGGTATGTTTCATAAGAAAAGCTGTCACTGTTTCTCGTGCAGTACAGGTGCACACTTTGTACTGACTTTTTATTCCGTCTGAACTACAGCCTTCTTTGGTCACATTAGACCTTTTTTTAGTATGTGTAATGTGGGCTGTAGTGTGTCCATTATGTGTATTCAGGGATTTGTGTGTTCCAAATCTTAGCTATCAGTGAAGCTTTCATCCTGAGTCTTGAACTTTCCCAGCCTTTTTCTATGGACGTGTCCAGTAGCTGCAGGCCTTGTTTTATGCTCTTGTAGATTAGCAAATACTGAGAATAGAAGTAATCTTCACTCAGCAGTCCAGTTAAAATCTAATGGAGTAGACTTGGTTTACCGAGAAAGTTGCATCAGTGATTTGATCAAGCTTAACTTCAAATAAATAGTTCCTTAAACTTCAGAAGGTCAATATTTCGTTTTCATTCATGTCACGGTTGTATATTGAGTAGTATTGCAGGTGAATGTATCCAGTAACTAGTTTATCAGAGAATATGCCTGACACCACTTTTGGGATACTTGTGGTTAAAAACTGACATAGTGTTTGTGATTCCCTTTTCACTGTAACGTTAGGGCAGTACACTATGATGAGGCTGCAATCACTTTGCATTTATGCTGGGCACTGCATTCCTTTTTTTGTTATGTGACATGTTAATTTATATTGGAAAAGTTCCACTGTCTTCTCATTTAAATACAGTATACTTGGTCTCCAGATGTTACTGGCATTTGGTTTGTTGTTTTCACTGGCAAATACCATGTAGCAAGTGATACATTGGGAATGCTTATAACATGGATACTCATTTTATAAGCAAGCCCTTCTCAATTTATTTCTGGGTGTATTTCATCACAGTCCTTATTTTCCTTTTTTTTTTCTTTTTTTCTTCTTTTTTCCTTTTAAACATTGTCCTTTGTTCACAATGCTACTGGACTGTGGCTCATCTTTTTCGTTCTCGTTAGTCCTCAGGTGCATGCTCAGTTGATGGCTGGTGAGAATCCCTGCAAGACTGTAAATGAGCAGACAGAAAAGAAATTGAAATGACAGCTGCTTTTACTTTCTGTCTTGTCAGCTCAGAGTGTCTCAGTGAGGAAGGGTCAAGAAGCCCCCAAATGTTGCCTCTAATGCTTTCAGGGTTTTTTTTTTAACCACTCTGCTACAAAAATGATTAAGGTAATTGTAACCTTTAGCATATCTCTTCTCCCTGTCATGCGGGAGTGATGGTGGATGGCAATCAGGCCTTAAAAAGTGGTGATGTTTGTCATTTTATGAAATTATATTGAGTTTCTGTTCCTCTCTTTATTTTTTTTGTCACTTTCCTTGCTCTGCATTGGTTGCTCCATTTCTGCTTCAATTTAGCTGAACCTTCAGAGTTGAGCATTAAATGTTGCAACTCCTGGGCAAAATCATACCTGTTCAAAACCCTCCCCTCACATGCTCCTACGAAGGAACTTTGGAAGACTGGGAAAGGAAATAGTTGAACAAAAAAGGGAAAGTTAGGTAAGGAAGAATTGTTTCTGAGAAGCATGTATGCGAGTGAGTCCAGAAGGGTAGGTTGTGGTTGTAAAATAGTGTCACAAATGTGCTTTTTTATATATTTTTTTTTTTTTCTTCCTGTGATACTGAGGTTTGTAATAACAAACCCTGATCAAAATGAGTTATCTTCTGTAAGAAGCCAGAGCTAGCAGTTGTTTTTGCCCATCAGTCTTAATGGAGAGAATGCTGACTCACAGTTTACCTGGGTACGACTGTCTATTTTCCTTGCTTTTCTCAACACTTGCTGTATAAGTATGTTGAAGTATATTTGTGTATCTTTTTTATTTTCCTGGTTTTGTTTTCTTATTTCAGAAAACAAAAACTGTTCCTGTTCTCTGTGTGAGAGAGGCTTTTGCTTGTTTCCGCAAACATGATGTCATAATACATTTAAAATGATGTTCAACTGAAATGAAATGTAGTGAATTGCCAGCCAGTACTAAAGAAAACACCCCGATAAAGCAAACATTTATTTACATCCTATGTGAGTTCCCATGTAATGTAGTTAGCATGCAGTTCTTAGGAAATAAAGGATATCGTTTAAATGTACTTGTTGCTCCTTCTGATGTAATTTTCTGCTGATTTTTGTATTCAGTTTTAGGAATTAGGAAATGCACTTTTGACTGCTCTGTTGAGCAAATGGATTATTTTTTTTCCCCATCACCTTTTCAAGGTATACTAGAGCCATAAGTACATATGTCTGTCTTGTGTTCACATTAACCCAAAGTCAAACAAGCTGCTTAATAACCTGGATTGAAAATTCCTCTTGGGCTCTGTCAGGACACTTCCCTAGCAGATGGGTTCTGTCCCTTTTTCTGAATCTAGGAAACGGTTTCCCCCTCTCTTGCATGCTCCAGGAGACTGTCCTGAAGAAACCATCAGCCAGCAGAGCTGTCGTGAGGCTAGCCTATAGGAACTACTCCATCTGGCCTGTTGTACAGTCTGCTGTCATGAAGTGGAGCCCCTTCTACATTAGGTGCTTGCAGAGTTGGATTAAGTTTGGACTGCAGCAAGCAGCAATCTCATAAGCAGACCAGTTGACTGCTGTCATACTAAGGCAGTTAAATGGTAAACTTTCCAAAGTAATAGTTTTCATTTCATGTGAGATCTTTTTTCTATCGCTGGAAGGTGTGTCAAATGGAATGTTGAAATGATCTCACCATTGCATGAAGGGGGTAGAAGTGCCCATTTGGGAGTTTGGTGAGGTGGAATTTTTGGGTTTAGTGATTTAAAATAAAAATATCAATTATCAGATGCATTCACTATCCAAAACTAACCACTGAATGGCATATGCAGATAGTAATCTGTGAAGACAGGTGGTGTCTGACACTTGCATTTCTGTTTGCAGCTGAGGTAGGCATGGTTTTGCAGCAAGGGGTGGGGAAGAACTTTCAAGTGGTTAAAAGGAATAGGCGCTTGGTCTGGGAAAATAAGAGTGATGGAAAAATTCCTGCATGATATTTAGATAAAGAGGGAAACAGGGTAGGAAAGAGGAGGAAAAAAACCCTAAAAAAACAGAGGAGTATATATCTGTCTATCTGTCAAATTATCTAGTATATGCTCTCCTTTCCACACTAGTGAATCCTGTCTCATCACTGTGAAAAAGTGATTGCCCTATAAATAAAACTTTTTATTTTTAAATGTAAGCACTGCATGAAGTTATTAATCTCTTGTAAATGCTTGTGGCGGCTTAGCATTAGACAGAGTACTTTCAGGGATTTTTTTTGCATACAGATTAATCTGTCAGGCTGTCACATTTAAGACTCTTGACAATTCACATTTGATTGATACCACAAGTTATGAGGACCTGGTCTTAGAGCTGAGTTATATCCAAGTGGGTTTTTTTTTGTTTTTGAGAGCAGCATTGTATTCATTTCAGTCCAATTGTTGTCCAGCCCTGAGAGCTGTTTTGTTAAAGACCTGGAATAACTCTTGACCAATTAAAGCTCAAACCCAAGATTTACAGGCTGCCGAAGCCATTGTATTAGACAAGGTCAGGAAGGCATACAGTGACATCTAAACAACAAAAATACAGGACTGTGGTGGAGGGGAAGACATTATGTATAACTCCAGGAGTACTTGTAAGTTTTCTGCCTGTAGCTACCAGTCAGAACAATTCCTTGACCTGCTTGGCAGTTCCCTAAGAGTTGCTTGTCAGCACTGGCTCTCATGCTGTGTATTTCTTTTTTCCAAGTGTTTCCCAGATGTATGTGCAGACTTTATTTGGCTGTTTTCCAATCCTTCCCTTACCTGCTGCTGCATGTATGTTGCTTTCTTCTGCTTCCTTAGTGTTGACATCTTTGAGCTCTCTTTCTGATTACTTCTCTGTTTGAGCTGTTCTTATGTATGTAAGATGTACTTCATGAAACTGATCTGAAGCACCTTTCTCTTTTTTCTTTCTTTTTTGTTTTTTTTTTTTGTTTCATTTGGTTATGATCTGATTGGGGAAAGTGATTCCATCTGACATGCCACTGATTGCAGTATGGGCACAGTACTTATGGATGGCAAGTTGAATGTAAATTTACCAGGAATTTGCTGTCAGGATTGTACATAGCGTGTGATCTCATGGGAGAAACGCTGAGTGACAGTTGGGGTTTTCCATTGCTTTCTTACTTAACATATTCCAGGTTTGTTTGGGAGGAGATCATAGAACCACCGGAATTACTTTAATCAGACTGTGGCATTGACCCCAGTAATGGTATTTGTTTGTTGGAGCTGCAGGATACAAGGAGCAAAAATACGAATATTGGTCTGCCTGAGCCTTAACTGCAGTGTAGTTAAAGAGTCAGTGTAAATCTTCATCTAGGTTAACTATATATTTTTTTCCTACAAATCTCTGCAAAAACACTGAACTGTTGCGATTTTTGATACCAATGTGAGTTTTCTTTGGCTGTGAAGAGATGTCCCAGGCAATGTGATATTTTGAGATTATGTTAGTAAACTAGGAGAAAACAAGTTGTAGACATATCTGGGTGATTTGGTCTACTCACCCATTTCAATTAATACTTTACTCCTTGGTAGTGCCTAACTCTGACAGCTTCAGAAGAGGAAACCTTACGGCAATTACACAGTTTTTCTCTGGAAAACGTCACTTTAACCTCCTCAGCAAGAAGGACATAGATAACTTATTTTTCCTCTAAAAACATGAGAGTTTACGTGTGTTATGATTATTGCCCCATACCCCCCTTCTTAAAACAACTTTCAGTTTGTTTTTTTTAGGAAGAAGGCTAACACAAACATGAGGTTATCTGGGTCCATGTCTTCCTCTGCCGTCACTTTTGGATTCATTTTGCCTTACTTCAAGCAGATTTGACTGAGAATCAGGAATGTTGGTGGTTGTTGCATTTGCATGGATTTTGAAAAAAATGAATAGGCAAAAGAGGAGGGTCTGAATTAATAAATCCACAGGGGAAAAAAACAAAGCATCATCCTTTCCAGTGCTTGAGGGAAGCTAACTATGTACTGTAGAAACGTCCAATCCCCTTTGACTAGTAGACTGAACCCCTGCCTTGTGGCAAATCATTCCATTGACTGAATATTTTGTGAAGAGTAATATTGATACAGGAATAAAAAACATCATGTGGATTTCCACTACTTGTAGTTGTTCACGTTTTCAATAGGGTGAGGTGGGAAAATGTTGAATCAAGGGGGCTGAATATCACTGTGTGGCACTTAACGACTTGTACTTAACATAAAGGAGCTGGAACAGGAGGATGTGATGTATGTTGATGCTGAATACAGAGGACAGAATTTGTCTTATTGTAAAATACTAAGTGACAAGTGGATTTTGTCTTCAGTTCTGTCATTTTATGTTTCAGGTCCTGTTTAATATGATTGTAGAAGTGCCTCGTTGGACAAATGCAAAAATGGAGGTAATTAAGAAAAATTATTATATGGGTATTTATGAAAGTTATGACAATGCAGTTGCTTTCAGCAGTCAGTTTAATCAGAATGTGGATTACTCTATACATAAAATTTTCTCTGTTAAAAAATTAATTTGAAGTTGTGCATATGGACACTTTCCTTGCGATTATAACAAGCGTTGAGGTTCTCATTTTGTTTTCCTTCTGCAGGTGAGCACGGCTTCTTGACAGCCCTCTGACTGCAGAGTGCAGCATACCTGCACTACACAGTCCTAGAGTACTGGCTTGCAGGACATTGTCCAACATTTAATTTTACTCTTGCTTGCTCATAGAGTATTCCACTCAGAATTGAGTTCTTTTCATTTCCACCGTATAGTGTGCTAGGCCACATCCTGAGGAGTTGCAAGTTAAAAAGCATTTCCTTGTGACAGAAAAAATACTTGGGGACCTCACTGATTAAAATATCTCCCTGCAGGAGTAGGTACTTTCAAAAGTAGAGCCTAGTGGGTTGTTCCTCTGCAGTTACAATAGAGAAGCTGAATAATGTAGTGTTTGTGAAACAACAGATCTCACCAGGATATATCCTACCTTCCTGAACATTTGTATTAATTTTACGGATGCTTCCCAGATGCTTTTGAGGAAGTTTGTGGTTAAGCTGTTAACTATTTTGATTGTTAAAAGTAACACCAAAGAACCTCCCCAGCCTGTTTATTCACGATTTTATTTTCTCCTTTCCCTGATGCTAGAAAACCATTTGAACTGTGTTTACCACCGCAGTTGTTACTCCACAAGCAGGGTTACTTTGGAGATTTACCTTATATTTTAGGATGATGATTTATTGTGGAAGCTGGGTTCTCTTTTGCAGAGTTTCACTTTGACAATGCTATTTGAACTGTTTGCGTAAAGCTTAGGTTGTTCTTCCTCCCCTTCTCTTGGCACATTATGTCAAGGGTAGAAATGTTTGCTGTCTTCGTAGGTTCAGAAATTAGTGGGTTTAGACTTTTCTTGCTTGATAGAGGAGACCGCATGTGGTTTTCTAATCTGTAACTTTTAATATACTTGAAATTTCCTGCATTAATTATTAAGGCAGTTGTCTTGGCAGCCCTTCAGTCCAGACTGTGGTAAGGTGCTAATACCAAATCTTGTCTACATCTCTGTGCTGAGATTCCCTCACATGGAATGGAGACTAGAAAATTAAACCTTGCCTTAGGATGAATGATTCCCACTCTTACATCCCCAGTACCAGATCTCCTGCTCATCAATTTGTTGTATTTCAGTTGTTCTTCCCTTGCTTTTACTGAAGGTGCTTTTCCTGAGACTTTTGTCTGCTGTTGTTAGTTACTCCTCTTTGTCCTGGTTTACATCAAGAAAAAGTGTTGCTGAACTCTGCTTCTCTCAAAGTGCCAGGTGGCCTGTTTGAGGTCTCCATTGTTAAGTTAGCACCAGAAGCAGGTAGAATCAAGCATGAAACCAGAAATATGTGAACCTTGATCTCAGCTCTTGGGGAGGGTTTACCTGTGGAATAAGTTCATGCTGTTGACAGTTTGGTGTGGTTCAAAAAGGTGGAATTTCTTTGAGATGGCTTTGGTGGTGGTGCTTTAGGTAAATTACAAGGATGTTGTAAAACAAGTATAGGGTAAGAGGTGTGTGCTTAGGCACACAAGCTGTGTACTGCCTGAGTCAGTGTAACCACTGAGCCTGTAACAAATGTGAAGCCATTCAGATGAGTGTTTGTAAACAAGAGCCAAGCTAACATGGATTGGATTGTGGTGTGGCGTGTCACAAAGATGTTACGGTGAATTAGCTGGTGTGTGGTAGGTAACTCACATGGCAGTGGGTTTGTATTTGAGCTTTTGGGGAGGATGACAATAATAAACTGTTATTAGCTTAGTCCTTCTGTGAGTGCTTCTTTGGGAAGAAGAATGCTTTCTTCTAACGGTGGCTTAACTGGTTCCAAATCTGTGTTAAGTTGGCATTTGGTGACTATGCAGAACTTGTGCTTGTGAAAAAGCATTTGTGTGCTGAGAGGTGGTGGAGAAAAGAGATGTAGTCAATAGGAGAGTAATGAACAGAGGCTGAGAAGAAGGTGAAACACTTCTGCGGTTGCTGTCAAAGCCCCTGTTGTCAGAAGAACTTGGGCCACTATTTGCATGTCAGTTGAGCTTGTACTATAAAGTGCAAGAGCTTCTAACTTAAGTTCTTCCAGTATTTGTGTTTGATCATGACAGTCCCCTTATAAATTTATGACTTTCTCTTCTAGATTCATTTTTTCTTGCATACTTCACAACGTTATTTAAAACCTTAATAAGCTGCTTTTTGAACATGACCCTTGAGATTTAGAGTGAGGCCATCGTACTTTTAATACTTCTCAAACCACAAGCACATGCTCCCAGATGGATCTTTCTAACTGGTTGGGTACAGAATGAATTGCTTTTCATTTCACCATCTCTTTCTTTCTCTCTCTTTCTTTTTCATGATCTGCTTAGATTGCCACTGAGGAGCCGTTGAATCCCATTAAACAAGATATAAAGAAAGGCAAGCTTCGATATGTGGCAAATATCTTTCCTCACAAGGGTTATATATGGAATTATGGTGCCCTCCCACAGGTAACATTTTTGTTATAATGGTGAAAGTTTTCTATCTTCTTTGTAAATTGCCTTGTAAATCTTGGATACTACCTGAATGCAAATCAGTTGCAGGAGGGATGTTTCTCTTTGATACATTTGTAAATTAGGATTTTTTATGTTGAGCTTTATTGTATCCATAAATTTTGATTAGAATTTGGGTGTGGGTGTAAGGATGTGTTGTGTTTCAGGAAGGAGTTAAATGATCATGAAATCTCAGATCTTTAGTCTGCGTCTCTGTGCTGTAGTGACAGAATTAAACTGTCATGGTCTGCTATCCAGGAATACTTTGTCAAGTAGCCCTTTTCTGCTTAAACAAGGCATTTTTTAAAAAAGCTAATATAGGATTTTCATGTGTTGTAGCATAAATTTAAATTGGGGTTTCTTAAATATCTCTAACAAAGAGGAACACAAGGGCTGCTCTTTTTTAGATTAAACCTCAACTGCATTAGCTACCTTTTCTCTGAACTGTGAGACTTTACTGATGATGACACATTCAAAACTTTGAGCCTTGAAAAAGCCCAACTAATGACTGAAATTTTGAGCATAATGAAAAGTTTTAAACTTTATTCATTTCAGTGAACAACAAATTGGACTTAAATTAGTACTTTAATAAGTACTTAAAAAAAGAACATGATGGAGCTAGGAAAGAATGATCTATTTTCTTTACACTTAACTGCATAAGCAATGAAAGTTAACTCCTGAAAATCTGCTTGTTTATTTCATCCGTGAAGAGGCAGGTGCTGGAGTATAGCAATGAAGTTCTTATCCAGTCAGCAGTCTCAGTAGACAAAGTTTCCATGTAGGTGTAGTTGGAAACCAGCAGTTCCATTTAGTGTTTTGAAATTCATGTGTGCCTTAGTACAAAGCAAAAACTAAACATTTGAACATTTTTCTTCACAAAGTGCATTATTTTGGACTGATGACACTTTCCCCAGGAGAAGTGTTCAGCTTCCCTTGTTGCCTTGTGAGTCCAAGAGAGCTGGAGATAATTGTCATTTTTATTTTCTGCAATAACTTCAAAATACCAGTTGGATCATTAAACCTCCATTTGTTGACATCTAGATGATACTCCAGATTCCTACTAGCCACTGTAACAAACAAAATCCAGCTCAGTGCCTCCATTATCACAAGAAGGCTTTTCATCAGGATCAGCAGTTGCCAGAGGTTCAACCTTAGTATATGGCTTAAAGCTATATATTTGTGGCTGCTGTTTTCTTCTCTGTTCCACAGCATAAAAAAATAACAGTAGGACTGTCATTATTGCAGGACTTGCTATACTGTCCAGAGGACAATACCATTCCTAGCAAGCTTTCCTTCTAACCTACAGGTGGAGGGGTGCAGCTGGGCAGGAGAATAGTACTGGTATAATGCAGCCTTAAATAAAAAGCACTTTGGAAGAGTATTGGAAAAATAAGTTCTAAGTTGAAATCCTCTCTTGGCTCCACTTCAGCAATTTTTTGGTAATGATTCTGCTACCTAAACACCTGAGCATTTGCTTTTCACTGTTTTGCCTTTTAGTATCAGTCAAATTCTCAAAAACAAGTTTGAGGTGGGGGTTTGACCATGGACAGCAGGAGCTCATAGAGCTTCCTCGAAGAAAAGTTTTCTAACACTGTTTCAACAAAACTTCATTGGACTCAAAATTCTTAACAGGGAAACTTCTCCAGTTCAGAATGAGTTACTCATTACTAGCCAGTAAGAGACAGAACAAGTACTGGTCTAGTAATTAAGTTAACTTGGCTATGATTCCTTGGTTGTATAGAGCTCAGAGCAGGGCATGAACGTGCCTCCTGGAGAAGCTTCTTTGGTCTTAAACTTCTGGCTGTTCTTGGGAATGTACACATCTCAAAATACTCAGAAATATTTCATACCTAAATCTAAAAATGTAAAAAAGCTAATCGAGTTCTGAGAAATCCATACATAGGAGCTTGGTTAGCTCAAAGCATAGATGTTTTTGAAAACAACTTATGTTAGTGCCATGGTATTTAAAGAGTATAATAAGAATGTAATGGTAG
Organism: Athene noctua; assembly: GCF_965140245.1. Classification (NCBI taxonomy): domain Eukaryota; kingdom Metazoa; phylum Chordata; class Aves; order Strigiformes; family Strigidae; genus Athene; species Athene noctua. Next base: position 58,868,233 of record NC_134040.1, read on the forward strand.
GATGTCCTAGCTTAATCCCACAACCACTAATAACCAGAAAAATACACATTCAGGGTCCTCTGATACCTTAATCACTGCAGTTTGGCAGTGTATCTGTTGAGTCATGAACGCAGTTAATATTTTTGTTTTTTCCTCAGTAATCCTCATGTTACTTGTCCTGAGTATGAGGATGAGTTATGCAATGTCAGTCAGGCTGTTTATTTGTTTGTTTTTTCTTTTCCATTGAGCAAGCTTCTTCTCGGAAAGCTGATGTTTTTATTGGTGTTTTTATTAATCTTAGTAATTTAGAGGTTGGATGAATTGTAATTGCAGTTCAACTGGTAACTGATAATTCTTTTTCCTTTGACAGACCTGGGAAGATCCAAACCATACAGATAACATTACAGGATGCTGTGGGGATAATGATCCTATTGATGTTTGTGAAATAGGTTCAAAGGTTTGTCTTTATCAGGATTAATTTAATTTATTAAGGTTAATTTAATAATTTGGTAACAACTTTTGGAGGAGAAGCTGGTAATAGTTTCAGGGGGTCACAAAAGTATGAATAGAGGATCTGAGGAGGTAATAGGTAAGGAAATAGTGTATTTTTAAAAAGGAAGGAAAAGCAAGATTTGGTAAAGTCTGTGTACTGGATAAGAGGGAAAAGAGGTGAACACCACCCTGAAGTTCTGTGACTGGACAGTGAATTCTGGGTGGAGGAGGTGGGGGGTAAAATTCTGGGGAAAGGAAAAGATTTCTTTCTTTTTTCCCCATTAGTAGTATGGGACCTGGGAATAGGTTTCTGAAAGATGAGGAAGTATGGCAGCATTGTACTTGAATTACAAGATCAGACCCACAAAGGAGGTAAGTTTGAGTTTTCTCATGAGTGCAAACAGAAGTAGATCCCTATTCTCTAGCGGAGAAGACAGGAACCTGTTGCGGTATTCCAGAGTTATGAGATCTGGAGTGAATGGATGAAAAAGAGGTGCAGCAAGCACTATTAGTAGGTATAGGGAAAAGTTTTAGCTCACTGAAAAAAATTCTACATATCTGGAGACAGCAAAGAATGGAGCAATCCTCCGTGGTTATGATAGAGTTATGAAACGGATGAGTTTAGAAGAGGGATCTGTTGGGATATTTTAGGTAAGGGGAAATTTAGTTGGTGGCCTCAGTGAAGGTGGTTTTATTTGAGGAAGGGAAGCTAAAGCTGAATCTCAAGGGATCCAGAAAGAGTTTTAAAGGGAATATTAGTTGGTAGGGAGAAGGTTCCCAAGAAAATGCAAAAAAGAGTTGTGCTCATATTTTTGGGGAAGGTGGATGTGTATATTGGAGTCTAAAGGAAGGAACAGCAAGAGATAGGTGACGATCAGAAGTTGTAAAGTAGAGAGTCAAGAGGCAAGAAGAAGTTAAAAAATGTGTACAAGATGCTTCTGATTTGCAGTTTGTTGTGAAGATCAAGAAGTTGTGTGGGAAATGGGGTAGAAGAGAAGAAAAAAATTTTCTGGCTTCTCTGCTTAAATAAATGTTGACTGGAGAATGGAGGGTTGAAGAATAGCAATGGTGGTAGAAAGGCTAGTAATGTTAAATAAATGTGTACTGGGTTTACAGAAGTATCTTGCAATTACCTGCTGGTCAAAAATGTAATAAAACTGTTGTGTCTGTAAGGTAAAAAAGAAAAATTCTCTGTACTGTTTTCCAAATTTTTGTGAGATTATGTTCTTTTTCAGATTCGTTCTTCTGGTGAGATTGTTCAGGTGAAGGTCTTGGGTGTTTTAGCTCTTGTTGATGAAGGAGAGACAGATTGGAAGATAATTGCAATAAGCGTGGATGACCCAGAAGCCCAGAAAATCCATGGCAAGTATTTTTATCTTTCTTAATGCAAGTTATGTCAGCAACTTGCACAGTAGAATGATACCAGAGTTTAGGCCACTCAGGACAAGAAGAGGCAGACAGTGGAAAGGCCAAGACTTCTTTATTTTTTTTGTTGTTGTTTAAATCAGATGCTTCCTTCAAGGAGGACATATGTGCTTTCACACTAAGCTTTTGAACAGGTTCACTTGGATTTTCAAGAGGACCTGTCATGCAGAAAATCTTTTGACTTCTGAAACATAACTGCCTTAGAAAATGACCCCTTAAAATTACAGGGTTATCTCCTGTGTAATAGTGCATATTTACCCACTCAGATTATGTAGCATACTGCTATTTTCCTTGCTGAAAGTGTTTGTTCCTTTTATGTTTGTAGGCATTGTGTTGCATTCTGAAAAGGGCTGTACCTTTTCAATGTTTTGTCACTTGTAACTGGGTTACTTTCAGGGTTTGTTGCCTAGTATGAACAATTAGCTTGAATCTTTTAGCTTGAAAATTTGCAAAGTAAACTACTACTAATGCAGCTCACCCTAATATCAGCCTTGGTGATGGGTAGCTGTGCAGGGGGAAATACCCTGTCCAGACTTGTTGTCCTTGACCATGCTTCTGGTATCCAGATGGAATTCAAGTACTAAAATGTGTCAGTGTGAATAGCACATGAGGTATAATTCTGCTTGCAGACTGTTCAATAAGATGATGATGCAGATGTGTTAAAACTGCAGGGAGTTAGGTTTTTACAGAACAGGAAAAGTCCAGCTTTTCTCTGGGTAAACAGAGGTTCACTTCCTCAAATGCAGTGTTACTGTGAGCCAACAGAATTAAGTGAGGAAGTTTGTCTCAGTGATTGTTACGAGACCAAAAACCATGTATGCTGTCAGGTATGTACAATTAGATGCTGTTCATTGTTGTTGGGGAGCACCAAGGCACAGAGTGGCCCTCCTGTAGGAATAGGGCTATCCAGTAGCTTTTAAAGGAATTTATGTTTCTCAGCCATTGAGGCTTTTTCTGCGTTTCTGAATGTAAAGTAAGTATATCACTGCACTGGCCCTTCATTCTCAGTTTTCTTGCAGGTTACTTTCACATGGAGAATACTTGGCTTGTGGGGAAAGAAGGGGAGAAGAGGAAATGAGGAAAAGGAAACTCTTGGGTTGATGCTGATTAAAATCATTGGGCAGATGAATTACTCCATAGTGTTTATGACTCTTTAACTACTTTGACAGTTAGAGCTTAAGGAAATAGTAAGTAATAGTTTGCTGTTAATGTTAACGTCAATTTAAACCTCTCTATAATGTGCAGTGATATGCAATATAAGTGTCAGTAGTTAAAAGGCAAGTAATTAGCACTTTATTTCTATACACTGTTCTGTTTAACTTATACCTTTTTTCCTTAACAATTTCTCTGAGAGTTTAATCAGAAAAGCGGGTGAGAGAATTGAAAAGGAGTCCACTAAGCAGGGGCAAAGCTAGGTCAGTTTATGCCACTGGGTTAAGTAGTTCTAATTGAAAGCCCTCTAGTTTGGTTTTGTTTCATTTTTTCAAGTGATGACTGATTTGTCAGCTGTGTTACAGCTTTAGTTTGTTTGAGAGGGGAGTAAGATTTTTAGACTTGTTTAAACAAAAAAAAAAAGGGCAAACCATTGCCTGTAGTTGATTACTGTGTGCATCCTTTCTTATCAGGGAATAGAAGAAAAATAAGAAGAAATAAGAAGAAGAATAGAAGAAATAAGAAAAACTTAAGAGAATTGTCTTTCTGAGATTCAGAGAAGTGCAGAAATGTTTATCCAGTTTAATATGATTTCCCTTTGGGATTGGAGTTGCGGTCCAGGATTACAAAAGGAAAGAAAAGGGAAAAAAATAAAGCCCCCATCTGCTTTCACAAAACATGACTAGCTTTGCAGTGTTTAACAGCAATCCTTCTTCAGTCTGCAAACAAACAAATCTGTTGGAGTAGGCAGTACAATATGTCCTTTCATACTTGTTTTTCCCCCTTCCCAAAGATGTTAATTATTTCAGCATAAAGGGATAGCAGCTACAGATAAAACTGGTATCTCCCTCTATAATTGACATGCTGCTGTGTTACAGTGGTGGCCACCTAGGGAAAGATGAGGCTAAGTGTTGCCTTCTAAGTCTGTCCAGTCATTTCTGTATCATTTGCTAAACGTTTCAAATTGGACTGAGAATCATCACATTTGCTTTCAGCTCAGTATGTGCACAGCCCCCAGTGAACATTTGGAAAAGATAATTCCAAGACACCAGAGTGGTGATTACTTGCAAACCCCATCCTGAGCCCGCGCAGTGTCTCTTGCTGCTTTAAGCACACCCCAGGTACTCTGTATATTCTCCTTCTGGGATTGTGATAGTTCTCATAAGTGCAATTGATTTTTCTGAGACTTCGCAGAACTTAAAACTGAGCAGTCCCAACTTCTGAGCAGTTCTCATTGTTTATTCATAGCACTCCACTGTACTGTGTCCTGCAGGCATTTATTGATAAATACTGGTTTAAATTGGAAACCCTGCCTAGATCTCTCTTTCACACAGAGCAATGAGAAATTCTAGTTTACAGTGACAATACCCAGGAATGATAAGCAGTGCTTAGCACCTATTCAAGTGGGAACTGTGTCATCAGTGGTAATAGCAGGGGCTTAGTATCTTTTTAGAAGGTAATCTGTTTGAAATTATAGCACTTAATACTGGTGGGCATGGGGACAATCTCACTTCAAATACAAGCTGTATGTCAGATGCAGGTACCTGTCTGAGAAAGTTTCTTTTAGACTAGAACTGGACATTTCGGATTTATCTATTTCAATAAGATTTGTCTTTGTGGCTACCTGAAAACCACTGAGTTGTCTTTCTGCTCAGGCAGTTGCTAGGCAGATGGCCGTTAGCGGCCCAGCAAAGCAACTTCAGACCAAGCAAGTCTGGGAAAGGGCCTAAAAGCTCCCTGCACACTGAAACACTAAATCTTGGTGGTGTAATAGGCCTGGCTGCTTTGTTGTTGTTGCTTTTTGTTTGTTTCTTTTAAAATACTAGTCAGGAGAAGCAGCAGATTCTTGGAGCGGAAAGGCTGCTTGTCTGCTTATCTCATAATTTGGATTGAATTTAATATATTGGAATTCACATACATATCCGTGCTTTACAAGGTTAGGCTCAGAAAGGATGAGTGATATTTTCATGCTGTAATTTGGTCTAAATGTATATGGCATCTTCATGTTGGACAAGAGGTTTTGAAGATCACTGGTAGTTGAAGCGGGAAGAAGTGTGTTTGAAGCAGTTTATGAGAAGTCTGATGCTCAAAAGGTCATCTTACCTTCCCTCAGTAAATTGGACAAGTTACATATGTTGGATGGCATTTTGGAGGTGGTTTACTGGCCTGGAATCTTAGCAGCCTTTTTTTGCTAATGCTCACTGGAAAGATGCCTAGATATATTCAACAGCAGTGGTGATGTCTGCTGGCTTTGTTGCGCTACCCTTTGCTGGCACTGCTAGAGTTAACTGTGCTATGTTGCCATGCTGCTTTTCTAGTGTGCAACTCAAGAGTAGCTTTTTGAGTTGAGTGGTTAAACCCTAAATGGCAAAAAACAAAGCATACTGCATACTTTGTACTGTATATTGTTACAGACCCTTGCATGTGAGTGTATTTATACGCAGAGAAGCAGCAGAGGCCCTGAAAACCTTTGTTGTGGATTTGTGTAAGCATTCAATATAAAGAAATTAATTATCTGTACTGAGGCTCGCCCCCTACCCCCTCACACCATGCTGCATAAAATACACCAAATGCCTTTATATGGAATGTAGCTGCTGCTTCCTGTAAATGTTTACAAGATGTTATTAAAAACATATGTCCTCTCTTCCCACAGAACTTGTTTAGAAAGCTTGCTGCAAGCATGTTGTTTTAGCTTTGCTTGCAAGAAGCAGCATCTGTTGTACTAAAAATGGTAGTTTTGTACAAATGCTTTTGTTGCTCTCTTTTGTGAAGCAGGATAGAATTGGGATCTGCGTTTGCATTGGCTCCCTCCCTTGACAGAGAGCAGCAGTTGTTTGTGCCAGCCTCTAGTGATTTTCCTTATTGAGACTGAACTGCAACCCTTAATGTGATTAGCCATCTTTTTTTAACCCTCAGTGCTTAACTTTGGTGCCCAGAAAAATGGGACCTGTGGTTGTATGTAGGCAATATAAAGAGATTACTGCCTAGAGCCCAGAGGGTACCTGCTGATAACATACCTGCAGGAGCCTGACCTTTCTGCTCTGTCACTCTGAGTGGGTTTTGCATGCAGAGATGAAACCACATTAGGCCGAGTACATGCTTGCTACTCCTATACTTGCTCAGCACCTTTTCACATCAGTGTGAGTACTTAGCTCTAAGGGAAGGTAAGCAGTCAGGGTCAGAAAAAAAGTGTCTAGCAGTGTCTGCTGTGAAAAAGATATCTTCAGTATTTTTAAAATCATATTATGCAGCTAACTTCTACAGATGCTAGTGCAGTAAATCACTGTACTGCTTATCATGATCTTTTCTTTTACCTTTCTTTCCTTACTCTTCTGTTTTCTGAGTGTTTTTCTCCTGCTCCCCCTGATATCCCAGAGATGCTGTTTGGATTTCTAAGTGGAGGACCAGCTGTCTTTCAAGCTTTTCTATGGTGCCTTTTAATGAACTGAAGAGGTAGCTGTTGAGTGATGCAAGAGCTGCTGTTTTCCTTATATTTTGTCCTATGTGCTGACTCCACAGCAACAGGATTTTTTTGTTGTTGTTTTGGTGCACTGTTGCACTCTTTCCTGCTGCTTGCCACCAACTCCCATTATATTGTTTGGAGTTTTTTTTCTTCAACCATTTACTCTTCATTTGGTACCCAGTAACTGTCCTTCATAATAAAGAATAATGAAGCAAAGTATGGGGATGAGGAAGAATAACTTGCAAGGAACCAAGAAAATAAAAGCAACCACTGTTCCGCTTCCTGAGTTCTCAGAACCAGAAATGCAGCAGCCAGGACAGTACTTTAGGGGACATACAATGTCATAGCCTGATTCTCTGTAGTCGTTTTACCCTGGCAAGGTATTCACCAGTAGAGTGAAATTCAGAGAGCTGATTCTGTCCCTGAAGATGGTCATTCCTGTCTTAAGGAGATGATGAAAGCCTGCCCCAAAGCCTTTTGTACTATTTGAGTCCTTTTAAAGAAATATAAACAAAGCCTATAAATAAGGAACAGCAGATGGGGAAGGACACAAGTGTCAGTAGACAGTAAAGCACTTTTGATGAACAGATTTTACGGGAATAGGAAGCAAATAACCAAGAAGGAGGAATGGAAAAGCAGAGTCAGGATATAAGTTTGCTGGAACAGGAACCAGAAAAAAAGGAGCAGCAGTCTGAGAAAGTATGCTTCAATATAAGTAGTGTTTGGAGATGGAGATCTGGAGTTCATCTACTGCTGGGAGTCAAGGAAATTGCTGCAGCAGCCTGGTTTGCTTTACAGACTTGAGATACTGGCTCTTCAACAAGTACTAGGGATTGTGAGTTCAAACCTCACAAGAAAAGATGACAAGGGCTCAAGATGGGAGGAGTGATGTTCCCTTGCTTGGAGAGAACGGAATGATACACTGGAGCCCTGAAACCAATTTGAATTCGTGCTGCAGTTTTATTAGTGCCCAAATGAAGCATCCTCCCTCCAGCCAAGACCCCACTGTTTTCTAAATCATTCCTTTTTGTTGGTCTCACCCACCCACCCCAGTGAAAGACTTCTTGTACTCTTAAACATGTATTCCAGCTAGAAAACCTGCCTCTAGCACAGCCTCATGTGCCCTTTTTTTTTTTTTTCTGGGATTCTGCCAGTGAAACTCCCTAATCTTCTACAGGCAGATGGCCAGCAGCCAAGTTCAAAATTTGTTTTACTCTGAGTCCATAAACACGTAGCCCTATTAAGTGCATGCAGAAGCAAAAATTTACACAGGGTTCTTCAAAGTTTTATGTTTTATTCTTTGGGTAGTATGTGATGCAGTGGAATTTGGGAGTGGCATCTATCAGATGCCTATGAAGACTCAGCATATCTTCTCACATAGTTTGGTTTCACAGTTCAGTAGACATGTCATCGCTCTTGGTGGTCTTTGGAGAATTGAATAGCCTGTAGCACAAGACTTTTTCCTTTCTCTTACAGTTCTCTTTAGAAATACTTGAATGTCTTTGTTCAGTTTCACAGACTAGATTTTATAAAGAGATTTAGGCACTTAAAGATGGAAAGCACATGACCAAGTGTCAATTCTGTGGACTAAGCAACTCTGAAAATCTGTTTTATAAGACTGGATAGACAGAAGAGCATCCATGTGGAATCACTGCCAACCAGGAAGGAGGTGTCAGTGAGTGAGGCTCTCTATGGAAGAAGAGAATGAAGTAGCCAAGCAGTATGGAGAGAGAGCAAGAAGGAATTGGGAAGGGAGAAATGAGCAAGTGACTTGCAAAACACTAGAGGAAGAGACTAACACTGTGGAAGGTGATCTGGCAGACAGGTTGTGAAATAGCTGGAAGATGACACAGAAAGCACAGCAATAAAGTCAGTTCGCATTTCCATCAGAATTGACTGCAGGAGGGAAATAAATGGGAAGAGAAGGATTACATCAGCTACGAAAAGTATTTGGCTTCCAGAAAGGACAAAATCCTTTATTGTATCAAAATCAATTAAAATTGTATTGAAGGCTTTTCCATATAATCATTGCCAGAGAGTTAATTTGCCAAGGGGCTGATAGGACCCCCTCATTGCCAGTGACAAGAGTGATGGTGTTCTCACGGGATAACCTGTTAGAATTTGATACGCACAGCAGAAGTAAATGTTTAAGATTGTGAACTGCGTCTTTGCTACAGCAGTATAGCCCTCAAGCAGCATTACTGTGTGACTGTTTAATCTCTCTGTACCCACTGTGGCAATGTTCATCTCTGGCTCCGAAGGGTGTCCTGCAAATGACATGCATTCCTCTTTGTGTCCTGTTCCATCCTTGCACAGTAGGATTATAGAGGTAAAAGTAGAATTGGCTTATCACTGTGAGTATGCAGATATCACAGGGTTATCAATAGAGTTAGTGTTTAGTGCTCCTGGCACATATCTGTCTTGTATCTAATGGGCTGAATTTGGAAGTAATGTGAGCGAAGGGGTGCCTTTAATACAACTTCGAGAAGTCAAGCCTCTATTTTGGTTTGAGGTGCTGGTTTAAAAATCCATGTGTTGAAATTGTTTTTACTAGCTATTCTTTAATTATCAAAAAATGCCTGTAGTCCCTGCAGTTCCTGCAGTTGCTGGGAAAAAAATTTACCTCACTGAATAACCTAAGCATTGAAGGAGGTATCTACTTGAGATGAAAGCCTGTAAAATACGGAATGTTTCTCCTGTCACAAGTATGGTCCTTTTATTCATTGTCCCTTTGGGTCTTAATTAACGAAGGGCAGGAAGCAACTGGTTTACCTGTTTAGTGTGGTTGTGAAATCATAAGATATCAACTGTGGGCAGCTAATGTAATAAAGTGAAGTTCCCCAGTGACTTTGAAAGTGCTAAGTGGAATCAAATTTCTTGCAGATCCTTTATGAGACTTTAAAAATATGAATGTTACAAATGACTAAAAATTACCTTCTTTTTTTTTCTAAAAACTTATAGATATTGATGATGTCAAGAAGCACAAACCGGGTTATCTTGAGGCTACAGTTGACTGGTTCCGACTATATAAAGTCCCTGATGGTAAACCGGAAAATCAGTTTGCTTTCAATGGAGAATTTAAAGACAAGGTGAAGATAATCCAAAATTAAAGCTGCATTATTCTGTCATGTGGCCTCTCTAATACATCCTAGAATTTTTGGAATTGTAAAGGAGGAGGTTTAACAAAAAGAATTTTTATATGACGGATCTTTGAATACCATTTATTAGGCTAGGAATACATAATATTTACTGTTTTCCATTTTATTAAGGGAAAATGCATAGGTTACTAAAGGAAATATGCAAAATTTCAGTCCTAATCCTGACAAGACTTACACGCACATCTGTGTGTGTGTGTGTAGGGTTTTTTCACAGCATTTTCATTTTCCCTGACAGAGAAATGAACAGATTGTCTTTTCAGGTATTTTTTCAGTCCTGATTGATAAATTTTCCTGACATTCTTTTCAGGCTGTGCAGTGTAAGACAGACAGTGGATTGCAGGTTTTTTTCATACTTGGTATTTGCTCAAGGTATACTTTTTCCTGATAATTCTATGTAAAAACATTTGAACTAGTTTTGAGTTGAAAGCTGAAAAAATATTTTCCTTTTTTTTTTTTTTTTTTTAAAAAAATGAATGACATTTTAAACTATCTACATTAAAAATGGCCAGTGTTTGAAAGGAGAGTGGACCTGGGAATAGACCTTGCTGAAGAAAATACCTGGATTTTTCTAGAGGAAACTGTGTGATTTGAGTAAAAACGCTTTGCAAATCGTGTATCGCATGCTCTGTAGACCATTTTTGGCAAAGAATCACAGGTTCCTACTGAATGATATCCATTGTCAGCTAGTTCAACCTTGCAGTGTGCTATCAAAGTTATAAAATGCCTTCTAACCAGCACAAGCAACTTCACGTGTTTTGTCTGGTTAAAGAGATGCCCTGACTTCCCTCTGCACTAAAACTGTCTTTTAAGTCAATGAAACTTAGATTTGTAGGGTTTGATAACCTGTTCTTTCCCCTGTTCTCCCAGGAACTGCTCTTGCGAGATTTTCCTGCTCTGTAAAGCAGAGTGTTGCTCTGTAGCAACAGTTAAAATGGTATAATCCTGTCAGGCCATTGAAGTTGAGGCTTGAGGCACTAAATGCCCCATGATGGCAGATTTGGAGCACTGGAATAATTCTCAAGCATTTCTAGAGACCCAGGATGTGGTGAGGCAGCCATGGCTGTGCTCCAGCAGCTCTGGTGAAGTTCACAATGTTCCAGTGGCATTTTGCCAAGTCACTCCTTGTTAGGAAATGTGAATGTTCTGTTGGCAGCTTTTTGCAAACCAGTCAAGATATCATCATCTGGATGCTTAGTGTTTATTTTACTTTATTTTTTGGGAAGCTTTTTCATCACCACACTGTCCCCAATATTACTTATGTTTTAAGCAAAAACTGTTAAGCAGCTGATGTGTTACATTGTTCAAATGCTTAAATATATGATGGGGAAATTAATGAAGTAAATGCAAATCTTGCCATCAGAGGGGAAACCTTAACTCTGACCCATATGTGCACGTGTAACAGAGGAGTCATAGCTCAGTGCTGTGTCCCATTTAGGACCTGTTAGTTTTCTACAGCTGTAGGTGTCTGCTTAGCATCTAGTGCTGATTTAATTTTTTTGGTGCAGCTTTCATGTTTTTTGGCTGCAGACTAAGGCCAAGTCCTGAATGTGTTGCCAGTGTATTTGACAGATAGTGAAGTTTGTTTCTTTTCATAAAAAGGGTGTTATATTCTCCTCAAAGGAGGCCCCTGAAAATAACACATGAAACAGTATGTTTTAATAAACTTGTTCTGTGGCTTTTTTTTTCTGTTTAATAACATTTTAATTCATAAAACTTTTCCTTGATGTAAACTAGGATTTTGCTGTTGAAATTATTAAATCCACCCATGAATACTGGAAAGCTTTGCTTCATAAAAAAGCTGATGGAGGTACTATTAAGTGGTAAGCATCCAGTCACGTCTTTTTGTATTGTGCTAGTACTGGTGGTGGTATTCAGTGTGTGGCAGCTGTGCATGAACTGCTTAAGATTTTTTTACTTTGAGATAACTGGAATACTCATGGGTTTGATTGATAATTATTTTATAATAGACTATTATTGACTAATTGCACCTTGTGTGATGATGATTTACTGGTAAGTGGTTCAAAAAAAAAAAAATTGATGGTATAAAAGTGACATAGATTACTTCAACTTTCCAGAAATGGCCCCAGAGTGTGTGTTTGGGATCATTCTGGGAGAATCTGTTATGTCGTGCAAATCCTCTTGTCACTGTTCTATCCTTCAGTGCTGCATGGCTGTGTTGCAAAATTCTTTTGCAGCTTAGCCTTCCATATTTTTTAGTTGCTCTCTGGAATGAGAGAACCAAATTATTGTTCTTTACTAGTCTTTGGCCTAATCTAAATTAAAATGGACTTTATTGAGCTCTCTGGATTGCTTTGTATTGGCAGTTCTGGCACCAGAGGCTTTGAAGACCAGGCAGGTGTCTTTGCCTGGTGCTTTCCAAGGGCTGTAGATTGCCATTAGCTAAACCAGAGAGCAAAGGCTGTGGGAGAAGCTGTGCTGAGGTAGTTACTCTTGTCTTCTGCTTTACTGGGAAAATGTGACTTTCTCTCTCCATTTCTTGGAGTTGATTGAACACCTTAGCAGTTGGACAGGTTGGTATTTCCATTTTAGCATGGCAGAAACACTGTAGGATAATATTCAAGTTTTGGTCTTGATTGTTTCAGAGCACTTTGAGCTTCATCTTGATGAAATTAAAAAGTTGCAGTTGTGCTTTGAGGAATTAAACTTCTTGCAGTTATTGTGTAGGATGTTAAAAACTTGTGATCAAACTCACAGTCTGAAAGGATATATATTCATAGGGAAATGTTTCTGCAAAGTATTTGGTCCCAGAATTTGTCTGCTTTCTGGAGGCAGTACAGGTATCTGCTGTATGTTGGAGAAGAATTCTGACCTGATTTTTCCTCCTTCTTGTTAGATACTGCAGGCAGACTACTGCAAACCAAGGGTGGCCTGCCACAGAATCTGGCCATCCTTCCAAGACACAAGAGACATGGGGAATATTCACACCATCCGTGCTAGCCATCTACGTGTTTTTCAGCTCCCTCAGGAAGTGCCAGTTTATCTCTGCTGACTTTTTGGGAGGATATAGTTTCTTAGCTGTGGTCCTCTGAACTGTACCCAAGTTAGCTGTCAGAAGCACTGAGTATGAGCACTGCTTGCATTAATATGGAATGTATAGTCTAAAAACCCTCTCAAACCCAAAGAAAACAAAGAACACCCCTTCCAGCATTACTGGGTGCTTAATGTTTGTGACTTCCTCATTTCTTGCAGATACACATTTCTGAGCTCTGTATGTGAAAGTGTTTTTTTTCCATAGGTGCTTAGTTGTGCATGTGTCTCTTCCACTGATTGATCAAACAGGTTTAAAACTTTTTTTTTCAGCACAAATGTTCTTGTGAGTGGCAGCCCATTTTGTTGCAGTGAGGAGATTGCCCGATCGATTGTGCAGTCGGTAAGATAATATTTACTTTTTTTCCCACGTTTTTAAAAAGTGATTAATAGGAGAAGATTCAGAACTCCAAAACTGAAATAAAGTAGCTAAACTGAAATGGTCCTTAAACAAAATGTAAGGCATAAAGTAAAAAAAAGAGCACAGAGGTTGTGAGGGAAATATAAGCATTGTAATATAAACCTCTCATTATAGTGATCCAATTGTGCTTTCTGGCAGGTTCATTACTGTTCTGGTGGGATTTTTTTTGTTGTTTTTTTTTTCTCCCTCTGCAGTGCTGTTTCTTCTGATCCTGAATAGCAAGATGGACTGCTATTTGTATCTAGCCTGCTGTCTTCTCTGTCTCCCCTGTTGCCATGAGTTACCACCCAGTGTTAGAACTCATTGACTAGCTAACTGTAGTCCCTAATCACTAAAGGGATCCTTTGTTTGTCTGCTTGCATAATTAAATGCATTGCTGTAAGAGATGGGGATGCTTTTTTGAATGTTTCTTAAAGAATGCCTGTCATATTCTGGAAATTAACATAAAATTAAAACATGCAGGTTTCCTGTTCAGGCAAGAAAAATGTCCTGCAGGTCTGATGCTTTCATGTGCAAATGATACCGGAGGAGAATTTCTTCCTTTTTAAAATATGCTCATTTGGATGCCAGAAATTAAGCAAAGTTACCAGAAATTACATGAAGAAAAGTACCCCCAAGTGTTTTGGTTTTTTTTTTTTTTTTAAACGTATGCCGTGATTGAGCCTGTGCTCATGACCACACGAGCATGGCAGGTATTTTGCACATGTGCATGGCTGCCTGAGCACCAGTGTTTTGTCCCAGCAGTCACAGTAATTATGCAAGTTAAGGTGTCAAAGGAGTGGTCCACTGTCTGTGCAGTTAGCATTCCAACAGCATTTCTAGTAAGAATGTGTTGTCCTGGGTGGTGTTTTGTCATAAGCAAATAGAGTGTCCGTTGTAAAGAAAAGTTAGTTTAAGTCATAAAAAAGCATCAAATCTTTTTCCTATTCAGGTCTCTTGCTTTCAGCACTTCTTTAAAAGTACCTTTATGGTTGCACTTGTGAATGTTGATTAATGGGACTGTAAGTTTGATATGAAAGAAAAGTTCATTTCAGAATTCAAATATGTTTTCATACATGTCAGTGACAGCTATAAGCATATATATATGCTTATATGTTTTTCTATATATATAAAAGCTATACATTCTCTGTACTTTCAAATTTGCAATAATTTTTAGTGAGTGTTTAAATAGAACTAAAATTTCAAGTTGAAATGTATTTGGATGGTGAAAAACCTCCAAAGGAATATTTCCTTTTGTGTTCTGTCCTGTTTGTACTTTGAAGCATAATTATCTGTTTAAATCGGCAGTATCTGTTATTTTGTCTCTTAATATCAAACAAAATTTTTCCTGGTTTTTGGGCTGGAGGTTAGTAAAATCGGTTTATGAAATAGGTACCTTGTATCAAAGTTTAATATCTTTTTTATTATGAGTGCTTGCCTTCTTATCAAATATTATCTCTTCCTGGCTTTTTTGTGCCTCACATTATTTTCTTTAAGTGATGCTGTGTTTGTGAAGTTGTCATCATATACTCCTTTCCATCTGTGTTTCAGTTCAGCCTAAGTATTTTAACTGTGTCTTTGTAGGATACTGTCTCTTGGTACTTTTTGGTCAGGGAAAAAATGCAATACTCTTTTAAATACTCTTCATACTGCATACAATTTCCAATCTATGATAACTAAAAAAAGTAAAATGATCTTGAAATATGAATGATAGACAGTCAGACTCTAAACATAAGCAGGGAGGTTGACTTGCACATTTTAAGCAGGTATCTTTTTGTCTGGTACACTACGCTGCCCACTTTGGTTGTCAGGCATTCATCTCTCTCATACTGAAGTGAAAGTACGTGAGAGTTGGCTGTAGAATTTTAATGGCTGTGGTAATTTTAAATGAAGGCTGCCTGTGTCTGGAGGGTTTTTTTTGTTTGTGCTTTTTCTTTTTTTTAAAACTAAAAGCAGATACATTTTTCTACTAACTTATGTCCATCTATTAAATTCTGGATAAAAACCAAAGAATGAAATGCGAGGTAGAGATTTTGTATGCAAGTACTGTGAGAAACATATTTCAGCTACTGCAAAATTTCTGGGCTACTTGTGTAGTGAGAGCTCATTCCCTACAGTTCTGTTTCCTGGATCCAGTTTGAGTTGACTGATAATTGCCTTAAATTGGGTACATTGAGTTCTCAAAAAACACCCCCCCCACCCCCCCAACAAAAACCCCAAACCAAAAGGCTACGCTCAGTATTGTTATGAACCAACTTTCATGGTAAGAAAATTATAACTAAGAACCAAATAGAAAACAGACAAATCCTTACCAAATGCTTACCAAATTGTGCATTAATCAGTATTTTTTTATAGATTTTGATTGGGTAGTTCCCAAGGTAGTCCTGTTGATTTCAGTAGGATTTATTGTGCTGTTATTTGACCTTTCATTATTTTACGGGTGTGGGACTAGAATGGCTTGTCTGTGGTAGGGAGTTTCCATTCTACTGAGTTAGTTTCTAGATGGTGGGCATGTGTACTGTCATCTGTATTGGTGGCAAACTAGGAATGATTCTACAACCGGTGAAGTTGCCATGTCCAGTCAATTCCAAAGTAGTAGAAGATAATATGTGCATATGAAAACACATACTGAACCAGATAAAATTACACTTAGCCCTCTGCAACTACAAACCCAGTTGAGTTTTAACACTAGGTGGTGAAAATATCTAGCATTCTCTAGCCTCTAAAAATTGTTTCATCTCTGTTTCAGCTCCAGTGTTAGTATATGTTGAAAACTAAACCCAGGAGGAATAGAGCTGAATGTGTTAGTGCTAAGATGTAGTGTTTATTTCTGGCTTTTAAGTGCTGCCATCTGTAAAACTGACCAGGACAGCCAAACTTTTGTTTAACATTAATTCTGAGAACTGCTTGCTCACTTGTTCTGTGAAGAAGCTGCCGAGGACTTTGCAAGTTGGAAAATCTCCAAGATAATCTATATATAGTTAGTAGAGCAGTGTTTCTCAGACTTGTCACATAATTCTTCCCTTATAGTACTAGAAAGTGAACTAGGAAAGCTTGGCTAGATGAAGTCTCTTCTGATAAAATGCAGAATAGTATTTTGCAGGGGAGAATATTTGTTTTTTCCTGATAATTTAAAAACTCTACAACAAAATTTGAATCTGCATACTTAATGTGTTTCAAATAATTAAGATCTAAGCAGGAAAGTCTGTTAACTACCTTTCTCCCTACATGTTTGCTGTGAGTACACTTCCATTTGGGACTTAGAAGCAGAATTTTCTGTTCAGTGATCAGTTGTGAAATAAAAGATTGGTGGGGGTTTTTGGGGAGGATTTTATGTGTTTGTTTTGTTTGTTTTAAAATGTATTTATTTATTTATTTGGGTTTTTTAAACTGGTGTTCCTCTTGAAAGGGTTGTGTAGTGAAGAGATTCCTGGTTCAGTGGGATGAGTTTTTGATCTGTTATTGGGGGGAAGGTCCTGAGTTATCTCAGACTTCCTGAGCAGTTATCCCAGAAGTGGTAGGCACCTGCTTATACATCGTGACCACTGGTTCTCCCTGCCTTATGAGTTAAAGCTTTGGTTTTACTGGAAGGAGAGGGGATGATTTGGTGTTAAGGCCTGGAAGACACTTTCCATAGCGTACAAGAGCTCTTGATCCCCCTGTGTAAGAAGTTGGGAAAGGATGGCAAGAGACTGGTGTGGACAAGTCAAGACCTGCTAGTCAAAATAAAGGGCAAGAAGGAAATGCATAGAAACTGGAATCAGGGACAGGTATCCTGAGAAGAGTAGAGAGACATTGCCCAGTTGTATAGGGACAGCATCAGGAAGGCCAAGGCATGGCTGGAGCTGAGCTTGTCAAGGGATGCAAAGAATAATAACATCTTCCGTAAGTATGTCAGCCAGAAAAGGAAGGTCAGAGGAAGTGTACCCCTCTGATGAGCACAACTGGCAAACAAGTAAAAATGGCCAAGCAGAAGGCTGAGGTACTCAACAACTTTTTTAACTCGGTCTTTACTGGCAGCCTTTCTTCCCACACTTCTCGAGTGGATGGACCTCAAGGCAGGGACTGGGGGAGCAAAGTCCCTCCCACTGTAAGAGATCAGGTTCACGACTGCCTGAGGAACTTGAACATACGTAAGTCGATGGCACCTGACAAGGTGTATCTCAGAGTCCTGAGGGAATTGGCAGATGTAGTTGCCAAGCCACACTCTATGATATTTGAAAAGTCATGGCAGTCAGGTGAAGTCCCTGGTGACTGGAAGAAGGAAAATATTGCACCCATTTTTAAAAAGGGTTGAAAGGAGCACCCTGGGAACTACCAACCTGTCAGCCTCACCTCTGTGCCTGGGCAGAACATGGATCAGATCCTCCTAGAAGCTATGATAAGTCACATGGAGGACGGGGAGGTGATCTGAGACAGCCAGCATGGCTTCACCAAGGGCAAGTCTTGCTTGACCAACCTGGTGGCCTTCTATGATGAACTGTGTCAGTGGAGAAGGGAAGAGCTATGGATGTCATCTATCTGAACATCTGTAAGGCCTTTGACACTGTCTACCACAACATCCTTCTCTCTAAATGGGAGAGAGATCGATTTGATGGGTGGCTGTTTGGTGGATGAGGAGTTGGCTGGATGATCGCATCCAGAGATAGCGGTCAATGGCTCAATGTCCAGATGGAGGTCAGTGATGAGTGGTGTCCCTCAGAGGTCTGTACTGGGACCAGTACTGTTTAATATCTTCATCAGTGACATAGTGTGATCGAGTGCACCTTCAGCAAGTTTGCAGATGACACCAAGCTGCAGTTGACACACCTGAGGGATGGGATTCCATCTAGAGGGACCTGGACAAGCTCGAGAAGCGGGTCCATGTGAACCTCATGAGGTTCAACGAGGCCAAGTGCGAGGTTCTGCACATGGGTTGGGGCAACCCCCAGTATCAATACAGGCGGGGGGATGAAGGGATTGAGAGCAGCACTGTTGAGAAGGACTTGGGTGTACTGCTGGATGAAAAGCTGGACATGAGCCGGCAATGTGCACTTGCAGCCCAGAAAACCAACCATGTCCTGAGCTGCATCAAGAGAAGCGTGGCCAGGGGGTCAGGGGAGGGGACTCTCCCCCTCTATTCTGCTCTGGTGAGACCCCACCTGCAGTGCTGTGTCCATCTCTGGAGTCCTCAGAACAGGAAAGACATGGACCTGTTGGAGTGGGTCCAGAGGAGCCCACAAAAATGATCAGAGGAATGAAACACCTCTCCTATGAGGACAGATTGGGAGAGTTGGCATTGTTCAGCCTGAAGAAGAGGAAGCTCCAGGGAGATCTTATTGCAACCTTTCAATACATAAAAGGGGCTTATAAAAAGTCTGTCCCCATCTTTCTTGTTAGGGCCTGTAGTGATAGTACAGGGGGCAATGGCATTAAACTAAAAGAGGATAGATTCAGACTAGGTATAAGGAAGAAATTTTTACAATGAGGGTGGTGAAACACTGCAATAGGTTGCCCAGAGAGATGGTAGAAGCCCCATTGTTGGAAACATTTAAGGCCAGGTTGGATGAAGCTTTGAGCAGCCTGATTTAGTGGAAGGTGTTCCTGCTCATTGAAGGGGGTTGGACTAGATGACCTTTAAAGGTCCCTTCCAACCCAAACTCTTCTATGATTTTAAGACTTGGATTACGTTTGCCATACTGGCACATCCTTTCAAGACCAGTCCCACAACCTACCCTGTGCAGGTAATTATCCTAGCTAAAGTGAGAAAAAGAATCCTGTTCTTCCCTTCCTTCCTCACAGGCTTTGACCTGCTCTTCAGTGGATCAAGCCCTGTGCCTGCTCAGAGGCAGGCAGGCTCATGAGGGCATTTCACACCAACACAGAGCAGTTTGAGTGCTGCACTGTGCTAAGCCTAGCCTTGTGGCTTCTGGATCAGTTTTCCTGCCTGCAGGATACTGCAAAGTTTCATTAATGTCTTCACATGCCATTAAGTAGTGGCATAAAGTTCTGCTGGTGTGGAAGACATGGGTGGTCACTGGCAGCTTTGTTCTCCTGAAACTTCAAACAGCTGCAAATGCTGCTTTTGAGGTTGTTTCTTTTTTGTATGGTTCACCTAAATGATTACTCCTAGGGTTATCTGCTTGGGTAAGCATACTTGGGGTGGGCTTGTGTCATGACAGAGGCTAACATCCACATGTTTTTTGCATTTCGTTTGTGTGTATGAGTGAGCGAGGCAGGATTGCTTGTGCTGAGGTGCTCTCTGCTTCTTTCTGATCATTTATGTCAGTTGGAAAACTTGTCTGTGAGGAGCTGACGGAAAGGTAGTGGAGGATTCTTGCTATGCAAATAACTAGCATCCTCATCATGAGGCAGGTTGCTTCCAACTGGTGTTAAAACTAGCTTTAATTTTGTCCTTTAAGTAATAGCACAAGACATACTGTGTAATACTGCAATTGAGTAGTGGTGTATCCAGCTATGAAATGGACCTAGACTTACAGACCTACATTTTAAAATTTGGCACTTTCCACAAAACTGAATCCTGCTCTGTCAAAATGTGTTTGCAAAAGAGTTTAATTACAGGTTTATTTAAAATGTTTGCATATATGTAAAGTAAGTTTTTTGTGTGTATATATATATTCACATGCGTACCTTTATAGTGAAACATGTATAGTAATGTAATTGAAAAGGCATTTTTATTCTTTAGTATATAAGCAGCAAATCGAGTTATCCTCAGAGACAGTACAGTAGGAAAATCCCCTTTATGTTAGGTAAAATGTTAATCTGTCACTTATTATTAGTGTGTTTGTTTTGTCATTTGTGAGCAACCAAGAAATATTTAAAGTAGTTATGGAGGAAAAAGGGAAAGTTTACAAGGTAGACCATTTCCTGTGGTGGCAACAGAAAGTTCTGTTTTTATTAATATCTCTTGATTTTAGCAGTAAAATAGCTTTGAGTTTGGGTGCTACCTGTGAAGCTTTAACTAAACACTGATATGTTGGTTTGTTTTTTTGTTTTTTGTTTTTTTTTTATTCAGGCACCAGTGCCTGTGAATGGAGATTGTGTTTCCCCAGAAGGTACGTTTTTCCCCAAATGCCATGCTGTTTATGCAATTGTTTACTTTTAAAATTGACATAAAAACTGTTGTGTTGAAAAAAAGTGGGTTTGCGCGTATGAGAATGATAATAGTTATATTCTGTCAGACTGTAACGCCTATCACCTGTTAGATAGAACATGGGCAGAAAATCATGGATGGTTTGTGGGAGATTAGTTTTGAGTATGAATGAAAGTGTAGTCCACATAAAAAGATGAGAAGACTAAATTTTTCTGTCACTGATCATGGAAGGCAAATGCATGACATTTATCCTTTTTAAAGGAGAAAGGTTGCTTTGTTTGCTTTAGTTTTTGTCATTCTTCACAGTAGCTAACTAATCAAATAAAAGCCCCTTTTCCTAGAAGTGACATAGCGATATTTAGTTTTCAAGTGTAAGTTCTAAAGACAAAATTCTCTCTTTCACTGTTATGACTGTTTCTCATGCTAACAGAACATGTGGTTTTGGTCAAGAAGTAAGAATGCATCCTACATATTCATTTTTGTTAACTACTTTAAAAAAAAAAAGATTTTTCTACTGGCAGGGACTATAGAGAAGACATACGTGCTTTTTGAGATAGAGGGAGTTACAGAAACGCTACGAGAAACTTAGTCATGAATCAAGTTCCGGACTGTTAGCAAAGTAACATCTGTGTAAGCCATGTCATGGGAAAACAAGTTGCATTCCATTTGCCCTTATATGGTATGTCAATAAATAGCATTTCTTTACTGAAGTACTACATCTTAGACCTCTGACAGACAACTGAACATAATCTGCCTAATCTTTGATGTTTTCCAGGGATGGTCAACTCAGTGTTGTAACTTGTTGCAGGATTGTTCAGCCAAAGTGTTGAAGTGGACAGATAATATTTGGGGCTGTGCTTTACATAGGCTGGGGGTAGAGCTCACCCAGAAGTATTGTTGTGGGAGGGAAGATAGCTGAAAGGGCAGAATGGTGCTTTTTCAAGTGTTTGTGTCTGACTAGTTGTATAGAACTAATATAATTCTTTATGTCTTTTTTGTTTGTTTTAGTTGATTCCTGGCACTTTCTTCCCAAGTGATCATCAGTGTTCTGAAGCTGCTTCATCACATCTTAAAGTCATCCCTTTTTTGAAGACAGGAAAAATCACTAATTTTTGGGTTCCTGTTGAAACAACTTTTCAACTTGTGTAAACCTTCTCTCGTGTAAATAAACACTGACATTATAAAATGAATGTTTCCTTTCTGTGTCTTTCTTTGTGCAGGGTGGAGCAGAGGGAAGAGGAATACTTGCTTGTTTCTGAATCTCAGAACTCCAGAATTGCTTTTATGCACTCATGAAGTGTAGTATCAGATGAGATGGGAGATAAAATGTCTTCAACCTTGTTCTCCAGATTTTGGAATAATCCAGCCATCAGGTGCATAGAAGACTCTGTTAATTTGTATTTTAGGGCTTGTCTGGCCACCTTGACTGTAATCTTTTTCAAGTAAACAGTAATCTTTAATATGCTTAGCAATTTATCATGTTCTTCAGTATATGACTGTGTGCTGTTTCCTGAGTTGTGTTCACTTCTGTGCCCAGTTTTCTTTGCATGCTTTGTTGAGTTAGGAGCAGAGCATGCTTGCTTTAAAAAAAAAAAAAAAAAAAACCAACACCAAAAAACCCAAAACAACCAACTTCACTCCAAAGAGTGCTTCAACTAGGAAGGGCTAATGCCATAACAATTGAAGTAAGGATGCACGTGTGCTCACTGTAGTAATACATCCTGTTTTGATAACTTCTGTGTTTCATCACACAGGAAGGACTTTCCTTATGGAAAGCTTCCCTTTTTAGAATTGTGTATGCCTGAAGGCTTTTGATAGTTCATTCAGTGAGGCAAGATTACTAAAATATATAGAACTGAGCTTTGTACTTTCATCTGCCACTTTTTCTACTTCAGGATTATATCTGACCTGTCTGTACCCATGGTGTTCATTAAAAACAGAACCAGAAAAAAGCCAGCTGTTAAGTAGAAAGAGAGGAAGTGTTAATATAGACAGACAGCTTTATGCAGCTTGTTACTGAGACCAAAGGTGAGCATTGTATGTGTGACTGGAACAAAAGGTTAATATTGCTGCCACATGATGGAAGTGGAAGATGAAGAACTGAAAAAGTTAGGCTGTGGCTTGCCATAGAGGACTAACTTTTCCTTACAAAGAATAAGTTATTAGTAAGAAAGATTTCACCTTTGGGAATGTTTCTTTGATTTTAGATTATTTTCTTGGTTTAGAGACTTTCCTCTAGAATATTATATAGTGTATAAGCACCAGTCACTTGTGAAATCTCACTCTGGGCCTCAGCACTTAGGAGTAGATGGGAGTTCTGTCTGCAGAGAGTTTTGCATTGGTTTATATGCAGAGTTGAGGTGTGGTTTGAAAAATACAACATAAACCTCAGATATTAAGGACTATTTTTTTTTTTTAAGTTATGTTACCTCCAACATAACATTTACAGTACTGATTTTCCATACTTTATTTTACACTAGAATTCTAAGTACATGCAGCATTATACCTATAGATGTAATAGCCTTTTTTTTTTTTTTCAATAGAATAAATGTTTCCCTAGTGTCTTGGGTTCATGTGCAGCCTTTCAGTATGAGATTACTCTGGTTAGAGGTGAGCTCTTGTAGAGTGTAGAACAGCTGCTTGTTTGCCTCTGTGGTGGTACATCTAGGAGGCTTACTGTTCTGTAAAGTGCTTAGGGACATTTGGACAATGAAGGGCACTGTGTAAAAACTACATTATCTTCCCTATACATTGGTCACTCCTGGTTTTGATATTTTTTTTTTTTTTTTTAGACATAGAATGAAAAGTTGTATGCATATGAAAAACATTGATTACAAACATACTCATGCTGAACTGTCAAGAATAGGTCAGAAGTTACTTCATTTTTACTTCAGATAATTTTAGTAGGTTTTAAAATTTATAACTGTATTGACAGTATGGAAGTAGAAATACAGGAGGAGAAATAAATTTCTAGATCAGAATAGACTTTGTGCAAGAAAATAACAAGCAGTACTTGGGAAAGCTGAAAATTGAAGTGATGGTGAATGTCCAATACTATCATAAATTTGAAAATTTCTTATGTGTCGAGTATATAAACAGATGACCCTCTTGTCTTCAGACTACTTTCAACATATGTTATGTGTGTTTTCTAAAGGGTTTTCCCAAGTGGGACAAAAAGATACACCGTTATGTGTAGCCTTGCTGCTAAAATGTACTGAGTGCTATTGACGTGGATTTCAGAAATGATGCATAATGAAATAGCTGTGGAGAAAATGTCTGCTAACAACAGGATAAGGGGGATGGGACAGAAAAACAATATATTTTTCAGATCTCCTCAGGAAAAACAAGTCTGTGCAGTAAACACATTTTTTATTTTATTTTGGATTTTTTTGCAGGCTAGGTCTTCTGTTTGTATTTATATGCCTATATTGTTGTATTTAAAATTGGTTTCTTTGTAGTGGGAAGCTTACTGTAGCAGTGTCCACATCTCAGTTTTATGAAAAGAACTTTTTTACATCTGATACCAGTATCTCCTGGAAAGATGTCTTGAAGAGAATTATTTTTTTTTTTTTCCCCCAGGAAATAAATCCATCTTAGATGCATTTTCTGTGTTGAATATATAATACACATAAGTATATATTTCTTGGAAGGATAATTTTGCATCTTGATTTCCTCTTTTCGTCTGTTTTGGAGAGAAAAGAGGTTACTTTCCCCCCCACCCCCCAATATTGGGATGGTGAAGGTTCTTTTTAGTTATGCAAATCATTAGTTACTGCTCAAAATATTCTCTTTTACTGACATGGAGTCCACACTTAAGTCCCACTAGTCAAAAATGGGGTTTGAATTTTACTTATGTGGAAATAATGTTCATTATTCTTTAAAGTGTGAAAATAGTATGTTATTGTCACTGTTAGGATGTTATTTTCATGCTGTTAGTAACAATGGACATCCTCTGAAAACCCCTGAAAGAATAGAAAGTAATTCTGAAGTGTGTTTGGGAGCACTGGTCATAGATGTTATGCAAGGAGAGTGCCTTACCATAACTTGCCTGTGGTTACCTGTTGGTGTATTAACACTTGAGAGCTGGAATATAAAGCAGTCCTAAACTGACTGAAGTATTATTTCATGCTTCTCCTTGCTTTTACTGGGATTGAATCTTTTTAATGGGTTCTAATTCAATTTTAGTCAACCAATATTAAGTCAGTAGGGTGTGAAATCTTTTTTTTCTGCCCTTGCTGTAAAGCTTAAGATGATTTCTTAGGAGGTTTGACGACCTGGGTTCTACCCCCTGAGGACAGGAGATCTGGGCTATATACAACAAAGAGGTGATAAGTTAGCTGGAAGAGAACAGAAAAAATGAAAGACAGATCTAGGAGGTGGAGGCAAACAGAAGTAATGAATAGAACATTATATAGGAGTCACTGAAATGTTTTAATATTGCCTAAATATTGCAGCAGTACATAACAGTGCTGATTTTGTGTGACTGGAGAATTCAATAGGATGCATTTGCCAAGGAAGAACATTAACCTACCATACAAAAGTTGGAATTGCATCCCCTAAGTGCCCAGAAATAGTACTTTAATCTTTGGTCTCCTAACAGGGGGAAAGCAGCACTTTCTGGGATTCTTTTGGGTTGTGCAGAGGTGTCCTGGGTGCTCAGCAGTGTTGACTGACTGATCCACACATGGTCTTGGATTGCTCACAGCTTACTGTTCTGTTCCCCAGGATGCTGGTATACAGTGCTCTCCTCATGAAACTGCAGATGGGCTCTAGAGAGTAGACCAAAAAGCGAAGCTCACTGCAGTAGATTGTCACTTTGTTACTATTTCTCAGCTTTGGTGAATTAATTAATTGCTAATTCTTGTGGCAGCAGCTTCTAAGTGTTCTGGAGCTGTGGGCAGAATTCAGATAGTGCTGCATGTTTTGTCTCATTCTTGATCTGATAGGTTACAACTGAGTCAGTCTTACCAGTGATTCAGTATGCTGAGTCAAAAGTAAGGTTTTTGTTGATGGTTTGGGTCTACTGCAAGGGTCAAAACTGGGTTTCCCTTTGTAAGGGAAAATGCAGATGCCAAAAAGAATTGCACTATTCTGTGCATGAAGAATACATCTTGTGTGCCAGAACACTGCTGCCCATTAGCTTTTTCCCTTAAAACTTACTCATAAAGTTTCTAGATTCTTAACAGATGTCACCAAGTTTTAATACTAACTTTTGTTTATTATATTTGGAAAGTAATTCTTGTGTTACCCAGGTATTACAGCACATATGCAAATTTATGTGTTCAGTTGCACTCCTTGTGGTTTGCTTCTGTATATGTATTAATGCTTGCCTGGAAATTAAGGGGGTTTTTTCAGACCTGAAGATCTGGTTTTGTGTGCAGTGCTTGGTGCTAATAGATTACTGGATTGTACTGTAAACTTCTCTTTTGGGATGAAGAGACTAAGTGTGTCACTGAAATCGCTGCAACTTTGTAGCTGTTTTTAGCTTTATGCTCATTTATTGGTGCTTATATCAGGACAGGGATACTGCAATGTTAACAGAACTGGTTTGTCCACTCTGTATCTGACTGCTCTCTGCTGCTATTATACCGACTACAGGTTTGGGATTTTTCTTAAGCATTTCTTATTTCACATTTTAAATATGCTGAAGAGTAAACACCTACCTAGCGTCAAAAGCCTTGTGTTGGAATACAAAGAATTAACTTTAAATTCTGCTTTTCCATAGTGTACCTTGTGGGCTTTGGCAGACCGTGTAATCTTTATGCTAGCTGTAAAATGGGTAGAAAAGTTTCTTCTGTGAGTGGTCTGATTTCTAGCAAAACCTGACACTTCCCCAACACTGAGAGGGGAACTCCTTCCAAGTGTCTAGGAAAACAGGATACATTCAGCTTTGTTTACAGTGAGAAGGTTGGCTACACTAGCAGACTTTCTGAAGGACTTGACTGAAGATGCAAGCTTTGCTAGTCAGACTGATCTGCCAGAGGGTTGTCTGATGGTGTAATTATCTTAAAAGTGAAAAGAGCATCAGCGGTGGTGAAAGTTCAAGGTGTAAATTAGCATCTTCATCCTTGTGAGTTCTGCAGGAGATTTGACTCAATTCTTAAGCAGGTCTTTAAGTAAGTCCCCTAATGGCCTACGCATGGTGTTTCTGGAGTGCAGAAAAGCCAATTTCAAAGTGTAACTTGTGACCACCTGGGAGTTCTGAGCATTTTAACTCTAAATCATAGGAGGCCTGGGAACAAAGCTGGTTTAAGAGTCAAAGTGAAAATATCCTGCTAGTTCCTGCTATTTAGAAGACCTGCTATGTGGTATAAAATTATGTCTAGCTGAACGGCACTTGGCAGCCTGCTCTCCCTGGAGACCTGGGATGAGAGGAAAGGCACAATCGGGTGAGGACAAAATTCCCCTGATAGAGCTGCTCACTGAAATTTACTTCTTGTCTTATTATTGCCTTGCTTTAACTAGATTATTTTTTGTATGTGATGATTTGGGAATCAAGAGTTCAGGAATTCCTGGCGCTTTACTTGGGCAGTTTTCTGACTCAGATAAACCACATAAACTCTCTTTTTGTGTCTATAAATAGGGACAGTATCTGTTTATGTTACAGTAATGTTGTGGGCATTAGTTGCTAAAAAACTTTAAACATCAAGGAAGCCTTATTACTAACAGATGTCTCTCTGACCCTATAGGTTGGCAGCACAAAGCTTCTGAGTGTTCAGATGAGTTTTGGAATCCTGTCAAAGTTTCTATAGTGGTGTGGGTGTGGAAGGGAAATCCTGCAAGAGAAAAGGAGTCAGGGTAAGAGCAGGGCAACTGAGCAAGGGTCATTGTGAAGTACATATGAAAAGAAGGTTGTAGCTTGTCATACAATGAACTGGAACTGGGAGAACAAAAAAGAGAACAAGGGAACCCAAATGTGGGAAAGGAAATGACATCTCCTGTCCTAATACAAGAAGAGATTTGAGATTCATGTAGACCTAAGTGTCCTCAGAACATCTTTGTCTGTTATCTACAAATCATGTACAGGTGTTGCTCCCTGATTATGATAATCTCCTTTGTAAAAGTAGCTCTCTATCTTGAGCTGGAATGATTTGTGGGACCTGCAACTGAAATGCAAATTAGCCTTAGATGTCTCTCTTCAATTCACACTTCTTGGAAATAATGACACAAATCTTGAAAATATCATAATGATGTTTCTGTGACGTGCAAGCTTTTTGTTATATACGTAGTATAGCTATTCTGAATCATACCAATATGCTTATGGTCTGCCTGAAAGTGTAAGGTATGCAAGTTGCACAGCGTGTGGTATTTTTCACTGAGTGTGTGATCTAATGATCTCATGTAAAAAATAAAAAGGTTTTTTTGGGTTTTTTTTTCAAAAAATGGAGAAAAATGAGGGAGGGGGAATTGCCCTTTACCAGGAAGGGAACAAGCAAACTTATCAGTTAATGAACATATGCACACCAGTTCCTAAAACTTCAGGACTTTTTCCTTTTAACTTAAAAGCGTAATCCATTTATAAATGTAGGTTTATTAAAATTTAAGTTTAGCAAAAATTGTTTCTTTGTGATGATTAGTTGCACAGTGAATAGAGGTAGTTGACTCATTTTCAGTTCTCTCCTGTTGTAATTGGTTTTTGCTTTCTGAGTGTTCAAATTATAAATTTTCCTATTTAAAAATGCCTATTTTTAAATTATTCATTTCAAAACAATGTTGCACTGAAGTCTTCTGACCCATCAAATGATACAAAGTATCCATAAAAATGAAATGCTCATTCCACATAACAACTAGGAAGCTATTTTTTCTGATTTTAAAGATTCTATTTTCTAGAATATGAATAATGAAAAAAACTCATTTTGCAGCCATAACCATTTTCTGCATCTATTAGAACTTGTTGTAATCATGATCAGAGAGCACTGTAGTAGGTATGTTGAAATACACATAGCACCTCAAAGAGCTGATGCCCTAAGTAGAAAAAACAGCTAAGAGATGGGAAGAGAATAAATGCTATTCCTGATCAGCTACTGAGAGAACTTGAGGAGCAGTGAACATTAGTGGGTTACTCAGGGGCAGTGGCTGATACGTGAAGGAGGTGAACTCTGCACAGATTTAACCTGACCCCACAACTTCTGTACTGTAATATCATGGTGTTATTTTTTGACAAACACTTATATGGAGCAATAGTGGCTGGTTATAACAGAAAACAGTCATGTAAGCAGGACTTAAGTTTAAGTGATAAATTTAGCTTACCCTAAACAGTCAAAAAGTAGGATATTGGGATCTCAGATCCATGCTGTTGTATCTTACTATCTTGCTGGTCTACGTACCACACGTTGCTGAGGCCCAGAAAAGGAAGCCTTGTATTCACAAAGGAGATAAAAGTAAACAAAGTGTGACTCACCTTGAGGAAGTACTTTTCCCTTGACTAAAACCTATCCATTGTGTTCTTTTGCCAGCTGAATCCTAGAGCTTCCATGAACCACACCAACCAACATGTATTTCTTCTATAGTGCAACCAAACCGTGAAGAATTACTGCCTTCCTGGAATTAAGCTAGCATCACTTGAATTGTTTTGCAAACCCTTTCAGCTGACATTTGAAGATTACTGACCTACACTATGTTATGCTAAAACACTTACGTAGCCTTGACAGAGAACTGTCACCTCATAACCTGGTGCCAAGCCTAGGAGGTTAAAATCCTTAATTACAGGAAGAAACTTCTGCATCTAATGCAAACCTACTGAGGTCTTGTCTTCCTTCTTACTGCCAATCTTGTCATGTTGATGAAAGTGTAAACTAGAGGCAATTCCTTTGGCAGGGTGACTGAAAATATTTGTGTGATGGAACTATAGCCATTTAAGTTGAACTGTTCATGCAGTCCCTAGCTATATTTGTTAGTAGTTTTCCATTAATAAGACATTCTGGTTGTAGGAGTCTGTATATTTGGCTTTTTATTCAAGCTGGTGATGTTTGTTTCAGTAAAAGTGGTGTTTCAACCATGTGCTCAGATGTTAGCATGTTTAATGCCAGCAGCAGAGTATTTACAGTAAAGGACACAGCCAAGTTAAACTCAATTGCAACTTTATTAACTGGATTGCAGTATTATCAGCAAAAAACAGCTGTGATAATCGAATTATCTCTTTTTTTTTTTTTTTTTTTTTTTTTTTTTTCCCCCCTATCTGAAACTTTCCAAACAGGCTGAGGCAGATCTACCCCTGTTGGAAGTTGTGCTCTAATTACTATTGTAAGTCCTAGTGCAGCAGGGGGTTCCAAGAGGTGTTCAGCTTGGACCTGAAACCCTTGAGAGGGAGGGATAGAAAGGTAAGCATATCCAGGATTTTATTCCATACTTCTTCCCTCTTGTTAGGGGACTAGAAAATGTTCCATGCTTGCTTTCAACAATGCATGATTTGGCTATGTTAAACAGTAGTTCTGGAAGAGAGATTTTACAGGTAAGACTGAAGCAGCTGAGTAGATTGTCCCCAAAAGGCTGTGGATGCACAATATCTAACTGTAGCAAATGCTTCACGAGGTTTCTACCTCTCAGATCAGACTTGCAAAGACTTACAGTTTTGATTGTATAACTGAATTGGTAGAAATAGCTAATGGAGGGATAACCAGACTAAACAAGTCAGCAGATTTGAGGAAGTGGTGACTGTGAGCAAGGCTTGGCATGGACGGTTAGTGATGGATGTGTCTCTTCTGCTCTGTTGCAGCCAGGGGAAATGGGCTGTTCAAAGATGGTGTCAGAACTGGGACTGCAATGCAGGAATAAAACTTCTGTGTTTTGTTTGAAACAGTAATGAATAGGTTGCTGCCTAGTGGAGTCACAGCTAGTGGTAGGATGAAGTTCAGACTTTGAATAAGCATTCAACCTTTAAAAACCCCACCAAACCCCTAACAACAACCTCAAACCCTGGATGTTCATCATGCCAGTTTGGAAAGAGGATGAGAAAAGTCTTTCTTCTTACAGTTCCCCTTTCCATCTGAAAAAGAGAACCATCTGAGGAGCACAGAAAGGAGAAGTTCAACAATACTTTAATGGTTTGTTGGCAAATACTAGGTCACTTTTTTTTCCCCTTCTTTCTTTTTTTCCCCCCCTCCCCTTTCCCCTTCCAAAGTTATTGATCCTAGTTAGGCCCATTCCAGATGATCTTGGAGAGGACTAACAGGGAGTTAGCATCATAGTATGATCCAGCAACAAGTGATTTTTGCAGAAGCATCCCATGTGTATTTTGTATGCAGTATGGTTGCCCTCAGAGGAGGTCTGCCTCTGTTGAGACACGAAGACAGCAGAAGGGGTGCACAGTGGAGAATGAAAAGCTGAGGAATTTACAAAGAAGAAAAATTGATCTGCCACATGAGATTAGGTCGCAATAGAGCTGTAGGCCGTTTTCTCCTTGCTGAGCTGATGTTTCTGAGGCTGGGGATGGTGGGTGTTCAGGCACAGAGAAGGCTTGTGCAGGAGAAGGCATTGTTGGAGACAATTGCAGATTTGTAGGAAAGAGTGGGTGCTCAAGGTGAGAGGAAGCAATACACACTATGGGCGTGATATATATGAAAACAGATTATGGTTCTAAGACGACTGTGGAGATGAAAGAAATACTTGGATCTTTTTTCTTCCCGCCTTGTGTGTTACTGCTCTAATTTTATACTTGTGAGCGGGAGCAAATGAAAGAGACCACTCTTTCCCTTGTTTGTTTCTCAGTGCCCATCAGCTTTTCTCTATCGCTAGGCAAAACCCTGTGACACACACTTAGACCACAGCAGTTTCTCATCCTGAGAACATGGTCAGACTGTGGTGATGATTAGAAAGGGGTTATACAGATGGTAGCCTCAACTTCCCCAGTTATTTTAGGCCCCAACCACTTCTGAAAGGAGGATGAACCTAGGGGGAACAGTTGATTCATTCACTTCTTAAAGCCATCAAACTCTCAAGGCATCTTGTGTTATTCTCCTAGTTAGTGTCTTCTCAAGAAAAGATGCTGTATGATGCAGGCACTGACCCAAGAAGGGAAACAGTATTTGGAAATGTCAGGAGGAACGGAAGGAGTACTTCCGTATTTGCAGAAACATTTGGTCATGCACTTACCATGGTTTTCCAATTTTTTTTCCCCTTGTATTCAGTGACTTTGTCCAATTTCTTGTAACGAGTTAGAACAGACAATGTTTTTTTCATTAAAGTGATCACATGTGGAAGTTGGTTGGAAAACAGTTCAGTGGTGCAGGCAAATGAAAAGAAGCTCAAACCTTAAGAAAATATGTTTGGAGGGAGGGAGCTGCATAAAGATTAAGTTAAAATGAAAATGTTATCCAAATCAAACAGTGGGCTTAATTCTGAGGTAATTTTTCCCCTTGAAGTAGTTGGAAAATTGTCTTTTGCATTCCAGGTCCCAAATTTGAAGTGCAGCCATGCTTTGTGAAACTGAAGACTTATGTTGATTTCTATAATATATTTGATTTAGTGGTTATGACAAGTGGCAGATTTACAGCATCGGGACTTTCAAGTTTTATTGCAGACTGAGTCATTTAGTGACCTTTGGGTGACTCCTGGTTAAACACCTACATACGGAGCTTGATCTTGAGCTGTGAGGAATGGCTGCAGCTTCCCTGGCCTCCCCTTGAGCTTGTCCGTGACCCACGCAGGGGGTAGGGAAGGACGGCCCGGCTGGTGCCCCGTAGGGCCCAGCACTCCGCACTTCTGCCTGCCATCAGCAGGGGTAGCTAAACTGCTGCCTTCTCTGGC
Organism: Athene noctua; assembly: GCF_965140245.1. Classification (NCBI taxonomy): domain Eukaryota; kingdom Metazoa; phylum Chordata; class Aves; order Strigiformes; family Strigidae; genus Athene; species Athene noctua. Next base: position 58,900,188 of record NC_134040.1, read on the forward strand.
AGTCCTCTGCCTTCCCCTTCCTCGCTCTACCTTTCCCGGCAGAAAGGACCAAGAGAGTAACCAGAGAGCTTCTGCCCCTCGGGGACAGGAAAGGGGCAGTGGTGCAGTGTGTCGGCTCAGGGGGCTGTTTTCCTGGAAGCATGCTGTTTCCTATGGCGGTGTGTGCAGAGCTGGGAGTTACTGTGGTCTCCCTTTCTTCCTCCACACCAGTGCACGACTTCTGGTTGAATGTCCTGAAGTTTGCTTTCTTGATGTTGTAATGAGTTTGTGACAAATGTTTCAATACCCCGAATGGGGAAACACCATTTGAATCTCTAGGAGGCTTACAGGAGGTGAGGGGAGAGGGAAGGAAGATGAAGAGAAAAGACAGTTTCATCCAGATTCGGTTCTGAGTTAGTTCCACATGACAGTCAGATGACTGAGCAGAGCTGCATGGCTGCATGGTCACATTATCCACATCCTCACTAAGCAGTTTGTTTGTTACTTCCAAAGGACAAGTCAAGGATAGGGAAGGCAGAGAGACTGCTGGGACCCACTGCCATGCAGTGCTGGAGAGTCTCTGGTGCTGTGCTTCATACTGGGATGTGAAAACAGTGAACAGTGAAATACCCTTGTGCACAAAGCCCGATTCTGTTAAAACAGTGCAAAGAATTCTTGTGCAGATGAGTAAATGCTCAAAGACTGCTAACTTCCACCTTCAGCATTGACTTTTTTCATGTGGAGAGATGTGGTGGCAGGTCTGGGGCTGCCAGCAGGCACAGGAAGAAGCATTCAGATGCATGGGCAGTATTTACTGTCCCCATTTCCTCCAGAGAAAACAACTGTGAGTGGGTCTGGTTTTAGTGCATATCTCTTCGAACTAGCTTTGCACATATGCATTGTGTGCATACCACAGTTTGGGAAGTCCTGACCTAGATGAAGGGAAGCCAGTGAATTACTGCTGTCAGCCTGCTTGAAACTACAGTGCCATAAGTGAATGCTGCTTCTAGAAGGGGTTGTTACCAGTAAGGTGCAGCAAGCAAGTGGTGGTGTTGCTTACCTGGTTATTAGCAGAACTGCTGAATCACACCTGCTATTTGCATTCTCCAAACTTAGTCCAACACTGAATGTAAAAATCAGGTAGAGGAGGGAAAAGCAGACAGAGGTGGCTAATTTAGTTCTGTTGCTGTAATCCTGTGGCTTCTCACAACACATCAGAAAAGGATGGGAGAGACATGTGTGGCTGCATGTGATGATGGAGCAACTCCTGGAGAAAGTGTGTGAATCTGAAAGCTGTGGAGTCATTGAGACATCAGCTTTGCTTCCTGTAATTACAGGGAGAGAGAAAACTGGAATAAGGGTCAGATCTGGCTAAAGGCAAGTCTGTTTTCTACGAGACAAAGGGTATCCTAAATGGATGATGAGAGATGAGAGAGGGCTGGAAGTAGGGCAGGATGCTGCCCTACCATATTGGGAGTGGCCACGGCTGCTTCTGTGGACGGGAGGAGCAGTGAGCAGCTCTTCACTACTGACTACATAGTATTTCTCTGCCATTCTGGAAATGCTCCAAGGCTTCAGTACCTTATGCTGAATGCATTTAAACCAGCCTTGGTTATTTCATGAAGCTGTTATGACATGCCTACTCTGCTATCTTTCATGAAAGACTGCTATGTTTTAGTTAGAGAGTGGGATTTTATGAATCTGCGAGATCTTGAACAAGTTGATTGAGGTCTGCAGTTTTTTCTTCTTTCTTGAAAAAAAACACAAACGAAAACCACCAAACAAACCCCCCAGAACACAGAAAAACCCTGGAAATAAAGGTTATTTTTTTCACTGGGGAATTTTTAAATGTTCAAACTAAGCAGCTGTTTTTTCAGCTGTTGCAGGTATTAAACAACAGCAAGAAAATCCTCTGCTATGACCTGTCACAGGAAATAATCCTTTCTTGATCATGGTGAACAGCTGGGTTCGTTGGTTCTCCTGAATAGCAATCCTCAACTTCTTGACTTGTTACCTGCACAAGGGCTTGTCAAAATTTTAAGCTGATGGTGTAAAAAAATGAAATAATGAAATTGCAGATGTTTAAGTGCATCCTCGGGATTCATAAATTATGGAACCTACAGTGAATTGCTGTTAGGAATGAATTAGGTGTTTGGAAGTGACCTACTTTGAAGATATTTTTCCTTTTTTAAAAATGCTGAATGCTTTTGACCTTTCTTCCCATTGCAATGCAAGTGATCACCTAATAACACCACTTCAATTTTGTTGCTTTTTTGTGATAATAAATAACATTTACTTTTCAGTGGCAATACTTATGCAAATCAAATTGTCACTAATAGCTTTTTTTCCGACCCCATAAATCAGCAGTATAATTTGTTCTTTAGTAAATAGGTCAAGGGAAATGCAACAATGACAAGGGTGGGCAGACATATTTTTGGATCCTCTGATTAACTACACGTATGCTGTGTAATCACTAAAAAAAAAAAAAAAAAAGCCAGAAATCCCCATAAACTGGTGTCCCCTATAGATGTTAAGAAATGGAAATAATGATTGGAATTGCTGTGTTTTGTGTTGTGACTGTTTATAAAGGGGCTGTTGCTACTTTATTTCATTTAACAAATATCAGTGGAACCAATGCTGAAAAATCTTACCCTGAGAATATCCTGTAGGCTTCTTTTACTTGGAGACCAACATGTTTATTTCTGGCTTGAATCTGCTTATTGTTTAGATTAAAATCTGCTTTGCATGGTCAACATAGTTGAAAGCAAGCAGATTGCCTTGACTCCTACATTATCAACACAAGCATAATTGCAATCACAAATAAAAGGCAGGAAATAACATTCATTACTTGAAAAAGAATACACTTCCATGTTCACAGATTTTTAAGGTTAACAGCTACTTTCCCTTCTTTTTCTTCTGCTTTCAAATCAAAACAGAACCCTACCCCTGAAAAGCATTAAAAACTCAGGAACAAGCAAGCTCCCCCAAACGCTGAGAAGCAGGCAGCTGTGAGCTATAATTGCTGGGACAAATAAAAATGAATTTCTGCTGTGGTATATCTAGAATCATATTTGAGATTGGCACTGTGATTGAATTGTTGCCACATTACAGCAATAAAAGCACAGGGACATACTGAGGCAGAGTTGCAAGACCTGGCCAGACCAGAGCCCAGTGCACTGCAGATATGTTTAAATTCGGTATGTAGCAATGCAGAGTAATTTCTGGATGAGGTCTGTACTCTCATGCATACACCAGCCAAAGCCATTTCAGCTGGCAGGTTGCACGGGATGGGAGTCTAAATGTATACACTGTGAGTAGTGTGATAGCCATAGCCAAAAAAGGTGCGTTTTAACAGAGAAGATTAGATGCTCTCCATGCCATGCTTGTCCCTTCCCTTTACCATCATTTTGACGTTGTAAATTTTTATAAAGAAAATTAGGGTGTAAGAGCATGGGACGCCTTAGAGAATCAGTAGGTGAACACCAGTTCTTTGAAGAGAAGCACAGTATGTCTCAGGACTTGTTGATTATCCAACAGCAATTTGATCTTGTACTCTGTTGGTTCAGTGATTCGACACACTGTGTTGGCATTGTTATTTAGGGCGTTTTATGTAAACCAGTATGAGCTGGTTTATCCTGTTTAGAGTGTAAGCTACTTCTCCCATTCCTGCAACTGAATCTAACAATTTCATTACAGTGGATGCTTTTCTTATTTGTCTCTGAACTCTTAACTACAATCACAGACAAAACAGTTATGACCTCTGTCTTTGATGCGAGGTTGTCAGATTTTTCTTAATACAAGACAGGGGATACTGCCTTGCCTTGCTTTGGATAGCTGTTCTCTATTATCTTTGGAAATGAAATATCCTTTTAAAAAACGATGGTGGATTATTCATTATAGCAGTGTTTCTCAGGCTATGATCCTGGATTGTTGGTCAGCTATAAAACATGGAACATTATCCCAGGGAGAATGGAAAGTAAAATGTTCGGACTGTACCGTGTGTGTGTGCTCTCATGTATGCCACTAAATCAAGAACAAAGTGGGAGGAAATGGGCAAATAACAGACGTACAGAGTTTTATTTTTTTTTGTTAGGAAATTTTAATAAGTAACAGAGCAAGAAACATGGTCTTGGATATTGTTTGTTTAATTTCCTAAAGGGGCAGATAGTTCTTTCATTTATTTATTTCTCATTGTTTGGGAAGCATCATGCTTGGGCTCTGTTCTGGTGGGTCTGATTATCATATACAGGAGATGTCATCTCTCCCACCTCTGATCTGGAGCATTGGTGTCACCAGCACTGGTCTACAGGAAGAACTAGTACACCTCCCCTCTCAGCCAGCTTGTTGTCATCTAAACTTGAAAATTATTTGCTCCTAGTTTTTCATACTTAAAGCCTCAGACATGGACAGTCCTGCTATTTCTGCACTCAGAAACACCTGCCTTTATTTCAGGGCTAAGCGGCGTGGCACATCTGTCTTGCCTGAGCCACAGACAGGCTGCTCTCCCTGCGGTGCTCGCTTCAGGCAGCTTTCAGAGCAGTCTTTTTACATGATGGCTTGGAGGTTAGAGTGTTCATGTCTCCAATTTCTGAGGAAATTCAGCCCTTGCAAAACTGAACAGATGGATGTGAGTCCCAGCAAGTAGACAGGGAACTGTTTAATTCCCACATCTTGAATGAGTGCTCTAACTGCTAAGGAAGGGCAAGGAAACTGCTGCTTCCTCTGGCCATGCTGTGTAGTAAAGAGAGCAAAGGGGGTAGGCGGGTCAGAGCTCAGTGTGCTGAACTGCAAATGAAAAGAAGGGCCTTCTGTTGCCCTGTGTAAAGAGCCTGAGCCCCCAGAAGAGCTGGGTTTAAGGAGCTTCTCTCTCCTCGGTGCTCCCTGGTGCTGGTGAGCTGTTTTGCATGGATCACTCTGAAGCATCAAGCCCTTTACCTACTTGCTGAAATCACAACTGTTGCTTCTGCTGTAAAATCTAGAGACTGAAATAGTTAAGTGCTTTTCAGCGCAGTTTCAAAAATCTGGGTCCACAAATAAATTAATAGTTTGCTCCTGAGGGGGCATTAACATCACAGTACTCTTAAAGTATGTGGTTGTACAGAGAAAAAGTAGCATTTGGTACTACTTTTTTCCCAAACCCTCCTTCAAGCAGTCTGTATACTAAATATATATTAACATCCCCCACCCTCCAATAACTACTCAATTATGACAGTTGAAGAAGAATTAGAGGAGCTAACATAAAGCCAGACCCTGCGTCCCACCTGCACTGCAGGCTGCTGTCAGAGCATGTCAGTCATGATTTGCATCTGCACGATGGTTTCTTTCCTGAAAAAAAGCAAAACAAAAAGCAGATTTCCTTCCAGCCTGCTACCCTGATAAAGCTTATCAGTCATAGCGACAGCAGCTTATAATGCTTGCATCATTTTGCTCTTAGAAGCATAGAAGACAGTGCTGAAAATCAGTTCCTTGCATCTTGTTGCACTTCTGCTGCCAGTGGGACATCTACCAGCAGTTATGAAAAAAATCTAGCTGTAGGATATGTAAGGCCTGCACTGATATTTCTGTGGTCCTAACAATCAATTTTTCAGTGTCCTGCTTGTACATAAAAACTATAATAAAATATTTGTACAAGAAAAACAGTCCAGTTTCTCTAGAAAGCTCTAAGCTGCCTGGGGTGGTCTGACGCCCAGAGTCCTGGTGATTTACATGTTACTGTAATTTAGGAATGGATGACATCTTTCTCTTGAACAAGCAGCATGCTTAGCAGGAGAAGTAAGAAAAAAAGGACCTTTCCAAAGGGCTGGTTCAGAGGTTGTTCTGGACTTTCAGCATTTACTCTGGTAGTCCTGAACTCTGAAGTTTCAGTATATTGCATTCGTTGCTTTAGATGGATGCCTTCTTTCTTTCTAAGCTAAGACCAAGCACTGAGGCGATTGTAGTTTCAAGATAATAATGTCTTTATTTAAATAAACCCAAGACTGCCATTTTAAAAAAAACGTAGCTCTAACCCATTTGTTGCAAATTATGGCTTTCTGTGTTTGCACTGCTGTGACTATGCTGGTTCCTGATGTGGGCTCATTAATAGATTATTTCCTTGTTAGCTGTAGGTAGAGCTTTGACCTAGAGCTGATTAGGGAAAAGAACTTCTGTATCTATTATCTTTTCTCTCTCATAATTAGTATAATTATGCTTCTGTGCCCTAGACAGAAATCTCAGACAGTCTGCTGTGGAGCCACAGAAACCGTCTGGACTGCAGGAATGGGAGTTTGCTGTTAAGCAAGGGATGGCAGTGTTTTGTAGTGTCAGGGAAAAGCTGAATTACAGCATTACACAGAAAGTAACCAAACCAGCGGAGAGAGAGTTCTCTTCCTCCCCACCCAGTTAAATCCAATTAACTGGGAGGAATGCAAAAAGCAGGTTCTGTCATTTCCACTTTTTTTAAGATAAATTGACACGCCTATGAGACAGAATCGTTTAAGGGCACAGTATTTCAGTTTATAGGTGGAAATCACAGGCAGCGTTGAGGAGGAAAGCATCCAAATGAAAGCACTCTGGTTTTGACACAATACTACAGCTTTTTAATAACATGTTCACCTGCTCTCTGGGCTGGTTGAGAGTGTTCACAGCTGTGCAGAGTGGGTGTGAGTGGGACTAATCCAGCACTGGGGGGGGAGGGCTGCTCTCCCCAGGTGTGGGTAGGATTTTCTCCATCCCAGGGTGCCCTTTCTGGTTGGGGTGTAAAGGCCAGCTGCCTCTGAAGTCAGGTTACAAAACAAAAGCAAAAGAGGAAAGGACTCTTTTCAAGGTAGACTGTAGCAGTCTTTAGGGGGAAACAAGTTAAGAAGGTGAGTTCAATTTAGTACCTTTGGTTTTCATGCAGTTTTGATGTGTTTTGAATGCAGTGCTCTGTTTCTGAGGCCTCAAATCAGCCTAGTTTAAGTTAATCCTCACTTTAAGAGAGACATGGCTAAACTACTGATGTGTTTGGAAAGTGTTGAGCAGCTTAACTGGCAAGAAATCTTGAAGCTTAACTCTTGAAGGAGTTTAAGTGTATGTTGAAGGGCACTAATAGCTGCCTCTGTAGCCTCTTACCCTTCCCACCATGTTTGCACCTCAGAGTACTTGTTACTTTTCCTTGTGGTGCAGCTGGACTGACAGGATTTAACAAGACTGTTGTTCTTCACAGCTATCTCTGATATTGTTGCTCTGGTACTACGGAAGAGTAATTGCCATAATAAAATGTTAGGTGTACCTGGGCACTTCCTAGCAGGGCTGAAATGCAAGCTCAATAGAAGGAGAAAGAATGTTATGGTAGTATATGAGGATGCAGCAAGTGTAACTTTTCCTTGGGCTCAGGGCTTGGAGTCCCCACCTTGTGCCTTGCAATGGAGTTCTCTGGTGAGGTGGGAATGGGTTGTTCAGTGGGAGCAGCCTTCATCCATCCTTTTTAATTAATCTTGCAACCTGAGAGAGTTGTCTGAGTGCCTGTATCTGAAGTGGAGAGGCAGGCTCTAGTGTTTCATGCTCTTCTCTATAGAATGATAAATGCATGAGCAGCCCCTCGAAGAGTGGGGAAAGCTCAGGCTCAGGGATACTGCTGGCTTAAGTGTTAGGATGCTTTCTTGGGAACTAAGAATGATAACATTGGATCCCCTCCAGAACAGAGGAGCTTTAAGGCCTAATCTACCATATCTCAACAAAATGCTAAACTAGTTGTGGTCTGAAGGAAATGTCTCCTGCTCTAAGAGTAGAACTAGAGGTGCTTACTTCTAATCAGAGGATGGACATCATGAACCAGTGATGCTGCTTCTTAATAAACCCCTGAAGGCCCCAGGCAGGTTGTAGAAACTTCTGCCAGGGATCCTGAGCTGTGTCACTTGTCTGCCCCTGCATCTCCTCCTGAGGTACCTGATTGTCCCTGGGCTTTGGGTCAGCTCAGTGCTTGTGTTAATGCAGTCCCAAGTTCCACTCAAGGCCTGGTGATCAGTTAGATCCTGCAGTGCTACCTGTGGAGATGCTCAAATCCCTTTCTGGGCTGAATTCTTTGCTGTTAGCCATCAGCCCTGCCAGGGAAGAAATCACTGAAATGTATGGAAATAGTTTGTGTGATACAGTACTTAACAACTAACAAGGGATAGTTGGATTTTCTTTGCTTGTTTTCACTATATGATGTCTTTAAAAAAAAAAATTAAAAATCATTAAATAAAAAATCAGTTACAAATGTCAAAAGCACTCTGGGTTGTGCTGCTGCATCCTGTGGTGTAACTATCCATGCTCTTTCTGTGCTCCACACGTGATATAGTGAAATAACCTGGGAGAGAGTAGGGTGTTTGTATTCTCGTGTCCCTGGCTCCTTGCCTGGAGGTGTTCCATAAGCAAAACCAAAGATGAGCCGTGATGTGGGGTGTGTCATGCGTTATGGTTTGATGTGGCAGGGGAATGAATGTGAGGCTGTGATTAATGCTCTTGTGATATGCCGTGAGAAAGTTAAAGCTTGTGTATGTTATTGGTGGAAACAGAAAAGGAGTTTCGTGATGTATGGAGTTCACTCCTGTGTTGAACTGTTTTCAGGCTGTGATTAAATGCTCTTACAGCTAAAGATTGTCTGATATTTTTAATACAGCATTGCTAGGACTGTTTTGTTAGTGTAATAATGTTTTGGAAGTAAGTATGTGGTTGAGCACAAGAGCTTTTGTGTCTAAACTAGGTTAGTGTCTTGAGGCTCAAGAGAACAGGTAAAATGTCTTTGTCAAGAGGAATGATACTGTTTAATCCCGGTTTGACAAAGATAGATTTGAGATAGCAAAGGAGAAACTGCATCTGGAAACTTTTCAGACTTCAACTAGATTTTTACTAATTTTAAGAGACCAAGTTCCAGCTAAGAAGCATGAATTTGTTTATTAACTGGCTATTACTGACCTTTCTCTCTGTTTACTTATGTTTCTAATGCTTTCTGTACATTACAAGCAAGAAATCACAGCTTATGCTTTTTTTCCTGTGCAGTTTGCAAGCCTTTAACTTTGCAGTGTGAAACCCCTCCCTTCAGCTGAAAAAGAGCAAACTGTATTAGAAGTGTAGATATTCAGACAAAGACACAGCTCCCAGTTGTGCTAGGTGGAGGCTTATGAGAGCTAATTAGCAATGGTTGAGTAGGTCCATGTTTCAGGGGGGACAAGCCCAGTGTGAGCAAGGCTAGCACAGAGCAGGTAGAAGGGCTAGATCATCTTAACCTGTTTAGACAATTTACAGACAGTTTACCAACCAAATAAGCAAACTTGCATGCTGACTGTATCCAGAATGAGTCAGGTCATTTTACAAGATGTCTATTTTGGTTACAGAAACTGTATGTGATTTCTTCTTGTGAAAAATATTAGAAAAGAGTGAGACTGTTTGACTTCTGTATGGAAGTTCTGGCATTCACTCCTGGGCTTCCCTTACCTCCTGTTTGTGTGTTAAAGTATATTACTTTTATCTAGATTTTCTGAATATAATTTCTTTTTATTAGTGATCCAGTCATAATGCCATATTCCAGCCTAAGGGAATTTGTTATCCCTAACTCCCTTTTTTCTTTCTCATTTTCAAGGTGCCTTAAATATAAAACCCCACAGTTTGGGTGTGGCTCCCATGTGAGAATACTTGAAATGATTGGATTGATTAGTTGTTGACGGACTTTCCTTTGAAAGTATTCAAGTGAGGGGCTTTAATGTTAATATTTTTGTGCTTCTCTTGAAATGAAAGAGATGAAAGCATCAATGCATATCAGTGAATTTCAACTTCTATATAGCATCTTGGTTTAGATCCTATTCCTGGCCACTCCATGAGAAAAGCCTTTCTATTCTTTGTTCCACAGGTTACAACTATTCTTTTTATAATGTTGGCTTCTGTAGGTATGGTAAATAGGATATTGAGTTGCTAAGAATGGAGGTTGAGAGGATTTTAAAAAAAAAAAAAAAAAAAAAAGAGAGAGATAAGGGTAATAAAGAGAGACCATAGGTATGACTTCTGATCTGTGGAAACAATTTGACTCACAAGTAACCAGAGCTGCATTTCACTGGCCACAGAACCTGGTAGGGTATACCCTTCCAGAGTCATGTGTGACCTCCTCTCAATGGCTGAAATTTTCTCTTCATTTTCTGGAATTGGTATAGGTGGTCATAGTAATAAAGCTCTACGACAGGAAAATATTATGTAGGTGTAAGTTGTTTTGGTTTTTTTTTCCTGAACTAATGGGGAGGGCAGTGGGCAAGCATACAGAGTGAGACTTCAAAACAATTTACTAAAATAATCTGCTGTGAACAGAAATAACAAAATGATAAATAGAAGGCACCTAATAATTCTCATAATGTCTTCCGCCCCCCCCCCCCCCCCTCAGAATTTCTTTGCCAGTTGATGCTTTTGAGTCAGGATGGTGAGCGTGGTAGAAGAGTGGAGAGCTCTGGAAGGGTGCTATGGCTTCTGCAAAGCTGCAGTCACCGTATGGTGAGGCTTAAAGTGCTGAGACTGTTGAGGGATGAGGAAAGTATGATTTCTTAGCAGAAGGAAGAGGTCTTGGTACTGAAGCCTAAGAGTCTGAGTGTCCCAAACAGAAGTAACAGCATGGGTAATGGTGCTGACTAAAGGTTCCCTTCTCTATTAGGACAAATCTTCAAATCTCTGAAGTAATTTGGAAGCTGCAGAAACTCATGCAGCCGCAAAGAGGATTTGAGACTTTTTGTGGTCATTATTGACATCTTGGTACTCCCGTGTTGCATGTAGTGCCAGCTCTGAAAACCGTATTCTGGATGCTCAGATTGATTTCTCTGCCATTCCTGTGGATTCACTTTACACCCGACCTCCTCTCCCTCCTCAGCCCCCAGGGGTCCACTCTGTAGGCAATGTTGTCTGGTCACGGTTTGCATTCAGGTCCCTGCTTGCGGAGGCTATCAGACGGAGGCCTGCAGTATGAAGGAGAAACCAGACACACTCAGTAGATTACCTTTGCTGTGTAAACGATCCTCTTTGTCTCGGCCTGACTTCCTGCAGCATTGCAACAGGCAACTGTAAAATCGCATCCATAGCAATAAAGTGTTGCAATCTCTCTCCTCAGACTGTCCTTCCTCTCCTCCCCCCTTCTGCATTATGCCAAGATTATGCTGATTTTCACTGTTTCTGTTTTTCACTTTAAGGAGGAAATTGAATGAGATGGAGCTTTGTCCTTTTTCTTCCTCTCTCAAGCCAGTCTTCCCCGTGTCACACATGATCCCTTCAGAAACCTCAGTCCATATCTTGCTTTGATTGGTAGCAGTTACAAGATAGTGCTTCTTGTTCAGTATAGCTTGTGTGCATCTTGGAGTAAAAACTGTGGTGAGCCTGGCTGGAGTTCTGCAAAAATTGCTCAGTTGTTCTACTGACAAATAGGCAAGGGTGATGCAGTTCACTCGCTTTTGTGTCATTTCTTACACCTTCATGGTTATTCTATAGTATCCTGCAGAATGGCTGCATTGTCTTGCTGTGAACTTTCCCACAAGTCCTATATCCAGTGTAATCTTAGTGCTTTAAAACTTTATGAATTGCCTTTTGGGAAGGACTGTTGGAGAACTAAGCTGTTGTGAGGGTTTGTTGCATCTTGAAAGGGTGAGAAGGTCAGGGCAGCACTGTCTTAAATAGCTCCTGCAGTCTGAGCTCAGCTTTGTAAGCAAGGCTCTGAGAAAACTATGCATTTTGTAAACAATCTTCCAGAATCTGTACTACTTATATCCCAGGTTTTAGAGTGTACCATAGGCTATTTCATGAGCAATCAAAAATTGTATAAACAAGGTCTGTAATTGGAGGAAGAAAAAAAAAGTTTTAATAAGTGTAGAAATAGACATTACTGTAGTCTGAGCTATAGTTAGTCTGTACTCAAATACTTTTCAAAGTGGCTAGCTGAGTGTTGGATGGTTAATGTGAGACAGTAAAAAGAAGCTGAAGTACCTATCTATATTCCAATAATCAGGTGGCCTTGAAAGGTTTCAAGCTGTGCACTCTGAAAACCTTGGAAGGGTCCAAGAACTTGTAGTGTATTTGGCCACATACTTCCTCTAGACTTCAAGACACTGCTTCATTCTTTCCCTTAAATCATAAGTGATGAGTGACGGGGGGGAAAAAAAGGTGTGGGGTTTGCTTTCTACATATATGGAGTTAAACTAAAGGAAGAAAAATGACGTATCTTCACCTCCAATTATGTACCCCTGATGGACTAGAAAGTGCATTTGAGTGGAAAATACCCTTTTCCCCAGGGCCACTTGCAACCCCCAGCAGCGCTCTAGAGATCACTGCTGATTAGTTGGGGTACAGCCCTCCTGCCTCCAGAGCTCTAAGCCAGTGGTAAAGGCGCACTTCTTGGCTTTGCATCTGAAGCAGTTCACTGAAGACTGCTAGGAAAAGTTTTGCATGATGGCTGTTTTCTGTAGTGTTTTGTGCAGTTATTTCTGAACAAGAGAGTACAGCATGCCTGTAATGCTGAAAGCTGGTCCTTTTACATTGAACTTGCTGTCCGACGCAACTAGAAGTATCTTTGTTGAATTGTGTGACACTTCTCTAGCTGAAACTTGATTCTGACCAGTGGGTTTTGGGTTTTCTCCCTTGCAGCTAGCCAGTACTTGATGTGGTATGATTAGAATTGGAAAAGAAATAATTTGGTATGGATTTTTACTGGAAAAAAGCAGTCAATAGATCTGCATCTCTGGGGAGTATTTTTTTTTTTTTTCCAGACATGACAGCATCTTTCCCATCTCTTGATGATGCAAATAGGATTTTATGGGTCATAATGAAATATTATATTGATTGTATTCTGAAAAATCAATGAAAAAGTTGCCCTGGCTGTCAATTCTGTGCTACCTACTATGTATGCAGTGAGAGGTTTGGCTGCTCACCATTGTGGCTGAGAAGAGAATACCTTGGGGTGCCCAATTACAGCAGCAGTGAGAGGAAATTCAGAAGAGTAATTTTGACTTCCTCCATTGCCTTTATGTTGGCCTCTGAATGAGTGGCCATTCCACTCCTTTCAGATTTCACAGCAGCAAGAGCACTAATGGCAACTCTGTGCAATTTTGACTTCTCATGTCCATGAGATTGAATCAATGCTTTTCCTTCCGCATTTAGTAAAACAATTTTACACGCATGCTGAGCAGCTATTCTTGTCTATACCTACTTTGAGATGGGCTAGATGAACTGGAAGATTTTTTTTAGAAAGTAATCTTTTTCTTTCTCCCCCCCCCCCCCCTTTTTTTTTTTTTTAATAAACTAGAGATTGACAATGGAACAGCTCTCTAAAGGAGGTATTTTTAAGGCAAAGATGAGGAAAATCCAAGTGTTTTAATACAGCTTAATTCATAAGGGATAGAAGTTTAAAGCAGGAAAGAAGAAAGTTAACATAAACAGAATAAAAGCAGTTGAGCTCTCCTGATTCAAGGATACATAATTCAGGTGCTGTTACCACAGTATTTGAACACTTAAGTTGTTAAAATATTTATTGCTATAACATTCCCATGTGGTCTGGACCAGACCCTTTTCAAGGGGACTGTGACTGAGAAAACCAGTTAAGGGGCTTGGGTACCTAAAGCAGGTTCTAAGCAAGAGTTTAGATGCTGAAATCTGTAGCTGCAGTCTGGATATTCCCTGTTCAGTCACTACTTACCCCTGGAGGTGATGTATCTCCCTGACATCTATGAACAGCCTGATTCTGCTTTTATACTTGCCTGGGACTGCTTAGAATGGCAGTCCCACAGCACAGCTCATGGGGAAGTGTGACCTGACCCCAAAACGAAGTGTTCCTCTGCCTAAGGTCTCATCAAAGCAGACTCATTGCTCAGGGGAACTGAGCTCCCGACAAGCATCACGCCTCTGTTTTGACTTCTTTTAAAGTGTAGCTGGGGAAGTAGAGAGTCTACTGGGGAAGGTGCTTGCCTATGAAGAGGAAGGCAGGGGTCAAGTGCTATCTCTGAGCACTGTCTCTTAATGTGCTGTTTAATATTAACATCACACCCATAAGCAGGAATGAGAACAGGCAGCAGAGCTCTCCACTCCCATACTACAAAGTCACGCTACCCCTTAGGCGTATTCTGTCCCCCTGGCCCAGCAAATACATTATTATAATTTGGGTTGAGTGGCAGGATGAATCTCCTTCCTGAAGAGGGGGCATGTCTTGGACTAAAGCTCTCGTGCTGTTCCCTGCACTGAAGGCTTGAATCTCTTCTGGCAGTTGTTTGAAAATGGTGACCATGCTTTGTAACAGGAACCCAGCTGCTTTTTTGGAAGATGTTTGCGTGCATGGTAGGCAAGAGATCTGTTTCCAGCCTCTGTGGCAAGAGGTCATGTGTAACGTATAATCTCTTAACTGTAATTGATTGATCAGAGTTAACTGAACAAGCAAGAACTTTGTTTGCTCTTTACCAGGAGCTGTTTGGGAATACTCTTTAGCAGCAGGGCCCTCCACAGATCAAACAGCATCTGCTCACTGCTTAGTCCGTGCTCTGGAGGCAAGCAGGCAGACATCAAATAGGCAGCAAATCTCTTTGGTTTGTTTTTATCAGCACAAGTATAATGCAGAACCCCTCCAAAAGAGGGCAGTGGCTTTTCTAGAGCAATAGTCCATAAATTATGCTGTGAAAGTCTATCTTCAGAGAAATCTAACAGCCATGTGTAACTGGTAACTATCAACTGGCAGCAAACCGCTTTTTTAGGAAGAGGAAGAAAATGGTAGCTAAGGTTCCCAGCTGGTCAAATGTCAGCCGTACCCGTCTATATGTATACTGAGCTGGGTATTTGAGTAGCTTGATAGCCCCTTACTACAAAAGCACGCAAAGAGCACATGGGAATACTTGTTGGATTCACAGAAACTTTTCAGATCCTCTTCAGACTTCATGAAGTTTTCTTGCGCTTAAAATGTGGGGGATTTTTTTGAGTCTAAGTATGTGTAAGCAAGCTGCTTGTCTGCCTTTCCCAAGGAAGCAGCTGCTGCTGTGCAGCAACAGTGAATGTGGTGGTGGAGGAGGAGGCAGCATCGCTTTCTTCACGTAACAGGCACAGCTGCAGGAGCTCTGAAACCTCGTGGCTACACTTGACCTGGTTTTCTTGACAAAAGCACATCTGGTTTTCAATTTGATTTAACCTGGAAACCATGCCTCTGCTGTGCTGGGGCTAGGAATCGCGAGTCACAAATCCATCTGTAAAACTCTGGTGTGTCCTGGCTGGGAAAATTACCAAGACAGCAGACCTAGACCCCATGTCCCCTTGGTAGTTCTGTGAGAGAGGCTCACCGTTGTCTTGCCACCCTATGTGTCTGGGACTCACACCTGGCAATTTGATTGCTGTGGTAACTGTCAGACCCCCTTTTCCTCCTCATACTGTTTCGGTTTGGCTGGTATTACCTGACACCTACTCACAGTGTCACTGTCGATAGAGAGGAGCTTCTTCTGTGCTATACCACTAGGTCAGCTGGTAATTGTTCTCTGGAGTTTTGGACAGGAGGACCCCAGCGTGTTCTCTGTGAGGTATGTGTGTTGTGCCATGGCCTTGGTCCCTGTCTTCCCTGAAGCAGCTCAGCTGAGAAGTTTCTGCAGCTCACCTAAGGGTGCCACAGGAGCCTGGGTCGAGGTGGAAGTAAGCTGCTCTTGTTTGCATCCTGTGCCAGAGACCTTGGAGTGGTTTTGTGCAAATGGGCAGTTGTTTTCATCTTAAGAGCTGGGAGAATAAATGCCTGTGAACAGCAGCCCTCTGACAAAATGCACTCTTGCTTCTGGTATGGAGAGTGTTAACAGCAGAGAGACAGAGAGGGGAGATTTGCCAGGGTTACTGATTATAAGACTGTATAAATTCTTGAAGAGCAGGCAAGCCTGAGGTTTTAAAATTCTGCCTTATATGGTTCCTTCCAGCATCCTGTTCTTCTGCCTTAGGAAGGATGTGTGGATGCTGCAAAGGTTGAAATACAGATCCAATATGTGGAGTCTGGATGTTTTAAACCAGGGCCTGAACTGAAGGGCTGTGATGCAAAACAAATGTGCTGGGGGTGGTGGTGGAGGAGGGAACAGCTAATAGATGTTTTCCCCTTGCTTGACATCTGTCACCTCCCCCCATGCCAACCCTTCCTCTGTTTATAGCAAACCATTTGCTCCCATTAATTAGAACTGGATTCCTGCCATCTGACCAGCTTTATGCCTGTACAAATGTCAACAGAGCCAGGACTACACAGGTGGGGAGAAGGGTTAGTCAGAGGAGATCTGTTGCATCTGTTTGGGGAGGGATAGATGGGGGGAAATGCCACCTCCCCCACCCCCTTCCAAATCAGGCATGTTAGCTACAACAATAGTAGAAATGTGGACTGGGAGCCCCAGGATGCCACTTTCCCCATCCCTTTTCACAGCAGACTGCACTTAAAGCCATCCCCTCCAGTTAAATCTCTTTACCAAAGTGGTCTGTATGAAGGCTTACATACAAGAAGATAATGGTGCTGTCATTTTTACAAATAATCACAACAGGAGCAGAAAAATAAGAGGAAGATGATTATGCCTGGAAATCCAATGAGGTTCCAGTTGCTAATGCAGTGGAAGCTAAAGGGAAGCTGAACCACAATCCCAAGCTGTTCCTGCCAGGCATTGGGCTGGCTTTTCTGCTGTGATTTAGGAGTGTACAGCTGTGTTGCCATGACATTAGACGGAAATGTGCTTGCCCTGGGATGGTTTTCCTCATGTAAAAATACTATGAAGACAAGGTATTTAATGTGCTAGTTGAAGCAAATCCTGAGTGGGAGAAACAGGTTAACCTTGATTAGCTTGGCGGGATTGTAAAAGAAAAAAAACCTGCAAACCCTCTCGTGGCCTCCTCCAGCAGCGAGTGCTGTGTTTCTGCTGGGATTATGAATCAAGAGAGTGGCACTGTTTTTACACTGAGGATTAAACCCCATCTTAAAAGGAAGTGGAACAGCAGGCTCTCCCTTCCCCCACTCCTTCATATAGTGATTTGAAGTATTTTTTGTGGTGTGGGAAGAAGGGGGTGTGCGTGTGTGATGTGATGTGCCTGTGTGTACACCAGAGTATTTTAAGCCTTTTATATTCTGTAAAATGGTGTTCTGAATCTGTTCAGGCAAGGAGGACCTGAATGTCAAGGTTGTGAGTACTCAAACCACTGAACTAATGGCAAAATGGTCTGGGGGAGAAAGCGGTGCCTTGTTCCTGCATCTGAAAGAAACAGGTGCAGGCTCCAAACCTAGAAGGAAGGCAACCCTTTGAGGTCAAGAATAAGGAGATTTCTAAACTGAAAGGCCTTGGCTATATTTTTATACCAAGTTGTAGGAAGTGTGTAATTCCCTTTCCTGGCACCCAGGGATCCCTCCCTTATGTTCCCCTGGAGGGACAGGGGCCACTGGCACCCCGCTGTGCTGCGGGGTGGCTGCGGCAAGCCTGGTGTTTGGCTGGGGCTCGAGTGCCTCGTTTCAACGTGCAAGTCAAGTCACACAGCTTCAAGCCCCAGTTTTCCCTGTTGATCGGAAAGAGTAGAAAGGATAGCAGTAGATCTTCAACAGACCTTTCCTCCTTTTGCCCTTTCTTACCCAAGTGCAAGGTTTTCCTTCCCTCTAAACAGTGGGATTTTTTCCTTTCTTTAAATCAGCAACACTTTCTGTGCTAACTTCACACACGTCAGTTATTCCCTTTTCTGGTTAGAGGTAAGGCAAGTAAAACATGGAGCTGACTTACTTGGAAGTTCTGCAAGAATCTCTTATAGTACAATTTTTTCCCCAATTAAACTAATTTAGGGAATCATTTACAGGTCAAAGTAAAGGGACCCAATACATAAACTTTGTGTGAGACATTTTGTTTTTCAGCTAAGTGATGAAGGGAGAGCTATCACTAGCTCATGGGGTGGTGGGGGTAAAATTGTCAGTCCTTTGAGACTATGGTCATTTAATAGGTGCCTCAAAATTATTATTTGTGTCTGCATTAGGTAAACACAGCTAAGTGTAACAGAAACTTGACAGATGCATGTTTTTCAGAAAAAAAAAGTTACTGTGTCAGTTAAATAGCAGAGTATTAATTTGCTGCTGAGATGATGATATCTACCAGTTCTAATCTTGGTGCTGCTGGACTATCAGCAAGCTTCAGTGAGTTCAGCTTGAGGCTTGTCACACGAGTGTAGAAGCAATGGAGAGCCCTGCCCGGCAGCTGTGCTGGCAGGCACGGTGCCGTGCTTTTCTGAACAGCCTATGGGCAAGGGGACGTGCATTTCTATAAGTTCTGTTTTTTCGCTAGGTGCAAACCACAAGGTTCACATTTAAATCCGAGCTCTTGTTCCCCTGCTTTGAGTTTTACTTGCATTAAAAGATTTGAGCACTTTTTAAAAAACATTTCCTAATCCGCACTTGAAAGTAGTGGTGAAAATGTGCATATGGAAAAAACACCATTATTCAGCTGAATCCCTGCTGTCTGCTGTAGGGTGCTTTACTTCTCCAAAAGAAAGCCTTTTGTTTAGGTGTTTTGGTCCTTTTCCCCACTTGTCCATACTGGATACTGTTCTGTATCTTTGAGTCACCTGTTGCTCTTAAGTTTTGCCTGGGTTTGTTTACCCTGGCTTGGCTTGTCATCACAGGCTTTTCAGTTGTTCCCATAAAAAAGCTGTATTGTCCTCTCTGAGATGTCAAAAGGCAGAAAATGACAGGACAGATGGGTAAGAGAAGAGGAAGGGCAAGGCAAAAGTTACCTCGGGGAGCTGGATCCTCAGCAGGAGACCCCCAGTTGTAACTAATTTGTCAGGGTGAGCTGCCTGTGGTTTGGGTAAGGATGGCGAGCGGTGCCTTGGTCACAGCCACCTGAGGCACAGGAACAAACTGCCCTTGTCTCGGGGAGAGCCCCCGTTTGTGGGAGAAGCAGGGTCGGCAGGTGTGGTTTGACTTCCCAGGGCCTCGGCTGGGAGCACGTTGTGCCAATGTTTGTGGCAGCTCTGAAGAAAGATCTGTAGAAACGTGCTAAAGACAGAGCTGCTTGTGTTAAAAGGCAGCCGGTGGGAATGTTCATTAATGTCAGGGTTTTTTTCTGAGGAAGGCTAAAGGGGTGACAGACCTTTGTTAAAGAGAGTGCATCTGTCGGTTCCAGCTGTCTAATGCATTAAAGTGCACCTGTGCACAGAAGAGAGCAACACTTGGCTGCTGCAGCATGTGAGCCTGCCTCGAGACGTTCCCATCTGGGAATATGCTGAGAGCCAGGGCTGAACTTTACAGATTTTTTGAGTCTTAAATCACTGTTTCCCCAAGATGCATAGCTACAGGAATGTACGGAGTAGGGGGGCTTTCCTGAGGTGTGTGGCACTGATGGGTGGGGTAACAAGGGCTGACAACAAACTTGTGGTCTTAAAAAAGCTTGAAAAGCTTTCAAGTACCAATTGTTGCAGAGACATTTTGCAACTGTGGAGAGAGCAATTCCTCTCTCTTTCCAGAAGAAAGAGAAGAGCATATTTCAGGATGCAGTCCTGAGATCCCTTGAAGTTAAAAGAAGGGACCATGAAAACAAGCTTTAGTCTGGTGACTGCAAGAATGTCTGTTCCTGGTATGGATTCAGACACACTTTCTTATTGCTTTGGCTTTACTTTAGGCTATGTATGATCTAGACTATATATGAGGTTTTAGGCTTTTATAATTCTGTTCTTTCTTAATCATTTAGGTTGGAAAAGACTCTTCAGGTCATCAAGTCCAATCATAAACCTAACACTGCCAAGTCCACCACTGAACCATATCTCTAAGTGCCACATCCACATGTCTTTCAAATACCTCCAGCGGTGGTGACACAACCACTTCCCTGGGCAGCCTGTTCCAATGACAACCCTTTTGGTGAAGAAATTTTTCCTAATATCCAATCTGAACCTCCCCTGGCACAATACTACTATCTGTTGGAGTATCCCACCATTTGGGAGTAATTTGAAATCAACTGAAAAAATGCATAAACAGGTAGAGATAAATACCCCAACCAAACCAATGAACCCTTGGAGTCTCCCCCTTGTCCTGCCTCTGCCAGGGGTGCATTTGTGGCTGTTACTTGAGCAGTGAGAAAATTCCAACAGTGAATATGCCATATTCATCTGTGTCCACAAACACAGTAGTAGGAAATCAGCGGCAATGCTCTACACACTCTTTCAGCCCATAAAAATGCCTCCCTTCTTCACTGTAAACACCAATTTTGTGGAGCAGCAGCCTGGGCTAGGTAGCTAGCATCCCAACCCCTTAGAAGCAAGAGTTAGAGCAGGACTAGGAGTACATGTGACGTCTAGATCCCCTGTTTGGAAGTCCCTAGTGATGCGTTTTGTTTGAGTGTGATGCTTGAGTCAGGGAAGATGGAGGTGGGCTAAGCTGTGGGGGGTGGGCCTGCTCCATTGTGAAGTTTGGGTTGTCCTGGTATGTCAGCTGATGCATTCAATTTCTAAGCTGCTGAAGCATGCAACTTCCTCCACTTTTTATAACAGTTTTTGATTTAAGTTCCCTAGGCTAGCAGTTTTCCCTGACCCTAGAACTGTTGTCTGGTTTCCCTGGGGCTCTTGACCTGTGGCTGGTACTAGGGGTCGTGTTTCACTGTGCTGGCTTTGTTATCAGCTGATAAAAATGACAGGGAAAGATAAGTTTCTGCAAGACAGACTTAGAGTGCATTAAATAAATATAAATTTTATTAAAAACACCCACATCTCAGCGTTATCAGGAATGATATAATAATAAACAGCTTTCAAATAACCTGCATTACATTACAATACTTACAGTATTTATAACCATCCTCGGATTCTTTTTATAGACATACCAAACATTTAATGAAAATGAATGAAACTAAAGTAAAAAAAAAAAAAAGTAGAACATAAGCATAGAAAATGCACACAGAAGTTCATAACCTTAGTGTCAAACTGCTAAAGTTTCCTACACAAGTTAACCACTAGCTTTAGAAGTGAACTTTATACCACTGTGCGTCAATCAGGATGAAAAATTCATTCAAGTAAAGTTGACACCACTCAGAAGCATCTTCAAGTATGGCTATAGTCAACCTGATAATCCTATACAAGCAATTTTATGTCTGCTTTGTCATTCGTTCCAACTGAGGCAGGGTTCTGTACACCAAAAATTACAGTTCGGGTATTTACAATACAAAACTGATTCACCAACTAAGCTTCCTGCTCTTGCTGCCAGCAGTTTGGCAAATGACGGTGCACGGCATAGTAACCAAACATCTACTATGGAATACACAAATAATGCAGGACTTAAAAAAAAAAAAAAAATCACCAAAAGATGGAGATTTATAATGATTTAATTAATCTGACATATAACCATCATTTTTTTTTTTTTTTTAAAAAAGGTGAAACTTTTGTTTCAATGCGGTGGGTAAAGTCACAGACTGAGAATTAAAAAACAAAATTGCCATAATAAATATTTGACCATTAAACCCAAAGGCCTCCTTTGATTTACTTGAGTTAGGTTGTGATTCTGTTAGATAAAATTTCTTTCGACCAAACTTAATCTTACAGTATATTGCACAAGATATATCTGGGACATGGAGGTCTGCATGTTTAGGGAAGCCCTTGTACTGACTGTACCTTTTTATATTTTTTCATTACAGTATCCAAGAAGCCTTGTTTAGAGAGTGACTTGAACAACTCTAAGCAGTCACTTGCCAAACCCCTGCCTTACATTTTTCCCTTTAATCAGCTCAGTGCATTCTACTTTCTTTTTATTCGTTTGAAACAGGCAAAACATTCTAAATCTCTTAAACACTTTCATTACAATAAAAAGAGCTAACGAATTTACAAAATTAGTTTTAGTTACATCAATACATGTACAAGAAAAATTAGAGAAGGGATTCAAAAGAAAAGATTAAATCCCTGAAAACAAAACAAAACAAAAAACCCAAGAATAATATATTTAACCTACAACAGCTTTACATACACACAGGTGACACGTTGGCATAGGAGAACATGAGTTGAAATATCCCTGAATTTTTAGAACCAAAAAAAAAAAAAAGTTGAAGTTCAAGTTATACTTGCTAAAATGTCAAGTATTGAGAGAGTTTTTTTGTTTTGTTTTTTTTTTGTTTGTTTTTTTCAAAGGCTATTGGGGAAAAAGATGGTATACAATATATAAACTTTCACACTCAGTTCAATATCCTATTGCCAAACTAGTGTTGAGGTATATGACAAGTAGGAACATCACTCAAACCTTTTAATGTATTTTTAGCTCACATTATGATATATTTGTAGCAGGCTGAGTAGCACCATGATGTGAATTCAGCTCAAAACCCAAATATATATAGATTTAATATTTTTACAGTACTAAAATACTAAAGCATTGCGTTAAAAAAAGTTTTGTTTACAATTTAATTTACTATACAACTCTCCTGCTTTTTTTTTAATAGAAATTAATGATTTAAAACCACCACAGCAAGCCAGCTGCCTATTTTTTTTTTTTCTATTTAATCAACGGAATCACACAGAACTAACCCTGTTTCATTCATCTTGTGTAGGCATCAGTCTGCTCAATCTTCCTGGAAAAGAGGACACTTGCACTGAGAAATGACTTACACCACAATGTACATAATTATCAACACAAAAGCAATCTGCCATTCAGTATTTGAAGAGCGTACAGATCTTTAAAAACAGCAGAAGCCCAAGCTAACTAGTTGTAGTCTGTCGCATGCTGCTAATTATTACCTGTGGTTAATATAAAATTCTTTCCTTAAAACTGTACATATTTGAGCAATGAACTTGTCATAATAATTGTAGAAAACAGTTTACAGTATAGCTGTGTGAGATGAGCACCAGAAAAACATGTGTTTTGTGTACTAAAGTATTCCCTTATATCCAGTAAGCCCCATTTTTACTGTAACTGACTGTATTAAAAATGGATATGTAGCCCACTAGCAGATGCACGGCTAAAACAAAAGTATTTAAAAGCTTTTTTTAGTTTAAAAAAATTATCTTTGCATTTTAAAATCAAAGTAAACTCTTTTTTTTTTTTTTTAATGTCTTAGTACCTTAGCATTGTTCAAGTTGCCAAGCTTAGGTAGACAAAGTGCTTTTGAAACACTATTTAAAAAAAAATATCTCTCTCTATATTTTATTGTCCTCTTCTAGGACTTGACTGGATGAGCAAAATCCAGAGGTCTTTTTAATTCCCATATGTTAAAAACTAAGCTTATTTTAACACCAGGTAAATTCAATACATACATGAATGAAAAGGTCCTCCCTGTTGTTGAAGAACACTTGACTACATCATCAACATTTTGTTATAAAGGCATTAACTGTTTGACTGTTAAAATAAAGACACCATTCTCTTAGATAGCACCATGGTTTTAGAATATCCAAACAAATTCAGTGTTTTGCTGTCTATTCATTATGTTTTATATTTATCTACTTCGTTAAATAAAATCAAGAGACTAATAAGATTACAGTAAAAACTGCATGTTAAAAAGCCATAATTCCAGTATTTCAGTACATCATAGATTCAGCACCAGATGTTATTTTAAGATTCCTGCAGTTGTAATACTACAGTATTATTTTTTTAGGGTTTTTTTGCTCCTGTTCCATGACTATGCAAACTTGATGACATTAAAAGTGGCCACAGATGTGCAAAACTGTAAGAAAAAAAAAATCCATTTGCAGATTATCTCTTTCAGTAATGGAGCCAGTGTTTTCAAATGTAAATTGTGAAACACTTTTTTGTTTTGTTTTTGTTTTTGCATAGGATGCTTTGGTCTTGTTTCCTACGTGCCATCTGTGACCACTTAAAAATCAGTGGAAAATAAGTGCGCTAGTGAGATTACCTCTTTTTGCTGGTGTGCTGAGGCTGTTTCCACTGACGAGTTTCATAAAAACACTGTTTTCTTCTCCACCCTTGCCTTCCCCAAAACCTAAAGAACTACCCTACTGACAAGGCGTTTTTTCAAATGAGGTAACCAACAAAGGTGTGAAGTTATATATATCGGTTGTAAGGCCCTGTAACCCGTGTAAAGGCATATGGAGATGTAGTTACTGTGGAGTCTGTGGTGAGCGATAGTGTCCTTTGTGCAAGAGACTTGATGAAGCGCACGTACGTTGGCTCAGAGGGTTCATGTGGCTCAGCAGGCTCCCGCTTTGCTTTTTTGCCGTAAGATTTCTGAGGCACGTAGTCTGGACCGTACTTTTCACATTCCTCTTCCTTCTCTCTTGCCTTCTCAGCCATCTTTGCCTCCCACAGAGCCAGACCATGTTTTGGCTCATTCATACTCTTGTGCTGGTAAAAGACAAGGGATATTCTGGTGGGATGGTTCCTGTTGGGATTTTTTAAGGGAGTCGTTGCGTGGAGCTCACGTTTTGCACACTCTATGAGGATTGACCCATGAGATGGAGCAACTGCCACTCCTCCAATTTCTGGATCCAGAAAGCTCTGCTCACTATCTGACCAGACATCATCAGGATCCTCTGTTTTTTCTGGATTCAGCACATCAGTTTTATCTAAAACACCCTGGGGAGTAGTCCTATCATGGTTTTGACCTGGAAGCATGTTAGACAAACCATTAACTGCATGTGAAATCATTTCACTATCCTTATTTTGGAGATGCAGTGAATTAGGAGGACCACTAAATATACTTGGAGCAGAATGGTAATCATGTGCTAAGTGTGTAGGGGGTTGCACATGATGTTCACCAGTTTTACTTATGGAGGCATAATCCATGCTCGGATTACTCAAATTAGATTTTAACCTTGAGGCAACCTCCATAAAATGGCCATCAGCCTCATGGGTGGAGTAAGAGGAAAAAGACCCTACATGGTGTACATTTGGTCTAATGGTGCAATTACTGAAGGAGTCTACCTGCATATTTTGGTTTCCATAATTCAAGTACTTGGGACCAAAACTCTGGTTATTCCCAAACCTATGCTGGTATAATGTTTGAATGGGTGGTAGACTTAGTTTAGACATATGGTCTTGACTCTGGCAACTATACAAGTCCATGTGCTGATGCTGGGAAGGGTAGGAGCCCAAGTAAGAGGGGCAGTTGTCCATAGGTATGTTTCCATTGCATTGGTAGGGTGGATATTGGTTATTTTGACTTAATGATCCTGAATAAGGGTTCATGGGACTAGAAGAATTCAAATAAGACCCTGCAGGCTGTGATGAGGTTGTATAGAGGTTCATGGGACTGGACCCTCCATAGGGATCTGAAGTGTATGAAGAGCTTGGATAAGCATTGGCTGGACTGGGCAACCTTACATAGAGATTTGCAGAACCTGAACCCGAGTAAGAGTTAACAGAATTTGATTGAGGGTTGTTAGGGAGAGTGCGCTGTGGATGTTGATGTTGCTGCTGTTGTTGTGTGGCTGGTCCTGAAAGACGTAAAAGATCTGTAGATGTGAAAGAAAAAAAAAAACCCCAGACAACAAATGAGCTTTTTTTTTTTTTAAAAAAAAAAACCCCAAACAACAAACTACATATTTTATAGACTTTTCATGATACGTATCTATGAAATTCCTAAGAAAAGTATATCATATGATACATTAACAGAGAGTCCCTTTCTCATATCTCAAATATCATCCTTTAAGAAGCTAAGTACTGAGGCTACTCATCCTTTTTGGCATGTACCCAGTGAGATCAGATGCTAATGGCAATGGGGAAAAAGAGGACAGTACAATCTGTTCAGAGTCACATGCACAAAATCCAGAGTTGAATCATCATTTAAGCAGCCCATGAAATGAAGCATCAAAGTGCTCCCAAACAGCCATGCACAAGGAGACTTTTTCCCCCAAAATAAATATTTCTTCTTACCTATATTAATAGAACTGTCTCCAAAAAACATCCCTAGCTTTATATAAAAAAAACAATGGTTGCATTCACTGATAGGGGGAACAGTTCAGTAACAAGTGAAATTAACTGAAGACATAAGAGCAAAACCATCATTTGTTAAAATGAAATGGCATAGTTTAATGGTTACAACCCTAGCCTGGGACAGCTGACTTCTCTTCATCGGTATTTCAGTGACCTTCTGGGTGGCCTTGGATGTATTGCTTTTTTCCTCTCTGAGAAAGCTGCTGTAACAATAAAAGTGGTGATGAACTCTTTGCTCAGGACTCTCAAATCTACTGATGAGAACTGCCAGGGATTGTTAGTGGGTTTTTAAAAACTTACACCCCCTAAGGAAAAACCTGCTCTGCTTTTGGTTTTGAAGTGGAGAGTACAAATTAAGAGATTAGGCTTGAATCCCCTCAAATTAGGAGGTTCTCTGCAACAGTGGCAGACAGTAAGTGATGTGTAGGTTATTCTTTCTTTGGCAGCAGCATCACACACTTCATGGCTTCCAGCACTACTAGTCTTTTAAAGGTACTTTACAATACACTGGATGGCAAGCAGAGCTTGCAAACGCACCAGATTTCCGCAGTTGTTAACCATCCAACAGTAAAAGATTTCTCGTACAACTTTTCTTTTTTTTGCTTCTCCAGAGTTGACCACAATTTGGCACTCTAGTATTTACATATTTTTTTTCTTTTTACTTTAAAATGGGTTTGGGCTGAGAATAATGGTTTTCTTGAGACTCATTATAAATGGTGCAAATTTCTAGGAAGCTTACCACTGCTGATAAAGATCCCGATCAGATTCATGTGTTTACCTGCTAGCTGCTTTGCGTGACTTGCGGCCTCAGAGTTGCCTTGCTTGTGGCGTGCTGCAGCAGACTTATCTCTTTCAGCTTTACTAGACCCATTCTCCAAGGAGGAAAGCTTTTCTGCAGCTGCTTTCTTTGCTTCTAGCTTCCTTTGCCGACATGTCTTGACAGGCTCTGCTAACATCCTTACTTTTCGGCGGAAGGAGGTAAGGACCTGGATGCTGCCATTTCTCTTCTTCTCCTCCTGGCCTTCAGTGCTTCCAAACTCATCCACATCAGAGACTTTGTATAAGGGGAGCACGTGGAGCTGCTCATCTTCTGGTGTTTGGCCAATTTCACGATTGTCTTCTCTAGTTAGTGTGCAAACCTGTTGGAGAGGTGTGTTAGAGTAACTCTCTAAAACCAGTCAGAGAAGAGGTCTGAAATACTAGCCTGTGCATTTTACCTTGCCCTGCCACTGTCGGCACTGGCACATGGAAAGCTATTTGTAAACTCTAAGTTTCTATGCAATTTATGCATAGCACAAGCAGCCTGCAATTTCCGTTCTTCCATTGCTCTGCTGGACAATAGAAACAGAAGGTATACATATACCTCTTTCTTGTACTTGTGCTGAAATGAACAGTAGAATTAGGGATTATTCTAATGTGAAATAAACTGGATATCTATTGTACCATGGCCAGAGAGCTATAACAGTGGAACCTGGGACTTTGTACTCACCTGAAGATTTTTTCACTATAATATATTAGCTAGCTACCTATTTGAAATAGAGTGCACTATAACATGCTGCCATTGTATTTCACACCCCCTTCCAATGGCAACTTCCAGGACTTTGCAAAGGAGCAAGACACTGTAATGTTAATAACAAGATTTAAGGAAGTTACTGTTGTGTCATACAGCATGCTCATTGTGTTAGCTCCAGCTAAAACAGGTACTAGGAGGATCTCAGTGGAAAAAGATGCTGATACAGACATATTCTGTAGCAATATCATTGCATCAGCCAGTTTTGGGAAGAAAGCTTGACTAGAAATATATAGTGTTGGTGGTGGTTGACTTGTCAATTAAATCAGACCCCAGAAACAGGAAAAATTTAATTGGTATTAAAAAAGTAGATACTCTCTTTGGTTGTAATATAAACTGCACTGTGAATCTAGGGAGTTGCTTCAAATGACAGCCATGATGATTATTCAAAACTGGTGATTACTTGTTCTCATGTTTACCCCAACTGTATTGTCACAGAGAGAGTAGGCAGGGAACAGAAATAATACAATACACATTGAAAACTAGCTCGCTTTTCTGGTAGCTTCTACAGAACCTTTGCTGTACATGCTAGAGGTCAGAACTGAAGAGAATAAAGGGTGTGTGTACAATACAAAGGATGGCAAGGCTTGCAGACTTTCTGCTCATCTCAAGCAGGAATTAAATCCACAAATTCCAAAACTATCCTAGAAATAAGTTGTTTCTATTTTTATTTTATCAGAAAATATACTCCAAAGTTGTTAGAAAAAAGTGTTTCAAGAGGACAAACATAAAACATTTTGTACCAGGAACACTGAAACAGGCATTTCTGCCCTGCTGGGATCTTCTTTTCATTGTCTCCACTGTTTCCCTTTTACCACTTCTATATTAAACGTTTCTTTAATACACCATAACTCTCATTCATTTGAATGAAAAATTGTGTAGGGGGTAGTAAGTTAGCTCGATCACTGCTTAATGTTTCTTCTTGTAGCAATCTGTGTTATGCAAGTATAAATTT
The DNA here is from genome assembly GCF_965140245.1 of Athene noctua. Classification (NCBI taxonomy): domain Eukaryota; kingdom Metazoa; phylum Chordata; class Aves; order Strigiformes; family Strigidae; genus Athene; species Athene noctua. The sequence goes on from NC_134040.1 coordinate 58,928,526, forward strand.
AAACAGATGGGGGATAATAAATTAAATATATGAAATTAATGCTGGAGTAAGAATCACAGAATTGTCTAGGTTGGAAAAGACCTTGAAGATCATCCAGTCCAACCACTAACCTAACACTGACAGTTCCCAACTACACCATATCCCTCAGCGCTATGTTGATCCGACTCTTAAACACCTCCAGGGATGGGGACTCCACCACCTCCCTGGGCAGCCCATTCCAACACCTAACGACTGGTTCTTTAAAGAAATGCTTCCTAATATCCAGTCTAAACCTTCCCTGGAGCAACTTGAGGCCATTCCCTCTTGTCTTATTGCTTGTTACTTGGTTAAAGAGGCTCACCCCAGCTCTCTGCACCCTCCTTTCAGGGAGCTGTAGAGGGCGATGAGGTCTCCCCTCAGCCTCCTCTTCTCCAGACTAAACACCCCCAGTTCCCTCAGCCGCTCCCCGTACGACCTGTGCTCCAGACCCTGCACCAGCTTCGTTGCCCTTCTCTGGACACGCTCGAGTCATTCAATGTCCTTTTTGGAGTGAGGGGCCCAAAACTGAACACAGGAATCCAGGGGCGGCCTCACCAGTGCTGAGTACAGGGGTAAGATCCCTTCCCTGTCCCTGCTGGCCACGCTATTGCTGACACAAGCCAGGATGACATTGGCCTTCTTGGCCCCCTGGGCACACTGCTGGCTCCTGTTCATCGGGCTGTCAATCAAGGAGGTTATATGCATCATGGACTTACCAGTGTACTTCCGTTCTGCATATTGTGCAAGTCTCTGTGAGCATGAGCGCAAAAATCCAGGCAGGCAGTGACCCCTGAGAATGGGCGACCTTCTTTTAAACCCAGGCGACACTCGGGTGCTCTGTGTTCATACTCGATCTGGAAAGAGATGACAGGTATCACTGCAACCGAGCTAGATGCTCCAGTACATGGAATCAGCACTGAATGCTCCACTGTGACAACATGCAGTCTCCTAACATCTTAGAGGTGGCAACATACGGATCTTGAAGGCAAATCAAGCAATTTGATGGCAATTTTGTATCCATACTTCATTCCTTGCTGCTTTGTTCCCTCTTACCTTCTGTCTCTGGCATGATTGTGAAATTGGCCAATAATACTTCTCCTTGCATATTACTTTTGATTCTCTGCCAGTGGTTGGTGTTTTTACATGACAAATTCAGTGCAGGGTTTTAGCGTCTGGCACTGTTAGAGTGATACGTTTGTGTAGACTGGAAATATACCAAGATATTAGGGGAAAATGGCTTTAGAAAACTGACTTCAGAATGACTTAATGAAAAATAATAATTAGCTTTTTGATTTGTAATATTTTGGCACACTAAACATGTATTTCACTAACAAGTACAACTCTAAACCCTGACCAAAAAGAGAGATAAATCAGTCAAGACAGTACTTTCTACCCATGCACTCATTATTAAGGAGCTTTACAAAGAGTTGATAATGCAGCGGTAAACATTACACAAAAGGGAAGGATTTAGTAATGGATGATCAAGCCTTAGACAAATGACAGTTTCATATTTTATTTTGAGAATTAAAAATGAAATCACATTTGTAAAATGCTTTGCTGAAATTCCTGAACTTTCAAGTGAATGCAAAAAAATCTACACTTAATAGATCCCATTTAAATTAAGGTGAAATTAGAAGTTTTGCCAAGTCTTGATCCAGGATCACTAAAAAAAATGTCTAGTTTGCTCACAGACATTTATTTTTAAAATTTGGAATATTTACTTCCCTGGAATCTGAAAATAAAAGCAGACCAAAACTTGAAAGATGTAAACTTCTTTGGAATTAAACAAGAGTGGTCTGAAATGTTAGCCAGACTGTAATTGTCTGATTAAAGTGTACTGGTACAACTGTTCTCTGAGATGCTTGGTTGGGTCCAGTTGGAAAAACAGACCCTTTCCAATTCTAGATTTTAATCCAGTAGCAATCCAGACTTGGATTAGAATAAATCTTGGAGCTTGGAATTTATTTTCAGGATTCAAAGGGGGATTGGGTTTAGGGCTTTTTGGCTTTAGAACCTGTTACAACACCGTACAAACTAGGTCTCGATCATCTCTCTTTAAAGCCACTGATAATTGCTTGATCGCGGTCTCCCCACAAATACAAGATCTGCATGAAACCCCTGAAATAAGCCAAGATATAACATGCCTTTTTACACAAGGTAAAAACTGAAACTTGTAAAAGCATATATTTTCAAAAAGTGTCAGGCAGGACCACAGCTTACATAGAGAAAAGAAATTGCGAATTTTTGTGGGAAAAGAAGTCCAAGCAAAGAAACATTTTATTGTTCACCACTCCCTCATTTTGTCTTCTTCCTCTTCCTTTCTTCTCTTGCAGAATGTCTCTCAGATATTTGGACAGATAACCACAGCTAGTGGGCACGTGGCCACTGTTTCCTCCATAATGAATCTCCAAGCATAATCTGATCAGGTAAGTGAGTGAAATTGGATAAGTCTGCACTGAAGCTGTTTACCTTGTCTAGTTGCTACTAAATATGCAGTAAAGGAGTGAGTTTTACAGCAAATAAAAATGGATAGTTTTGTGTCAGTTTACTGTTTCCTTTACAGTTGAAAATCCATCTTGTGCTGGTTACTACAGCATAATGCTGTCAACAGGAAGGAAAGAAGATCTCAATTTGCAGTGACGATGATGGTTTGGAGACTATAAATTCTGTGAGTGTTTGTAATGGTAGTGAACCTGAGTGACAACAACGAAGGCCAACAGTTATGCATTTGCAAGGTGTATGTTGTCAAATTTTGATGCAAATATCTGAAAGATGCTTGGTAAAGGAACACAGATGAGAGACAGCCACACCGGGAACCTCATAAAAGCTTTGAATGCGCTAGTATCTGCGAACACTGCTTCACAGAAACTATGCTTGCATGATCCCTCATGCAAGAATGTTGGTGCAGGCATTTGTGTGCATGTGCAGGGCTGACTGTGTTCAAAGATGAAACTTTGCTTTAAAAGCACGTTTGTAATGGTTGTTTTGGTGAAAACTGAATTAATCTGCCACTTGAGAGAGCAGAACTGAAACTGTGGCTTCAGGACTGGAGTGCAATATGATATGCTGCCTTCTGGCACTGTTGCCAATCTCACACCATCTTCATGGCTGTTCTGCTAGTTTGGCTGATGACTCATGTTAAATCCAGAAATTTGTGTTGTGGGGCTGAAGAGCTCTGCTCAAGTGTGAAGTAATTTTATTGTGTTGATGTAGATGAAAAGATTAGTTCTATTTAACGGACCAAATTCTGTGGGTTTTGCTTTTGAAAGCATTTTAAGTGGAATTGTTCATTTCCATTTGTCTTTACCCCAATGTCAAAGGAACGCTGGCACAAAATATACATAATGTTTGGCGCAAGGTTGAAGCATTGGGAAGTGTGGTAAAAATCAGGTTATTTGCATGACCGCTCAAATTCCTTTTTTCCCAGCATACCTGGTTGTTATATGCATCAGGTGCAAGCTTCTTGTAGGTAGGTGCCATCAGGGTTGACAGATTCTGCAAATTGGATTCGAGTTTTTCTTCCTGTTAGGACATGAAATAGTGTTCAATGACATTTCCATACTGTAAGTATGGGATCTAAGAAGTTAGGATCTCTGCACGATTATGTTTACACTGATAGTTGTGTAAAGGCCTAGACCGTTATCATTCATGTTTAGACAATAACTGTTGTGAATTTCCTTTTAATTTTATTGTTTCACAGCGTTTAGAGTAATGAAGTAGTAGTGTAGTGTGATCATTGCAAGAGGACATCATATACTGTAATCTTAATTTGATTTCCATTAAGAATCACATTCTTCAACATAAAGATGGTTTAGATCTAAGTGTGGTGATCCTCATTATTTTCCCTATTGGAGTTTTTGGAAAATAATACTCTTCAGGAAGCTTGAGAGAAATAATACCAGAATGGTCCACCAGGTAAATCTGGTTACTTTAAGGGTTATGCATGTTGCAATGACAGCATTTCAACACACTGAAATATCTTTTTGTGCAGCAATTTTAAATTATTTAAATACTTCAGACTTCAAAACTTCCCAATTCTTAAGCAGTGAAGAATTGTGGATGTGTCTAGTGGTTGGCAATATGGAGGTAGGAATGACCACACCTCTATTTCTATAAGGAGAGGTACACAAAATGAAGGGCTCTTTAAAAATGAAGTACTCTAATAATATACTCCAAAGCTGTTGTCCATCCTATTAGGATGACAGTCCCAAATTGAACACCTTGCTTATATTAGGCCCTGCTTTTTAATCTCAAGTGCATAAAGAATGGCGGCATCCTGGAGTGGTATACTTGTTTTTAGGAGATTGTACATTTTAGGAATGTGTGAAGGGTTGTGAAAAACCTATGGGTTCGAGAGACATGTGTTTGCTGCATTAGAAGTTTGTATCTCCTTCTATGGGACTACGTTCCAGTTTGGGACTCCAAAATGACACTATGAAATTGTCAAAAATATCTTGCTGTAACCTTGTGGCTGCTGCCAGAACTTAGAACTTTTGTATGGCCTGTAGGTTGCCATTTGTAAGTGTTACTTCTATTTTTTATTGGTGAGGATCCTATTTGTGTTGTCTAGAAACCATGTCTATGCTATAGGACCCAGCCCCTGGTCTGGATGCATGCTTTGGCTGCCCCCAACTCTGTGTAGGAACAAGACTGGAGGGTAAAATCATCTTCCCTGCCCAAATGTGGCTTGCATGGGAAGTAAATCCAAGAATGCAAGTTGGAAGAGTGCCCTGGTGGGCTGTAGCCAGGTATCCAGCTTAGAAAATGTAGGGGGGTTAGAACTGCAGGCTATGATAAAGAAGGCTTTGTGCCACAGCATGATTGAAGGAGAGAGCTATTCTGTAATTCTTGGGGCCGTAGAAGAGCAGTGGGATGGAAAAACTGTATGTTAATTATGATGATATTCTAAATAGTGTGCTATTCTCAGCACAGGCCATAGGATGTAGAAGTACCTGGCTCTCTGATCATGTGAAAGAAATGCTTGCATTTGTGTAAGACACCAGAATACAGTGAAAGCTGTGGACCTGTGCATCAGTACATAAGCAAGGGTCTAAATTTGCATGTGCTTGTCAAAAACCAGACTGGGCCACTGGAGCCTCCCAGACATGAGTAGCTGGAGGTGTCCAGGAGTTGCTGCAATCATAACTTCAAAGGTATCTTGTGCCCAGGCTAAGGTCAATGTGTTTTTTTATTACTAACTCATTTTAAACAGTTGCCAGTTTGCTCTAACACAGACCCCAGTCTGAAAACATTCAGTGAGGCAGGACTGGCTGTAGAATGAGTCTTCTTATCCTCTTCTTCCTATTGTCATCTCACAGTTTCATTATGTTTGCCTCCATGCAGTCTGCTCTGGTTCCCAGCTGCAATGTTATGTGCCTTCAGTTAGTAAACCTTCCACTCTGCCACTGGGGAATGCCTGATTGCAGGCCAAATACAGCCACAATTATTCAGGCCATGCCCTCTCCTCTAATTGTGAAAGCCTGCAAACATGGTCTCAAGTCTCAGGGTTTTACCAGCTGTCAGAATTTGGACAGTCAATTCAGCTGGCTTGGTGACTGGAATCAATCAGTTATGACTGGCAGTTATTTAATTACCCTACACGTGTGCCATTCAGACAGGGCTCTGGCCCTGGTCTCTTGTACTGTATCTCTACTTGCAGAGTGACAGAAAACATTTCCTTGCAAATGAGGCTCATTTCAGAAATGGACACCAACCTCTTTTGGGTCATCCCCCATCAGCTTAAACTTTCTCGGAATCTTGCTTCTGGCAAACTTACAACCATTGTAGTACATGCTCCAGGAGCAACCAAAGGAAAATGAAGCACCACAAGTTTCAGGGTCCAGCCCTTGACATGCGCAAGTCCGTCTAAAAAATAAGAGAATATGGCTGTTAGCAGCAGATGGGTCACTTCAGGGCACTCCCACAGTGGGCATTGGTGTTCTGCCAGTGCTCTGGGGAATCATTGGTAAATAATAAAGAAATGAAAGAGAGAGGCGTATGCATTATAACAGAAGAATTTTATCAGAGTGAATAATGTCATGACTGTAAAGCAAGGTCTAGACTTCTGTGAGAAACCTGGCTTTGCTTGAATGAGGGTATGTTTGCGTGGTGCCTTGTTAAGTAATGATATTCATGGTAGCTGAAAGGGGGCATATGCTGACGGCACTGCAAGAATGTGCGCACCCTCTGAGAGGGGCTAAGCAATAATTCCTGAAATATGACTCTACCCATGAAGCCGAAGTGGTAGCTATGTTAATTTTGGTCTAAATGTTCTTCACTATTTGAAATATATGGGAAAACAATATGGTGCAGTTTCTTTAGATTCAGCTGGCTTCTGTAGGCTTTTACAATATGATTTAGTGCATCTAGCTTTTATTGCAATGTTGAGGTAACTGCTGTCCTGGGCCCTGCTGAGATCTCTTCCTTTAAAGAGACTGAGATGCTTCACAACTCTGGGAAGATGTTGTCCCTGATTTATAAGAATGCTTACTTGCTTTCCTCTCAAGGTTTGTGGGTTTTTAAAGTGCTTGAAATAGTTGGAAAGGTTATGCGTATGTCAGGGTAACAGCACAAGTGGAGGTGCCAGGTCCGAGGCTGAAGGTGGCGAGCATACCCTTTGTTCCACTTACTCTTCGTTCAGGGCGCACCGCCGGTTTGTGAGTGTGCCGTACTTCCTCAGGGTGTCGGTGAGTTCGGAGTAGAGCTTGTCAGCCAGGCTTGTTGGGATTCCCTCCCAGACCAGGATGAGAATCACGATCACGGCTGTCTCACACGTGTGTCCTGCTCGCTCGCGCACCAAGCAGAGTAGCTTTTCCTCCTGACTGCTTCTGCGGACTACCTACATGCACAGCAACACACACCCCCAGAGCCCCAACACAAACAATGCATTTCTTAATGTGAAGAGCAAGAGAAAAAGAAACCTCAGCATTAGTGTGAGTATAGGGAAGTTACTTCTGCTTCGGTCTTCCTCTTGTTTCTGGCAACTCGGTCCATTTTTCTCATTTAGTGATATGGGCCAGAGCTACCACTTCTGTTTAACAAAGCTGACTCTAAAAGGCTAAGCTTGACTGATGGCATGGAAAGCCATGCTGGTGGAAACCAGCTTTGTAAAGGTATCTCCCATGCTCTGATTCAGCAGGAATATTCTCCTGAATCTGTGCTATGGTACAAGTGGCCCAGTTTGATTAGTGAGTAAAAGGAAGTGAGTAGTGAGATGCCTCCCCTCACAGAGCTGGATGGCAGACACCTGCGCTTAGGGCAGGAGCCATGTGGGGAAAGGCAGGCAGCTAAGGAAGGGAGTAAGTAACTGCACATGGGAGTTCTCTCCCTCCCAAACATAAGCAGCTAAACTTGTAATCAGCCACTCAGTTTTTTGACCTGCCCTTACTGCACACAAACACTACAGTAATGAGAGGAAAGCAGTAGATGTTCTCAAATAAGAGTCTCCTTGCTTCTTGGTGCTTGTGCTACTGTGGGCATTTCTGAAAAAAAGGTGCAGCCTGGCATGCATAAAGACTATAATCAAGTCAGGTTTTCCTCATGCTGTCCTTCCCCAGCCTACCCAAACCACTGCGTAATTTGTGCCAAAGTACAACAGTGTTTACTAAGAGGGTGTCCTAATGCCTCTGGAACTGAGAGTGCATTTTAAAAACATCACAGTGGAGCACTTGATGGACTTATTTGTAAGCTAAAATTAAACAGCAATGAGAATGTCTGGTGTTGTGAATCTTAGATTTAACTGAAACGGCCTTCCTTCTCAGGTTTTCATACCTTTAAGCCAAATTTTATTCTTGCTGTTCTCCACGCAACAAGTAAAGGGAGTGTGAGAGGCAGAGGTGGGAGCAGGCTACAGGCGTCCTGTGGTACTGCTGCTGTTGAGCTATTTTAAGTTTCATAGTGTCAACTAACAAAAGGATGTGTCACTGCTGTCTGCTTACATGAACCATCATACTGAACTACATTAGTCTTAACATTTGTGTACATCACTTACCCATTTTGCAATTGGACATCCTTGAGAACTTTTGCCTTCTTTCCCAGTGTAGACAACCCTCTCAATCCTTATAGCTTTACCCTTCTGTCCAAATCTTAAACAAACAAAAGTGTGTACAATAAGCACATTGAATGGGTTCTGCATGAATGCTGAAAAGATGAAGCACAGTTGCCAGTCTTATCTTAAAAAGTAAATACTGTGAATTATGGGGAGGGATGTGCAATGCAGTTCATCTTGCAGATTTTGTTATAGTGGTGAATTGATATGTTAAGAGAGGCAAATGTCTTTAATACATCACCGATGAGTAAAAATTATCCATATCACATTAATGTTCCTAAATGTTTTAACTGTTTCTGTAGAGAATTTGTTATAGATGACATTTTGAAAAGTGGACTTGAACTCTATTTTGGGGAGGGATTTTACATTTTTCTTTACTTTCTGGGTTAAAGTTATTACTCTGAAATGTATATAATTAAGTTGTCATGGAACAGCTGGCATGCAGTAGTCACTCATTAATTTTCTGTGCTTGTTTCTGGCTAAGATACAGTGTGAATCAGTTAAGTCATGATTAATTTGCATCACATCTATTTCCTTTATCATCTGCTCATAAATTGTTACTTATTTACTTCTGCCTGATGTCTGTACTGAATTAGGATCACAAGGTGCCCTCAAATGATGCCACTTGTGTGTGTCTTTTTGTGACTGAGGTGGGCAAGCTTGGCTCTTTCTGAAGCATTTAATCAAGGTAATTATGCCATTAAGGTAGAATCTAGCCCCACATGCAAGTAGTGCTGTTACCCAGAGCAAATGGGATCCACTTTCCATGTCCTCTGATGGACCAGGTGGAAATATGTGGCAAATGCTAAGTGAAGCAAATCTTGAATCAATAAAAAGTGTCAGACCTGTTAAGCCACTTCCAGGCATGTTCTCTGGCCAGGCCTCTTCCTGGGCTGCTGCAGCTAGCTGGGGGTGCCCACCTGCTGAGCCCCAGAGCATACCAGGTCTCTGGTGAGGCCCTGTGTTAGAAACCACCCTGTCTGCAACATTACAGGTCCAGCTACCATGTTGACTCAGCTGCATTTTGGGGACTGGGCAAATTGCACTTCCATCACTGTTTCTTGAATTCTGTCGCTCTCTCTGGCATGATCTTTTTTTACTTTTAGATAACCAAGTGTGGGGACTAAATCACAATCTCCTTGTTCTTTGTTACCTATAGAGCAATCAAGATACTTCCTTCCTGTTATGCAGCCATTTAATGATGCTTTGAGAACTTTTGACCTTTCATTCCTCCTGTTTTTGCACTAAAATGTTGGTGACATATTTAAGAGCAAATATTTGTATTTAAACTTCTGTCCTGTAAAGGAAATGAAAAATACTTTTTTTTAGATGTGATCTCATTGTGAGATTTCAGTGTCACAGGAAATTATACAAATAAAATCAAGTTGTACTACACATGTTCTGCAGGCAAATGTTAGGTCACTTTTTCCTACTTAGGTTTAGATGTTAGTATACATTTTGTTTCTTTAATTAACCACATTAAAAAAACATTTTAAAATCTGAACATTTTGTATCAATTTGCTAATCTGGATTGCAGGACAACTGTGCAGATGCTTCTACAGAAATATGTTGTACATTACACACTGGAAATGAAATGGACTTTGTCTCAAATCTTTTCAACTGTCACAAAGGAATTTGTGCCTGATGTTTGTCATGCTTCCTTTCAGGACAGAGCTGATTGGCTTTAAAACAAGAGCAAAACTCACTGAGTATGCAGTAGGGATTAGGAGAAGGAAGAGGTAAAATGTACATATCCACCATGGATTCTGCAAGAAATTTGTTCCTGGTATAGCTAAAATATTAACTCCAAGTCCAAATCTAAGTCCTGGTTTGTTTGGCAGTGCTGATATCTCAAAAGTGAATCCATACTCATGAGAAGCCAGTTTAAAAGTGCTTCAATTGTGATTAGTGTCAGCAACTGCACACATGTGCTGGGGAGTATCTTTATAGTTAAGTGCTTTTTTTTTTTTTTTTTTTTTTACTTAGGGATACAAAATTAACTAATGAGGAGGGGTTCTGGCATTTTTCAGTCAGGGAATTGCAACAGTTCATACCATATGAACAGTTGAAAACTAGCCATTGTTCAAGTGGCTGCTGCTACACTCTGTTGAACCTGGCTGAGTAGATGCATGTTATCTATAATCTCTCGGGATTTCCTTCTGCCAACATGAAATGAAATTAAATGGGGGGAAAAAAAAAAAAAAAGTGAGGTCAATGCTAAGGATGAAAAATTACATTCCAAAGTAAAGAAATGAGAAAAGTTTCACCTCTAATAATTGAAATCATGACATGAATGACTTTCCTCTTTTATTTGTTACTTGTAAATACTGAAGAATTAACCAGTCAATGAAAGCTCTGGAGTTAACAGATTGTAAGAAGCTTCTCAGGAGGGTCAGCATTCACTCCCCCTTTGCAAGAAGAAGCTGATTTATGTAGCTTATATGCATTTGAGCTGCTCATAAAGCTGAAAACAAGTATTGGGGCAAGCCCTGCACAGGAGTCACTGTGCTAAGAAAGAGAAAAGACCTTAGGACTTAGAGGTAATATGAAGGGTTTTATATGCCCTAAGTGGCCGATGGTCATGCAGTGATGAGCACAAACTAACAGACCTGGCTAAGAAATGGCACTCCTTAGCTCAGAAACAGCACTGCTATAATGCCCATTTGCTTTTGGTTCTGCAACTGGCTGGAGCTTCTCTGCAGTTCTGCGGTCCAGATTTTTAAGGTATTAACAAATCAAATTCTCATCTGTCTCTGACTTACCAGGGAGCTTTTCATTTGCTTGTTTGTTCAGAGGGGATCTGAATTCCCACATACCTCTAAAAATTTGGCCATTAATATCTATGCACACCAAAAGCTACAAGTAATGCAGAATTCACGGAGCAGAAGTCATTTTTGTGAGAATTTTTAATTTAAATACCTTAGGCTGGTGCGTTTTGCACTTACACATATTTTTACATAGCACAGATCATGCATCCATTCTGTGCTGTTCAAAATTCCTGGTTTGGATGGCTTTGATGTAATAAATATATCACGGGATGCAACATGATACAGGGATTGTCCACAATCAAGATAAGACTGGTTTTATGCAATACTCCAGGGAAGGGGGATGTTTTTTCACAAAACTGCTTATCGATTCTGGGGCTGAAATCCTATCCAACAACTTTGTGGCACTCCTCTGATGTGGCCAAGTTAGATTTAGCCCTTTAGGGTTGTACTGTATACTTAGTAGTTTGGGGGGCCAAGGGGGAGCTAAGTTTGGAGTTTGGTATTTTGCTCTTCATCTTCCTTCTACCTCAGCATTCTTCTACCCAGAGGGAACACCAGGTCCATGCCTGCTTTTGCAGCCATTGCCAACCGTCTTGCTTGGCAGGCTGGTGAATACTTGTTCCTGCTTGGGTTTGCTGGCGTCTGTCTCAAAGTGTGCAGCCTGTGCCAGCCAGCAGACTATTAGCCCTGTCAAATATTGTGACTCTCTGGTGAATAGCGCAGTGCGTAATGTTGGCAATACTGGAGTAGCTAAGCCTACAAGTAATTACTTGATTTGCAATTGTTTATTTCTTTATGTGCAAAAGCTGGAAAAATTCTAACATCCACAAAAGGATAAACGTTAATCTGCCCTGTGCCTTTGCACTAATTACCTTTCTTCCATGATTTCTCTAATAGCTGCCACATTAGGACCGGCTCCTAGATGGGTATAGAAAGGACCTTCATCTTTTTCAATAATTTGCTCTGTTTAAAACAAAATAAAGGTTATTACTTTGAAGCTTAATTCTTTAATGTAAAAAGTCACATTGCAAAGCTTACATCTAGCTTGTTAGAATACTGCTGTATGGGTCTGGGGTCAGAGTTTTCAAACACTTATGTTTAAAGTGTGCCCATGCAATTTGTACAAAACATGCAAAGCATGTGGCTAATCCCGCACATAGCCATGATACGGACTGTGTGCCTTTTGCTAACACAAACAGTTGTTTCACATCTTGGGCTCTACACTGAAATTCAAAAGGCATTTTCCTGTTATCACTGAACAATTGTTTCTCCTTCTCCCACTTCCTCGTCTCCCCCAGTATCTAGAAAGGAGGATAAATGGGTAACAACGGTAAATATTGACATTAGTGAGCTGTACCGTACTTGTTTTTCAGCAGACCTGTTACAGTGTAGGAACCTACAGCTTAAGAAAGTGGCCAGTAAGGTTACATAGAGAATTTCTGCCACCCATAGAAAGACTCTGTGAAATGAAAAAAAGCAAATTTGCTGAAAGAAATCCTGTGCAAGGCTTAGTCAAAATGCTTATATGCTAAGAATGTCAGTTTTCTGTGTGTAGGTAGGACATGTCAGCATTCACAATATATTCTATATGTTTGGTCTGATACCAGGAGGCAGGCTCCAGCAGTGAGAAACGGCCAGGCTCTGCTTGGTTTCAGGAGGAGATGGTGGAGCTGTGCTGACTTGTCTGAGGGCTGACTTTATGCTTTCTGCCACGCTAAATCCAAAGGCTGGATGAGGTGATACTGCTCTTGATGTTAGAGCCTCCAGAAGCATGATGAAGGCATGCTATAGACCTGAATGAGTCAATGGGGGAATGGTTTATTTTAATCTTCCTAAGGACAAATATTGGTAGGAAAGAGCAATAACCCCTATCGATTACACCATGGCACTGGATTCTTCAAAGACGACAGGAACTAACTTTCATGCTCCTTTATTTCCTAGAGGGTCTTCTAAGACTGAAGAATTAAAATGCAAGTGGAGAATAAGCTCTTTTGCTTAGTTAGCGGTTGCAATACTGCCTATAAAAATAGTGATAAGAATGAAATGATTGCAAGAAAAACTTGTGCCAACTACATTGGAGAAACCGTCTCCAGAAAAAAAACAAAACCAAACAACTTCAGTGTTTGCAAAAAACTACATTTTGTGGGTTATTTCTTATAAAACGAGGAACAGCAAGGAACTGGCTTCCATTTTTCTTCCTGGGTGCTTTGGAAATTCACCACCTCCTCTTTTCGTTCCTGTGGATCTTCTCCAAGACATAGCCCCGAGTGTTCAAAAAGGCAAAAAGGTCCATTTTGCAGTTATGCAGGAGCATTCGTTCAACTTTCCCCTCCTATACTTGCTACGAAATCCCAGTAAGTGAGACTATAACATGGATTATTTTTTCTTCCATTTTTGGTACTGCACCTTTTGGTCTCAGCCTGAATAGTTTACCCAATAGAGTCTGAAAGTGCCTGTTAGATGTGGCTGTGTGCAGTGTCAGTGCTCTATGGAAGCCTGGGCTATAGGGCCATGCCTGTCACCGCTTTGCTTCCCTCTGCTCTATTCTTCCGGCTTTTGGAGATTGGGTATGTCATGAAGAAACACTGAGGGTCCCCCTTGCTGCTTTTTTGTGCTGCTTGCATAGCTTCTCTACGAAAGTGCTGATCTCTTTTGCCTTGCAGGAGACGAGTGCGTGAAAGGGAGGATAAACTCTTACAACAAGTGAGGAATAACCTGTCATTCCTTCTTTGCTTAGACTTTACTCAAGAAAACTGCAGCAATTTCACTGTAAGAGCAAAACATGGTATCAGGATCTCAAGTTTTGGACCCAGGACATATTTTATAAATGCTGTATCTAACCTTGACAAATAAATTAGATTATAAAGTTATGACCTACTTTTTATCAGCATGTTGTCATTACATGTCTGCTGCTCAAGGAAAATGAATGTGAGGGGATACATTACTGGCCATAAGCATTCTGACTGAAAAAGCAAATAGGTAATTGCTTTATGAAATATTGAGAAAGTGCCTGTGTGTAGGGTTGGATAAGTGAAGTAGGTGTAATGTATGAAATTGCAATTTTATAAGTCTTTACTAATTACTGTTCTAAAAAAAAACCCCAAAAAATCCTTCAAGAAAAACATCCAACTAACCCCATGATCCCAACTTGAAGGCTTGTTTCCTTCCTGTGAACTAGTACGTTTTTAGTACATCTCAGCACTTACCAACACAGCTGCAAGATGGGAAATCATACTGGGTTTTGGCAGGTGTGTCCAATAAATTTTTTACAGGAGTATCCAATAACTTGGAAGGTGAGTCTAAAAAATTGTTGAGAACAGTTCCAGCTGTTCTTTTGGTCGGGGTTTTTTCAGCAGATGAGTTTACTTGCTGATCTAAGATTGGGGTCTGAGTGTCAAAATCTGCAGCACTGGTATTTCTTGATAGGATGGTAATAGGGCCCGCTGTTTCAACCTTCACATGTTTAGGTGATTTGATAGTAAAAGTCTTGTGATCAAACAGTGATTTGACCTGTATCTGTTTTAGCTGCTGTTCCATTGTCTCAATGATGCTCTTTTGTTGCATGTTCTCACAGCCAAAGTGCTGATTCTCTTGTTTAATTGTTTTTTTCCACATTTTGTTTTCCAGCTGTCCAGCTGATGGACGCATGCAAACATTAGACTTTGTGCCAGCCTCAATTTTTATAGGCTTGCGTGCTGCACTGGGACCAATCTCGGTTTTGGGTTGCTGGTATGCTTGTTGCTCCTGTTTTTGCAAGAGATGCCACCTTAAAGCAGCATGCTTTTGAAAATCCTTCGAGGTTTGGGACTGCAAATGACAACCTCTCTGGTCTTGGGAGTGTGGGGCAGTTTGCTGGCTGTGGGGTAAGTACCGCTGAGGAATCTGTGTAGCTTGTTGGCTCGGGAGATCTTGGTTCAGACTACCACCGTAGCATTGTGTTTGCTGGAGTGGTAGCTGTATAACTGAAGCTTGTTGCGCCTGTTGCTCTTGTTCTTGGAAACAGTGATTCACATCTTGTTTTGTCGTCAAGTTATTTGAAAAATACTGCACATGTTGCAAGTCCTGCATTTTGCTGGCTCCAAAGCGTTCGATATTTGCGGCATTTTCTTTCTTCTCAGAAATCAAGTGCATGTTGTTTGGGCAGGGATGCTGCAGACCAGCGTTTGCTTTCCGACTGTAAAGGGGAGCTTTGTTGTTCATGCTCTGTACCTGCTCTAGGCCTAGCTGAGGGTTATGCAGTGAGAATGCAGCTGATTTCATGTACTTATTCCCAGTTTGAAAACAATCATCTGCTTTAAGCTGATTGAAGGACGTCCTGTCTTGTGGCTGCTCAGCATTGCTTTGGGAGCGGGAAATAGTTTGAGGCAGGTCTTTATTTTTCATTTGCAGAGTCTGTTGCTGGTTTGGGGTTAGCTGTGAACTGCATGGCAGTTGCACCTGATGTGTCTGTTTTTGAAGCATCTGTTGCAAAATGTGTGAATGCAAGAATTGCTCATTTTCCCCTGGCTGGGGATTCAAGTGCTGCTGTTTCAATGGGGCCCCTAAAGGCTGCTCGGCTTGTTCTGCTCTTTGCTGGAAATGGAGCTGCTGCAAAGGGTGTTGCTGCACTTGGGACTTGAGCAGGGAATCCATCTTCGTGAGCTGTGGCTGCGGTGAGTGTTTCTGGAACGGCAGCTGCTGGTCAGCTGTGGGATGCGGCTGCAGCTGGGAGGTCTCCCTTTTGTACAGTGGAGGAATTTGTTCCTGTTGCATTATCTTCTGGCTCTGGGGCTGTCCTGAAGGCCCCTTTAACGCATCAGGACTTCCAGCATACTGTTTTGTATAGGCTGTTTCGGCTGTGTGTGCCTGGAACTGAAGAATTGATCGTAATAATGCTTCGCTGGGCTTTTGGGGAGGCTCTCCCTGGCGGAACTGGGTGGAAACCAGTTCTATCCAGGCTGGTTTTGAATAATGTTGAGCCTGTTGCACAGGCTCTTTCACTTGGTCCTTTGCTTTGTCGGAAGGAATCTCGGGTTCTCTCTGTCCTGGGAAACACTGATAGTGTTGCTGCAACTCACCCTCACTTTGGCACGCTTGCAGATTTTGGAGGGGAGGCTCCGACGCCGGCGTCATTTCTTCTGGGCGCTGCTGAATTGAGGCGGCCACAGCAGCTTGTGGGTTGCTTTCACTGACATCTTGTGACATTTGTGCCTGCTGCGGAAGTCTGTGATGAGGGTGAAGTTGTTGTTGGCTGAGGCCGGGACTTTCTGACATTGGTCCCTGCTGTTGTCCTTCGTTCTTTATCTCCCCAGGAAGAGTTTCATCACATCTGCTGTCATAGGAATGGTGTCCTTCTTGCACCACGACGGACAGTGTGCTGTTCATTTCTGGAGCAGGAGCAGTGGAGGAATCTTTGTGAAACATTGAGTTCTGTTTAAAAAAAGCACCATTTTTTTCTGCTTGCTCAGAAAACCTTTCCAGAGCAGTGCTCTGAGCTTGCAGGTTACTGCTGGAACTTAGAGAGAGGTCTTGATTGGGAACCTGCCCTACACTTCCACGAACAGTACTGTTTCCTATGGGTAACTGGTGTGGATCATAGCTTGGAATCTGTTGCTGTAGCTGTAGTTCTGGTTTCTGAAGCGCACAGCTACCTGGCAATACAGGTGGTTTACTGGAGTCTTCTGCATTGTAGACCTCAGTAACCACTACAGCTGGCACTTGAGGCAGCTCAGAGTTTGAGGTCTGTGGGGAAGTGATCTGCCCTGAGGTATGGGATGAATGTGTTGTCTCATAGGACAACTCATTAGTAGCCTGACTGGTAATGGCATTGATATGAGATGTGTTCTTCTGCATCGCTATGGAAACATGTTCTGGATAATATTGAGACAGTGTTTTCTCCAGGAGTTCACCATGCATGCTTTCCATGGAAGAGGCAGAAACTGTAGCACCATTAGGCATTGGCACTGCCTTGTTCTTAAGTAGTAAGACAATGTCCCTGTTGTGGCAATGAATGTTTTCCTGCTCCTGCTCATCCTGCATCAGGAGGTCATGAGGGTTTTCTGAACCACCACTGTTGTATCTTGTAGACTGTATCAAATCTGAAGCTTCATTTTCTTGTCTTGCAAACCTCTCAAGTTTCTTCTCACTGTAACAATTGGAGACGCTTGGTTTTTCATTATTATCCTCTGGCTCAGCTTTTTCTCCATTTACCTCTTTGTCTTGTTTCACTTTCTTGCTCTCATGAAGTCCATACAGAGCAGGCTCACTAAAAGTGCGTTTTATCCCACCATTTTGCATATATTTGGAATATACTTTCTTTTCTTGTAAAAGGTCGGGGCTAATGCGGTTGTTTGGACTTCCCTTCAGGTGGGGCACTCCATAGTTGCTTTTAATGAATAGCTGCTTGTGGTCTCCGTTTACTTCAGGCCTCTCTGTTGCTGGACTTCCATTCTGTAGCTTCACCGCGGAAAGCTCTGCCTGGCATACGTGAGAAGACTGCGGTATTAGAAATGGACTCAATCTATTGCCGTCAACATGGTTGGTTCTGTCCTGTTCCATCTGGCCTGCTCCGGGGCCATCCACAAGGCTACCCTCTGAACGTATCTGAAAGAGAGAAGGAACAGAAGAGAATCTAAGTCAATTTTTTGTTTCCATCGATGGATGGCCAATTACTGACAATTTCTGCAGCATTCAAGCACCCATTCTCTTGACCAGCTCCCACACACAACGTGAGCTTGCAGGTGCATCTGGGGGTTTTCTCACTATCTTATGACATTTTTCAGCCCCATGTCTCCCTTTTTCTTGAAGGTTTGCTCTTCAAGATGAAAAGAGAGTGAAAATACAGAGTGGCTCCTTACCCACGTTTAACACACAAGCAGATATTTTACCAAAAAGACGTCTCCTAATAGTGCACAAAATATTCCCAGCTTTTGAATGATTTGTATAGACTCCTCTGTTGTCCCTTTTTCTCCTTGGTAATACAGAAAATCATGCCTAAACCATGGTTCCCAGACCTGGTGCTAATCCTGTTATTTGATTAAGTGTGCCAAACCTCTTTTGTGTGACTTGAAGGATTATTGCCACCAAGCTTGCCAATTAGAGGGAAAACCCTCCTTTTTTCTGTCTTCAGCTGTCTGACAAGGTCTTTTAAAACTGGCATTCCTAAAGACCATGCAAGTGGCATGATACACATGTGAGACAAAGCCACGCTTGATTGCTGTCCATAGGAACTCTTACAGTTCATCAACATCTTGGTAATGTTGACAGAAACAAATTGAGAGATTTCTGAAAGGTTTGATGCAAGAGGTATTTTTTCAGGTATTAATATCCTTAAAAATTTAAAAATACACATCAAGCATGGCTTAAACTATGCATTTGGGTTTTGAACTGAGCTCCACAGCTGTGGAGCTAGAATTTTTTTCTTCTTTGTTTGGATGTGAAATCCCACTTTCTCATATACTCTTTATTTTTTATTATAAAATGAAGTTTTTTGTTGGATAAAAGTACTGACGATCTGCAGTGAACAAATTCCCTATAATGACAAGCTAATCCTGCTCACATGGGTATTTCCAGGATACACAATCCCACTTAAGAGATACAGCCCTTGCTTGACTCTGCTTGTAATTTATTCTTTGTTGGCTTTATGGTTCTCAATCAGTCACAAATGACAGAAGACAGACTGACAGAGGATCTTACAGATATGAGATTGCCTAGAGAAAATGTGGATATATTCATGTCTTTGTCCTAATGCTTTTATTTTTAGTTTGCATAAAGGGCAATCTGAGGGGTTCTCCATTACCAGGTCATCCCTGGTTGGACTGCAAAGTCAGGAGACACGCTACACGTGGCTGCTATTGCACTACATACAATGAACTGAAAAATTTCTCCCATCATGGCTGCTCTGCTTATGTATTTATCCTACACTAACCTTTTTTAAAAAAATGTTAAGGAACATCTAATTTATATAGTTTTCAGTGCCTTGCTCAGTTGAGTAGTCTGATTCCAAAATGCTTTTAAAAGTAATATTAATTAATGAGATTCATCACATCCAGCAGAATCCCCTCTGCTTGTAGGTCTGATTTCAGTATCAGGACAATTCAGACATACATTCTGACTGTCAAACACCTAAATGACTTGTATCTGCTTCTTCCTTATGCCAAACTTGGTAAATCTAAAATTTACACTTCTGACCTCCTGAAGATTTTTCCTTTCTTTCTGTTTATGTTTTCAATTTATGTTTTGTATGACAGAAGTAGAGAAATTCTCTCTCTACAAGTAACAGTACTTGAAAAAAGTGGTTTTGAATGGAAAGCTAAGAATAGGGAGATGGAAAAGAATGTTTGTCCATCTTACCTATTTTCTTGACAAGGTAAGATAGGCTTCTTCCCTTCTAGATATATTTCAGTACATTTCCCAACCTAGCTTTAAAGTACCACAAGACATGAGCCTTTGCAGCTTTCACAGGGAGATGATATTCCATGCTTAACAGAAAGCAGCGTGAAAAGGATTCCTCTGATGTGTCATTCTAGGCTAGGCAGCAGAATGATGCTCCCAGAGTGTCTCAAAAAGAAAATGCCAGCCTAATTTGGAAACCATTCTTTGCCTTCACACCTTTCATACCTAGAAATTGCAGCTGAACTGCAACTCAGACATGAGTGTGTAGGCTGTTGTATTTCACAAGTATGAAATGAAATAAAAGGCACCATAGTAATTAACACTGTGCTGTCAAGCTGCTTCTAAAATATTTATTTCTTTAAAAAAAAGTTTTAGTGTGTGTGATTGAGCCGTGAGAAACTTCCTCTGGCCCTCAAAGTCTGCCTTGCTGCTTGTGTTCTGGTGTACTGTGTGGGTTGCAACTAAATTCCTTCTGAGAGTTCCCAGACAATCTTTCTTCTCAAGTCCTTACTGATAGGTAAAAACACCTTTTTGTTTAGAAGTGGGGGCTGCCTGACTTCTCTAAACTTAGCTTGCAAACCCCTCCAAGGAGCACATCAATGCTTCAGAAAAGAGTCTTAGTTTCATGACATCCTCAAAAACTGCAAGGTTATCTTCACTATGTGACATGGATTATTATTCATGGTAATCTCAAAGACCTCATGGGTATGAGTCAAGCAGTTCCCCAAATTCTCATCACCTCCAGTGTAAAAGGCACTGGTGTTAGATATTGCAAAGGACACAGGAATCATTTGGTTCTTTAAAATACAAAACTAATTCATCGACTAAAAGCGCCAGATTTGCATTTTTTGAAATGCGTCTAGGATTGTGGTGACTTTGTGTTATACTTATTTCTCTTGTCTACACTCAGTTACTCACAATCCTCGAGTCACACCCAAGTACAAATCTTGCTCAAGCAGCTACAAATCACAGCAATTATTTGTAACTTAAAACCAGCAAAAGACAAATGGCAACAATACCTTTATTACTGATTTTAACTGGGATCCTGTGAAGATATTCTTGATGATACTACTAAGCAGACCTGACTGCATCTTACAAAGTCTCTGTGGTTGCTGCGTAATTGTTGTGGAGTGAACTGTCTGCCTCCCAAAGTAAATCTACCTTTCCCTAAGCATAGCAGTTAGCCTTTTTTCTCTTTCCCATAGCTGTATTTTATCCAGACCATTTAGAAGTTCCACATATTTCTTTTCAGCTATAATTCATTAGAAATTCAAGTCACATCAGCAGCATCTGTGAAACAATTACTGCATCTAGGACTGACTCTGCAGTCTAATCCATCATAATTATGACTGGCCTCTTTGAAGATGCCATGATGCGTGACTTAAATATAGCACATTACTGTGCAAATGGATCAGCATCTCATCCCAATATGCATTCAAGTTATAATTCAGTCCTCCACCGTTTGACTTTTTCAGATGCAAGCAATGTATGTACATTTATTTCTTGCCACATGTGGGGCACAAATTGAAAACCAGGTACTGAAAGAGTTTGAGATTTTTTTTTTTCTTTTTTTCCTTTATGGGCAACTTTGGCATATTCCTGCCACCTCTATCAATATAGGAGTACCGAAAGACTGTGGAAGGCATTGTTATGAGCACGACAAACATTTCTGCAGCAACAAAAGTATTCTTAGTTATCTCATTTTCTTTCATGGAAAATATTTTTTTACTTTTAGCCAGTTCTAGAGGTTCATACCTTATTTTATATAGCAACTGTTTCTGAGGAGTTTGTGAATGCAAGGTGAATGAATAGACGAATACACCCACTGCAGGGGAGTACGATCTTCTGCAAAGCTGGGCAAGATTCCCAGTAGAAAAAGTAGGTGGGGGGATACTGTGTTAAACTACTCACAGCCCTGAAAGGACCAAAAGGTGGGATGTCAGATGGGTTGTTTCCCCTTCTGGGGTTAGCTGGGATAGAAATAGATCTCCTTGGAGGTTTTTTCCCCTGGTAGAAATGTACCTCCTCAGATCATGACCTCCGCTGACTTGTGATCAAGTGATTATCAGGAGGAGACTCAAGAAAGCAGAAGATGGGATGCCTAGGACCTTGTCAGTGGCTCACTGGATTGCTCTGGGAGCACTGCTACCACCTCCATCCTGCTGGCACCTTTCTGCCACCACCAGATGACAGAGAGGTCTAAATTGTTCCCAAACAAGAAACCCCTGTAGCACTTCCTAGACAGGAGGTGAATTTAACTATATCTTGCCAAACTCCAGACTGGTAAACTGTGCCTTCTGCTTACTCTCTCCTGCTCCTATCACAGGTACAGTACAGTAGCTGGCTTCACTTCTGGCTTAATCTGCTATATATTATTATGGGCTGTTGTGCAGTTGCTTCTCTTCTCTGAAGCTCGTGCCCCTGGCAGAGATCAAGAATGAATGAAAATTTGAGAAAAGGCATGAATTAGAGCTATTCCTAAGTAAGGACACTTATATATGGTATTATCAGAAAGCTTAATTTTCTGTGCTAAAACCTTAAATCTTTTGGACTTGCATATATGCAGAATTGTTTCTGATTAACTCTGTCAAAGTTTTCTCTATTTTAATTTTAGAACAAGATGTGTAAACAGTTATAATGATACTCAACACCATGATTTATTGCTGTGTGGTTATTATGGGATGTTATTTTTCATGGGCCTAAGCAGCAGTTGCTTCAGCTGTGCCTTGGGTTAACACCTGTAAGTAAGCTACAAACATCACTAGAGGAGAAAAAATGTGCAGTTAACTCAGATGGCTAATTGGCAATGTAACACATCAAAGCTCCTTATTAGCAAGACATTTCCATTATTGCTGGGATAAAATGTTGCACATGTGAAAACTGGTATATAGTTTAAGGATTTCCTGTACGTTTTTCACTTAAGGTGCACTGTGTTTATACACAGAAACATAGCAAGCTTCCACGTGGAAACTAATGGGAGAGGCAAGACCAGGACTACCCCTGCACAGATTCTGGGTCGTTTGCCATTTGCAGAACAGCTTCTTCCCAAGCCAGGGTTGCTGGTAGTTTGTAACAATATGATACCATCACAAACCAAACCCCATGTGGGCCTGTTGTTTAAATGTGAGTTTAACATGCTTTTTTGAAGCCAAGGCACCCATGAGAGAGAATTTTAACCCTGTTTTCCAAAGCAGATTTGAAAGAGAGATTGCATTCATGCCCAAGGTAAATTGAAGCTCTGAACCCCACAACACACCCTGAGGATTTGCTCTGCTCCCTATTAGCATCACTGCCACCCTGCTGCAAGTGTGGTGGCTGAGTGAAACTTGAAAGCAGATGTAAAGGAGGCCCCAAGACAAGGACACTCTGTTGTTAGCTGGGCTCTGTGGCTTACAATGGGGTCCTTTTGCTCTGCATTCAGCTGTCTCTTCATTTGGGTAGTATATTTATTCAGTGTATAAGCAATGCTTTGGAAAAAACTTGCATAAAGATGTTGTGCCTTCTCTGTCCCTTGAAGCTTTTAAGGTATATTTCTTTCTAAAATAAATGTATTGCTTTCTCATTGGAGCTTTAAATAGCAGTTAAGGGGTTAATCTAGAAACTACTGGATGAGACTGTGACTGTATTCTGCAGGAGGTCATATTACATGAATATAATTGTCTTCTCTGGTATTTAGATCTACAAATGATCTGTGTCAAACAGAAAAGAAAATGTGGGATGGCTGAAATTTGTTACTTAATTTATAGCTAATTTATCCTTAATTTACAGGGAAAATGGTGACCAGTGAATATAGATATAAGCAGGCATAAGGGAATGAAGAGCATGGGATTTGTGAAATATGACAATTAATAATTCATTAAATATTATCCAAGCCAGAAGCCTCATAATTCATGCATTTTTAAATCAACTAGTGCTAAACCCCCTCAGTTTATTGACACTGGTTCTTGAGTTTCAGTGATGCAATGATCTAATCACAAAAGCACTTGAATCAGTTTGATTTTTGACCTTAATACAGAGGGCAAGAGAGTAAACTTAAACTGGTCTGCACAGTGATTTCCCCTTGCTACATTATATAACCATCAACAAGACTAGATACTGCATTATATCCACCCAGACATGAAAAATTGCACTATTTTAGCAATTGCAGAAAATCAAGGGGAGTGAAAATTAAATGCCTCTACAATACGGGTGGAAAAAACCAATTATGTGAAGGAAATGAATTCTGGAATATAAAATGTGAGTAAATAGGAATTATAATGTTGCATAACACAGCTCTCCAGTTCCAATTTTTTTGGTGATTTATGCCTTATACAAACTTTGCACCTAATTGTAGCATGTAGCACTTCTAACAGAAGAACATAACTCTTCAAGTCACTTGCAATGCCACCGTAGTACGACTAGATCATAAATGTTTCCTGAAAGGTTGAACTTTAGAACTAGACTGGATTTAAAAGACAAAAGGACCTTCCTGCTGGTATAACGAAGAACATTCAAGATGAGGTTGGCACCTACACTTGATCTTGCTGGTTGAAAGCTCATTTCTGTGATTTGGAGTACGGTGGATCCGGGTATTTTATACTGACAGGCTACTGCACAGAGCTGTATTACTTCCCAAATTGG
The DNA here is from genome assembly GCF_965140245.1 of Athene noctua. Classification (NCBI taxonomy): domain Eukaryota; kingdom Metazoa; phylum Chordata; class Aves; order Strigiformes; family Strigidae; genus Athene; species Athene noctua. The sequence goes on from NC_134040.1 coordinate 58,952,352, forward strand.
TCTGTTTAACATTACCTTGGGTGTTGGTAAGCTTGACATACTTTAAGACCAGTATTGCTCAAGTTCTTGAGCGACACCTTGACTATTATGCACCTTCCACAAATACAGGGAAGCTGAACTAGAACACCCTTTCACCTTTGCTGTTTTTGAGTCACTGCAGTTGATAACTGTAATAGGAAGGCTGTGGGAATGGGAGTTATTCTTAAACGCTGGGGTTGTTGAAGGAAGCGTGCGCCAAGTGAGAAACTTCTATGCCTGGGTATAATGATGAAGTTTTCTTGTGTGCCTGTGAAATTTGGACTAGCAAAATTGTTTCAAATTGTGACCCACACAGGGCATCATTTGAGTAATTCAGAAGTGCCTATGGATCCACATTGGGAAACATGTTGGAGTAGGAAAACAGAACCAAGTCTCTTTTTTTCTTCATATCAGCCAATTAGCATGCTAGGTTAGGTGCGTTGAGCAAAGGCTGGCAAGGTAGGGTAAGTGGTGTTATTAGTTGTGCAACTGGTGCTCAGACCCGTTTTATATTTCTGGAGAAATGGTGTAATTTGAGGGATGATTTTCTTCTCAGTATTTCCACTACCCCTTGTGTCAAATGGTAATGATGATACTGGCCGCTGATTAAAATCAGCTTTCCAAGAGCAATAGCTAACTGCTCGTGCTATTCTGACCGAGCTCTGTAGTGCAGCGTGCCTCTGTGTGAGCATGCCAGAATAAGCAAGCATTGGTGGCTGAACACTTCTGGTGACTGTTCTTCAAGACATGCTTGATGTTATCAACCTGCCGTTTAGGGAAGGTTACTAAGAGGTCAGTGTCATCATTATCTTCCAGTTTCTGTGATCTTTGTCCATCTGGCTTCAGACCTGGATATATAGCATGGATTTCTTGGGTTGATGACTTCCTGACATCAGTTGAAGGTCGGTTATCCACGATGATTTCATCACAGCTGTTAGCAGAGTTAAGTAATTCTCTATTAAGTGGTACATCCTCCTTGAGAACTAGAAGCAGTGGAAGAGATTCTCTTCAGCCCACACTATAAAGAAGAAAGGGAGTACCCAAAGGAAAAACCACTGGCAAGCTAAAGATTTCAGGGTTTCATCATGTTGGGACAGTAACATTAGAAAATAGGAACAAAAATGGTCCTGTTCGGCACATGGGTGGAAGAACCGATAAAAGAGAGTAAAATGCTGTGGGCTGCAGTGTCCTCAGAAAGCCTATTTACACAGCTCTGTTTTCCATTATCCTTTGAACTTCAAATAGGAAATCCTGTTGGTCTCCCAGTTCTGATGAAAACAGAATTTTGGATGAAAGGCAGTTTTCTTAAATTTCTTCTCCAAAAGTTGAAGATGAAGGCCATACCGAGAGGAGAGTGGAGAGAATGCAGAAACAAGGGCTGATGACTCTGAGGATTACTCTGACTCCTGCTCCCACATGCCTGGATGATAAAGCATCCCTTTCAGCCCCTTCACTAACTTCACTATGGTAGCCTTTACACCCCCACACCCTTTTATCCTCCCTTTTTCTCATGCCTCCACCACACCTAAGCTGGGATGCTGTAGTGAACTCAATTTTCGGCTACTATTCTTGGTCATTGAGAAATGAGAGGCAGCATAGAGAGACAGCTCCCAGGCTACACAGTGTGCACTGTGTATGCTGGTGTACCCAAGGGACAGGTGCTGGGGATCCCTGCCTGGGGCAGCAAGCCACAAGATACCTGTGTGTCCATATGCGAGATGCTGTATGCCACTGCAGCTTCTGTGTGGCTTCCTACATCCTTCCAGGGATTTACTTCCAGATGGTGAAGTTGGAGGAGTTGAGCCAAAACAAGGGTGCTTGCTTTGGAAAGATCTTGTGCTGTTTTAATTGTGTGATTTGATTTAAAAATGTGTTTTCATGCCCACTTGTGATTTCTTTTTTTTCTTACTTTCAATTTTTGCCTTGCACGACTTGCAAACCAAACCAATTGCTCATAAACATATGGGAAAAATAGGTTTGTCAGGGGCCTGAGGACATGAGTGCCCTGTTCCTCGGCTCCAGAGCAGCACCAGCCGGACCTGTACTAGTCCACTCCAACCTGTTTTCAAAGGTCTCTTAATGAGGAGGGTTGCATAATAACCTACAGTTACATGCAGTGCTCCATTAACATAATGTATTAGAAAACTTCCACCATTTAAAACATAACCTAGATAGTCTCTTCCCATCTACCACAGACTCATGGAGCAGTTTTTTCTCTTCTGTGCTATGGCTTCTTTCTCTCTGTGTAACTGAAGACTGCTACTAATGCTCCCCTCCTAGACAGAATAAACAACCCAGTTTGACATCTGATCTCCTCCCTGGGTGGATCTATATCCATACCATTTGTTCCCTGACCAGATGCACGGAGATCACAAAGCAAATGCAACAGTCTGCTCTTTGGAGACCTCATGCACATACCATTCTGCTAGATTTTCCCCGAGTTCAGATGTTTGATATACAAGCAGCTATAGTATGTGCCTATATAATATTTCAAATACCTGTATGAATTAACTTAACTGGCTTTTGCCCCAGTAACTAAAATCAGTTTATTCCTTCAATGTGAGAGGGAGTGTATAAATCACATTGAAATCGACAGAACAGGCTCATCACTTCTAGCACAGCTTTACAGAGGAGGTTGTTTCCTTAAAACCTGACTTCAGTACGCTTAAGCCTGTGAGCTGCTGGCACAAACATCTCTTCTGACTTACACTGTTGGTAAGACACCACAGAAGATAAGAATCTAATGCATTTTTAGAGGTCTATTAGAAGATGCTCCCTGGAGCTACAGTTACCATTCAGCTTCTTTCTGCATTCGTGTGTGGTCTTCAGGAGCAGTTTTCATGTGGGTTACTGCAATCTACAGGCAACAATGGCATGGATTATCATGCTGAAATCTACATCTAAGAAAACAGTTACAATTGCCTCTCCAGATGTACAAGAGATGAAAGACAAGGTGTTTTTGATGACCAAAGCCAGCTGACAACCTAAGAGCAGTCAAGATCTAACCCTGATAAAAGCACAATTCTGGGAGAGAAACAAAACATGGGAGCTGGCGCAGCCTTGCCAGGGTTCTGAGCACACAAGAGACCTTGGCACAGGTACTGTTGCCCTCCCCTTCAGTTTTAGGCTGGAGATGAAGATCTGGGACTAGATTTTCATTCTGAACACTCAATGTATGAGCTTGGGAAGAACTTGGCCATTGACTAATCTTAGATAAAATGGCCCAGGGCCCAAACAAATTGTAAGTCAAGAGACACCCACTGCACATCATGCTAGCATTTATCAAGGAGTTACAGCCTAGCTTCTTAAGGTTGGCTTGAAAAACAGATTTTCTGTAGTTACCATCTTGCCTACAGTCATTCTCCCCCCTTTCTAATTTTAGCTTTTTATTACTTGGCAAGAGAGTTTTTAGCTTTTCTTTAGGAGGCCACTATCAATCCTGTTCTGAGGATCAAGTGTTGGGCTCCAGTTCATGTTTCCACACAACTGAGGCCATTTCTGAGTTCCTTATCTTGTTACATCCTTCCTTACATAGAACATGGCTTTCATCCATAGCCACTTAAAACTTCCTAACATATAAGCATAAATGGGCAGTATATGGGGAATTTTATGTATTTTGTGGCAAGAAACATTTAATTAAGAGAGCTACTAGAGAAAAAAGCTTCCTACAGGGAGACAGGGATTTGTCTTTCTGTGGAATCTCCCTTTGGTGTTTCAGGGAAACTGGAAGCCAGTAAAAATTTTAGATTTTGTGAACAGGATGTTTGTTTAAAAACACAGCTCTAACATGAAGGCTTCTCCCTTGAACCAAATTACAAGACTGGATAAAAACTTGGGATTGCTGTGCCGAGAAAGGGTTGGGATCCCAGAACAAGCTGGCATTCCTGCTTTCCTTTAATTTCCAGTAATTCAAAGCACATTCTTTCTCCTGTTTAAATTTTGCTCTTTATGGCGAGATGCAACATGAAAATTCACTGCCGCTAAGCTAAAGCAGGAGGGGAAACTGGCAGATTGTGTTTTAACTCTCGCTAAGACTTTCAGACTCCTGCAGCTGACACTTGGAAGAGCAGTATTTGAGCAGTCCTGAAGGGAACTGCAACACTTCTCTCTCTCTGTCCTTCCTTTTCAAATATTTTCAAAGCTTTGAAAACAGTCGGTTGTTCTTCATTCTGGCAACTCGCCATTTGCTGCCAGCTCACATCAGTTCATAGTCTTCCAAGGTATCCAGTGGCCCGCATGGATTTGAGAGAGTTTGAAGCTCTAATGAAAGACCTTTGATATTTTGGGATGTTTAAGAGACATACAGAAACGGGTGAGTTAAAAGAGCTGTTGTCAGTTCCAGCAAAGCCCACTTCATATTCTCAGTCACAAGATACCGTTTCACTAATTGATTATTGTCTGTCCATAACACAGTCACGGTCTTAGTGCACAAAGAAGCAGTGTGGATGAAAAGCTCACCATTGTAAAGTACACACTCAACTGGATTTAGAAAGCTGGGAACTAAGACAAATCTAGGATACAGGACTGCTTTGAATGAAACTCATAAATCATAGCTGAGACTTTTTTCAGCTTAAGTAAACATCTTTACTACAGACGGTGAAAATGAATGGAAGCATTTTAAATGCCTCTCTTTACCCTTCCTTGGAAGGGTGGCAGGTAAGCTCTTCTTGAAAGGGTCAGGTGACTTTTCATTATTTAAATCCACACCTCCAGCAAGAAGGACCTGAAGCCACAAGTCTTGCAGAACTGCTCCTAGCTGGCAAGGTTATGCAAAGTGTTTGCCAGGCTAGTCCTTCAGCCAGAAGTCTAATAGCTTCGGTGGTCTTGAGCTCAGGAATGCAGGTGAAGGGATGAACGCCCTGCATTGTGCTGGTTGAGTTCCCATAAGCTTATGTGCGCCCTTGTACGTGAAGTGTGATTGCGCAGCACCGCCGCTGCTTTTCTTGCCAACACAAACCTTCACTCCCTCTTCTACTCCCCCTCCCCCAAAATACATCAAGGAGAGAACAGGCTTGGGGGCAAAGCAGGGATAAGAGGCATTAAGCTCTGATGTATGCAACTGGTTTTGCTCGGAAGAAAATGCAGTGCAGTCTGCACTTGGTAGTATTACTTCTATACAGCCTTTGGGGGCGATGAACAGCTGCTTTTCCTTTAAAAAAAAAGAAAAAAGTGGGAGTTGAGAGAAGAGAGGAGACAGCTATCAGGATACTAAATGTCTAATTCAGTCATTTAAACTAATGTGCATGCCACTGTCAAATGCATATAAGGCTTCTTTATTTTTGGTTTGGTAACAATCTGAGGGTCAGCCAGGTTGATTATGAGAAAATGAGCTAATGATTTTACTGTGGGAAGGGTGGGGGGGCAATGATGAATGGCAAAGTTTATCTATCTGCTCACTACACTCCCCAGCAAACAACCCTTCCTAACAGCCTCATCTAGCTCACAAAAGCTTGTGTGTAATTGATGTGTAATAAATCAGAAGCATGCCTCAGCTCCCCTAACCAAAATTATCTTAAAAGTTTATGATAGACATTGATGGTTAAGCAAATGTTCTGAAAAGTTAGTTGCACCTAAAATTAGAACTAAAAATGAGATGGGCAGTAAAAATATATTCTGGAGTACTTGAAGTTAACCTTTGAAGAAGCATGTGGGGGACTAAAATCAGGTGAGCACTAGAGACTGGATATATGTTCCCATAATACTGTGCGTCAACTCTGCAGCGTGCCATGTCCTTCAGAGAAATTACAGCATGAAGCTGTTTAGAGTCTATGTTCAGGGTGCTGAGGCCTCCCAGCCCAGCCTGTTTCCTACCTTCTCCCTTTGGCACCATTAAGGTCTTTCTACTGGTCAGTCCCAACAACACTGTGCTCCTCTCTTTAAGTGGAGGGTCCAGCCTGGCACATGGGCCCAGGGTATGTGAGCGATACAGGGCCTGTGTCAGCACTGCCCCGCAGGGCCCCAGTCCCATCCTGGAAACAGATGGGGATCCCAGCAGCTCCCGACCTCCCCCCTGCCTGAGCTTCCTGCTGCAGCCCTTGTTCCCAGAGGTGTGGAGGTACGGATGTCTCCACAGCTGTCAGAGCCTATGACAGATGACATGTACGATCAGGATGCTCCTCTGATGTTAAATGTTTCTTTGCTCTTTTTCCTCCAGTTGCACTTCCTCATACGCTGCAATATAACCAGGCAGCATGAAGTCTTAGTCTATGCTTCTTTTTTTTCTGGCTCCATTGAAAAAATTCAGTGTCTTAAAAACAGCTGCTACTACTTAATGATCTTTTGGTAACTAAGGCTGATTTCTTTTGTTATGTTCTCTGAAGATTAAATTTTGCTCTGAACTCTGTTGCCTGAAGGAGGCTATTGTAAAACAAGATACTCAGAAATCAGCAAAAAGATGTTCAAGCTAAAACAGAAAACCAAACCACTTTAACTCTAGCGGTGCTGCTGCCAATGAGTTTGAGAAAAGATCCTGAGATTATGCTAAAACCATCCTGGTCTTGTGGGCTGATGGCTGAGGAACTACCTTCTAACAGTGTACACAGCCTTGCAAAAGAATGATATGAGAGATGCTTCTTTGATGTTAGGTTTTAAATCCCAGTTTGATCAAACAGGCTATCATGTAACTAGATGCTCGTAAGCATTCCTATTGCTTTAGATTGTGAGGAGGGAAATACAAAGCTCAAGGATTTGCAGTCCCTTTTACAAGAGACCCGTTGGGGAGAGCCTGTATCTACTGCATACTGAAAAGCTCAATCAGGATTACAAAGGAAATTGCTATAAAAGATTAAAACATGCAGTCAGCAGTAATAAGTCTCCCTCTGTTTGTTGTCTCAGATTGTATTTGTGTTGGAGGAAAGATTGGTGTACTTCAGATAGCAGCAAGGAAGAGAGAGAGAGAGGTTTCAAGAGAGATTTTCCATGACAAGGTTAACAAGAGGAAGTGGATGGGGATGGGGGAATGTGCTCCACAGAGCTGCAGAAAGTGGAAGTTGGAGGAAGGCCGCAGCAACTAGAGACTAGAGCTAAAGACTTTGATGGAGGCAAAATTACTGAAGATTGCCAGCTGACCAAGTCTTCAAGTCTCCCCTTGTTGGGATGCTTCTGAGGCACCCGCTGGGGTTAGCCTGTGCCCCCAGGGACTGGCAGGCAGAGACCTTTGTTGGGTGTTTATTACAGTAAGCTTATCCCTTGCTCAGGTTAGCTAGGAACTTACTGCATAGTTTGCACTGACTGGAACTAAAGTTATCACTATTTTTACTGGTTATAATAAGCTTTTGTTTAAAAAACAGGAAAAGGATACATACAGAATACTGGTGTGTGCAAAGGAGTCAGAGGAGGACTGTAATGAAATTCTGGCTGAAATGATTACAGTATTTTATCTTCTATGCTTTCTGTTTGTCTAGTGCTTAGAATTATAATAGTGATTCAAGGGCCCAAAAAGGCGGGAGAATCAAGCTAATTCCTCCAGATATGGCTGATGAGAAAAGCTTTCCTTCTTGATTGAAAGTTTAAGTTCATGATTTGCAACTATGGCACTTGTTTCCAAGTAACTGAAATAACTTTGATTCAAATCAGTCTTTATAGGAACTTGCCCACATGACCCTCTATCTCCCAGCACGGAGCAACTCTGTTTCCCTGATCCTGATGACTTCCACTGAAATCCTCTCCTCTGATCTAGCCTGGTACCAGCAGACTTGCTCATTGACCTGAGATACTAACTGTGGGATTTATGAAGCCACTTCTTCAAGGCTAACTGTCTCTGGAGAGCCCTCCTGCTCCCTGCAATGAGCAGTGGGTTACTGAATATGGGGGTTTACACGTGACACCACTTAGCCTTCATTTTATGTTCTAGCTGAAACAGGTCATCAGCCTTCACCAGTTATTTTGCTCATGTAGATCACCAACCACAGATACAAATTCACAGGGAATTACAGTAACCAATACATAACAATATACAAAATTTAGGAAACACATGTTATAAGCACTTTAAGTATTTGCTGTTACCTCTTGCAGTTAAAGGTAGAGATACACATTTATAATATAAAGAACCAGATTAATTAAGGTAAATACTGCCAACATTATCTTTTAAGAGCAGATCTGCATGTTATACATGAAGACATGAGGACAGTAACTAGTGTACGTGTCATGCTAAAATGGTAACTCTCCCTGAAGGATTTGCGGTGGCCAGACTGCCACCGCATCCCAGACTGATGTGGCTGTGAAACCCCAGCACCTTTTCCACCTGCGGGAAATGCAGCTTGCAAAATGCTATTCCCACCTTTGGCTCCCCTTTGGCCACCTGGCAGGCACTGTGTCTGTACCTATGCATGGTTCTTTGCCTGAATATTTAGGACCTAACATGAGAAGCATGAGGCTGTGCATCTGCCTGTTCAAATCACTGCTCACTTGTTTGTAAAACAGTGGCCACAGGCTACATACCATGTACAGCTTGGCATGACAAAGTGCAGAGCACACAGTACAGGATATAGAGTGGGTTTTTTCTGACCAGAACTCAAAAGTTCTGGAGCACAGGTCGTATGGGGAGCGGCTGAGGGAACTGGAGTTGTTTAGTTTGGAGAAGAGGAGGCTGAGGGGAGACCTCATCGCCCTCTACAGCTACCTGAAAGGAGGGTGCAGAGAGCTGGGGATGAGCCTCTTTAACCTAGTAGTAAGTGATAGACAAGAGGTAATGGCCTCAAATTGCACCAGGGAAGGTTTAGACTGGATATTAGGAAGCATTTCTTTACAGAAGGGGTTGTTGGGCGTTGGAATGGGCTGCCCAGGGAGGTGGTGGAGTCCCCATCCCTGGAGGTGTTTAAGAGTTGGGTCGACATAGCGCTGAGGGATCTGGTGTAGTTGGGAACTGTCAGTGTTAGGTTAATGGTTGGACTGGATGATCTTCAAGGTCTTTTCCAACCTAGATGATTCTGTGAATGAACTATTCATAGACATTGTAAAAGAAATAGCTATACTTTTAAGTTTAAAATGAACTTTTTTACTTTATTTACATTTTCATTTCCATGTACTATACATAGAAAAGAGGACTATAAACTTTTGCATCCACTGTAATGGATAGGAAAACTGGGACTGGTTAGATCAGAGACCAGATTTGACACAGAAACATTAGAGACTCTAGTAACTTAGAGATGCTACTTTCAATAACAGGAAAAGTAGTCAGTGGTATTTTTTATATTGGTCATGCCCCAGTAACTCCCACAGTGCTCTTCTTTTGTAAGACTGAGTCTTTCATTGCTTGACAATGTTTATTTGCATTCTTTGTAATTTTTGCTCGAAGGGAAATTTCTGAGAGCTTTTTTTTTTTTTTTTTTAGAAAAGGCACTTTAATTTTGAAGTCTAGTTTCTGTATTTCTCATCTCTTCAAAGGGAAAAAAAATAGATTTATAATATCTGAATGAAGAAAATATGATAGATAATATTAAGTACCTGACACCTCCAAAGAACATCAGCTTTCCCTTTCAGTGTTACAGTTAGAAAGTGCATTTGACAAAGTTACATTGTCAAATAGATTGCAGTTATCTCACTTGTTATCTTTTAGTCATGACACAAAGCTTAGTTAAAGTCACCACAGAAAAAAATGAGAAACTGTTTCTTCACTTAAAATCTTTGGTGATTTTAAAATGCACAAAGTAGTTGCATTAGAGTTTCCTGCCCTGTACAATGTTGCTCCTGAATGCGTATTCCAAAATCCTACTTATCTGCGTTGCTGTGTTTCTGCTGACAACAATTTAGTATCTGAGCATTTGAGTCAAAGCCCAGGGAAGTAAAAATGACACCACAAGTTCCTAGGTAAGAGAGATATTCTGAAAAGACACCTCATAGCCAGAAAGGTATGCATTTTCATATCCCGTACAACTTCGCTCCATGGTCAGTGTCTGTCTTACAAGCTGAATTGCAAAATGCTTTATAGTGGGAAACTGAATCAGTAATGGACAGGCAGAAATCTCTTTCCTCAGTTCCACAGTCCTCACATGTGGCTGTTTTTATTCATTTCATTTCAACATTCATTGTATTTCAGACCTGCTGAGGAAGGAAAGAAAACCTAGGCAAATCTAATGCTTATACTTACTGTCCTACAGAAAAAGTTTTATATTCCTCTTTTTAAAAAATTATTATTCCCAATTTTAAAACAGAACTAAGATTTTTCTTGGCTATCTTTAGGGGTGAGGGAAAGGGATTATTTCTTAGCTTTAAATGACATTTCAGCAATCCAGAAAAACAAATCTGTCATAATGAAGTGCAGTTTTTTCACCTCACAGCAGGCGATACAAGTTTAATGTTTACAAATGATTGTTTTTGCAAGAGTAAACTCTAGTTCTGTAGTTCAGACACAAAATAGGAATCTTTCTAGATTAGGACAAAAAGGAGTTACAGAAATGCGTAATCCTTGTCACAGCTGACCTTTTCTCTCCTTCAGTTTAGGATGTTTTCTCAAGAAGTAGAAATTCTTGTTCTTGCTGTGCGTGGAGGAGATAAGGACAGTATCATGGGGGGAGGTAGTTACGTTTTCCTAAAAGGTAAGCTACTATTTCAGGAGGCAGGGTGGGAAAGAATAGACAGAAACTATTTGGGGGAGTGAGAGAGTGTTTTGCCCAGGGGAAGGAGAATGTACATAGTATCATAGCTAAGATCAATTACACTGAGAAGACTTCTAAGAGATGGGGGGAGGGGTATCCAAAGTTTGTAGAAGGAAAATGTACCCACCAAAGGTAGGGCAAAGATCAGCATTCAGCTGTGAAACTCCTAGTTTTTCAGGGGAAGAAAAGATGAGATGAGGTGGGGGTTTTTTATCATCATCTGATGAAATGTTTATTTAATATAGAAGAAAAGAAAAATGCAAATACAGGAAATCTTCCTGTGCCTGTGTTAAGAAAACCCTCAGTCACTAACGCATTGAATAAATCCTGTTTTATGCAGGTAATGACTTGAAACTCCCTGCTGAAAACAAAGGTTGTTTGCAATGATGCATGACAGATGCAGCAGCAATGTGACTGTGAGATGGCATAGTTATTCCAGTTTCAGGGATGATGGGAGTTTATTTAAGGATAAAGGAGGGAGGGATTCCCTGTGCAAGGTCAGTGTGGGGGAGAAATCCGGGGGGAGACCAGCTGTCTGTACTTACTAACCTCTAATCCAGGAGGACGGCTTTGTTGTGCTGCTCCAATACAGAACAGGTTAGATTGAATGCTGATGAGGTACTGGCCATCTAGGAAGTAATTTTCTGTTTCATTGGTTTTGGTTCTTGTTGTTTTGTTTTCCCCTCTCTTTGTATGTAAAACAAACATTCAAGGAGTTCCTGAACAGAGGTCGCCCTGCTCCTCTCTAATAGTGGCATTGCAAGCAATGCGGCTGCTACTGGTCGAAGGACTTGCCAGCGCTTCACAAAAAGACGTGATAGTACATAAATTCAGATCTTCACCAGATAGATAATTTTATGTGGTCTGCAGAAGAATAGGCCTTTGTCAGAATGAGATGATAGCTGACTTTGTTTGGGAGGGGAGGGAGAAGGGAGTTTTCTCAATTTCTGCATATTTCTATTCAGCTGCTGCAGAAACATCCCCATCTGCTTTAAATCTACATTTTAATTCCAAACCCTAGCAAGAAATAAAGCAAGCTGTCTTGCTCTGCCTGGCAAAGTACACACACAGCAAGTTGCTGAGCTAAAAGCTCAGCCAAAATCCAGGAATGTAACAAAAGCCAAGCTACCTGTCTGTGCTCTGTTTAACTGTATGATAATGATAATCAGAAAATGAATTTCACCAGTCTGTCTTTTAAACATTGCAACTTACTCAAGAGTACGTGCTTTCTTTGCTATCTGCTCTGTCAGGACAATCTGGTTTAAGGAAGTGACACCGTAAATAAGAAAATTCAAACTAATTTAATTTCTCTGGTGAAAGCAGGCAGTGGAGCTTTGTCTGCTCTCCAGAATGGGTAGTGAAACAGAGGGTGCAAATTAAATTGTTGGTTACCCTCATTTATAAAATCTGTATCTGAATTCATGTAGTAAGACATGATTTTTGCCACTAACAGTAGAATCTTTCGTATTATATATATATCTGAATGCTCAAGGCTTATTTTAGCTTTATGATCTGCACAGTTCTTGCTTGCCTTTCCTAGTGCAGGAAATTTTATCCCTAACTGTCAACAGGTGTCAGAAACAGAAGCAGCTGGAGCAAGAGCTGAACAACATTTCTGTTCTGATCTGATAAACTTGCAAATAAACCACATGTAACTTCTGTTATGGATGCCCAGCAAAAGCTATTCGTGATGCAGACACTAAGTTAATTCCTGTGCCTGTTTCACAAGCTGTAACTGGGGTTAGTGAGTGATATGCAGACTAACTCACAGGCCGATAAGAAGCAGAACTGCCTCTTAAATTGCTCCTGGCTGAAAGGAACCATAGAAATGCAAGTTATTTGCATTGCATTCTAGAGAGAGTATAATTTAAGGGATTTTTTTTGTGATGGAAAGAAAATGGACAAGCGAAACTGTTGAAGCAAACTTAAGCTGTTGTGAGAAAAGATAGAAGAGTGTTTACTGTGAGCTGAAAGAAAAAAGAATTGAAAGATGCCCATTCAAATGCTTCATCTGCCTGCTAATTTTAATTAAGACTCCTCCTTTGTAACTGTGCCACAGAGCCTGAGTCTTTTTAAAAAAAAAAAAAAAAAGTTGTCACTAGGCAGATTTCTGAGTGTCTCCTGATTGAATCATCATTTTAATCTCTTCACTGCCACCCCCCTCTCCTGAGCAGAAGCTACCGGCTGCATTATCTGACAATTAACATGCTGAGAAATGCTACTGCACTCCTCAGGGAGTTTCAGCAATGCAAAACACTGTTTTTCTGTGTGACAAAAACGCCAAAACCTTTAAAATATCCTGTGTTTTCTGAAGCCTGGATGCATACCTTGTTTTCATCAGAAAAAAATAATCTTCATCAACTTTTTCTGAAGAAAAGAATACTCCTTTCCTCCAGTTCTTCTGCCTGTCTCTCTCCCCTCTCCCCCAAAGTTTGGAGAATGTGATAAATACAGTGGTCTTTGCAAAGAAATGCTGATCAGCGCCAAAACCTGCCGTCTCAGTTTGCGTATCGTTGCTCAGTGTCCTTGTACTTTCTCAGATCCTTCCTTGCCCTTGTCTTACTGCTTTATGTTTCACCTCTCTTCCCTAACAAAGCACTAGAAACAGCTTCTTGCTCCGTGCCTGGTGGGGTCCCACCCTGCTCTTCTGCACTGCCCCACTCCAATCCCACAGAAGCCAAGCCAGGTTTACTGAACTGGGTCACTGCTTCCAGTTAGACACCACCCACTGTACCAGTCTACTCTACTAGCAACACAAAAAAAAGGGGGGGGGGGGGGGGGGGGGATAAAAAAATGTGAACAGATCCTTTCTGCATCTTGTTCTTCTGCCACCTTTGTAAGCCACAGATCAGCCCAAGCGAGGTCTGCCCACAGGGACATGCTAATTGGGATGCTGTTTGGCAGCAGACTCTGTCCTTGCACAAATGTTCACAAAATGACTAATAAAAACCAAGCCTCTTGCCCTGCTTCCTTCCCTCGACAAGTTAACATAGGCACGTTTTTCCTTTCATTCTTTTATGGACAACAATAATGAACACGCTAAGGAAAGAGCACTTCAAGACCTGTTTTGTCTGAAGAAAATACCAAGGGTGGTTGTCCCTTTCTTCCCTCATACCCTGATGGCTGCCTCTGTTGCTGGGAAGGTACAAACCAGGAGGAAGTCATGCAAGAGGGGCTGTATGGGGAAAGATGGGTCGTTTCAGGCAACTTTTTTTTAGAGTGAAAAAGGAGGAAATATGCTTAAGCATAAGAATGCTGTTTCTGTTGTCCCCAAATTACTCTGGGTATTTGATATAAGAATAAACAGATTTTTTGTGAAGCCAGGCAGGTTAGGTCTCAGTGAGGAAACCCTTTGGGTTCTGCTGCTCAGCTGAGCATCTGTCCTCCCACAGCCTTGCCTGGAAACCAGAAGGCACCAAGTAGGAGTGTAGAGTGCTGTGTTACTCCAGAAAGCACACACGATGCCAAATGGGCAGAGCTCTTAATTACATCATAGATAAGCATGGTGTAATCACAGAAACATGCAAGGAATGGGAGTAGCTTTAATTCAAGAAAAATAGCTAACTGGCTTGTGTAAAGGGGAAAACTAACAAATGCAGGAGAACGCAGTGGTGAGGTGACTGCTGCGAAGTGGGCAACAGAACAATTTCCACATTGATTGGAGATCGTGAAGCAACAGGCTGGATTTTTACCTAGCTGTTGTACATGACAAACATGAGCTCTGTGTGTACATGAAATGCTGAGGAACCGCTTTCACTGTTACTTTGCTGCATGTGTGTTCATCATTGTCTGAACTTGAGAATAATTGCTGTGAAACTTTGAAGCATGAAAGAGTTTTCCTGTAGGCAGAGTGGACAAATCCCCAAGGGAGAAACGAGTTGGATCCTTGTGAGGACCTTGATCTCTAGACTTGGAGCAGAACAGCTTTGCCGTCCTGGAAAAAGCTGCATGTGCATTCACGTGCTTTGGAGGCAGCCTCCTCGCTGGGTCTGAGCCAGCTGCCCAATAGGAACATGCTGAGGAAGCAGCTCTCTGCTCCATGCGTGGCCATGCTGCTGGTCAAGTGCCCACAATGGGACAGGGAGACGGAGGTGAAGCTGTCTTTATTCCTGCCAAGGCTAGGAAGGGATGACAGTGTGGCACAGGGCCCACCCTCCAGGTGGCTGGTAGGCGTTGTTCTTCCCAGCAACTGCTTGGGAAACATTAACAAAAATTGAGTACGAGACTGAAGAAAGAAGCAAACGATGGACCAAAATGTTTAGTGGTGTTTAAGCACACAGATATGCAGATGGGCACTTAAGTCGTGGGGACTTAAGAAATCATTTTGGTAGTTAACATAATTAGAAACTTAATGGGAATAACAGAAGTACCTATCTGACTCTCTAGACATTTAAGTGTCTCTGGAAGGATGGTCCTTAGGGCCTGTTTTACCAGAAGTCAATCATGCAGGTTTGGTGACCACTGTACACACACATCAGCTGCTTGCGAATGCCACTCTCCTGCAGGGTACCCGAGCTTTGCTGTGTACTGCTGGTGTTTTGGTAGCCAGTTCTCTGAAACACCTGCCTCCAGCATTTGATCAGCGGTCCAGTATGTAGTTTGTGGAACTGCTACATACTCCTCGAGATCCTGTCAATATGTGGAGAGTTGCCAGAATAAGCCTTATGAAGCTGAGGTCAAAGTGTTATGCAAAAAAAGAAATGTGCAGTAGCAATTCCACCTTGAGCCATGATACTGGACCTCCCTTGCTAAGCAGGTAAATGAACTCAGTTACAAGGAAAAGCCAAATACTGCAGGAAGTAGGACTCTTATTTCTATATATAAAACCACCTCCCCCTTATGTTAGCACCAAGCCCTCAACACAGAGACAAAGTAGCTTGATTTACAGGCACAAAAATCTGTCTTCCTCTGAAATAGTTAACTACATTTTTGTTCAAAGTAAAGAGAGGGCAGGGAATGAAAGGAGTGATCTCTACATGTTAGGTTTTTATTTACATAAACTATACAGAACACCTGGACAATCTTTGGGATACACAGTTATATATATAAATGTGAGTAACTGTATTAGTGAGCATGATGCTGTGTGCAAGCCAAAATATTCTTGAGTGTTTTCAGCCATGTGCTTTCCTTTCTGCCTCTAGCCTTACACAGGTTATTCTAAATCACTTTAGCATTATCTAAAATATTTTTTTCTCGCTCTGTAGTTATTTCTGTATGAATACCATGTAGTCTGAGACTTCCTCAAAACCTCCCAGTTTGTCTTGTAGTTTCTACTGAGAAGTACCTTTATTAGGATCTTGTAAAGTTCCACCTCTGTCCCACTGGAGTAGGTTATTCTGCAATGAGCAGGCTATACAAAAAACACTCATCACTGGAGAAGTAGAGTGCTATAACCCGAGAACTGATGATTCCTCCAGAATTGGCACGTACCTGCCATTATTCTGAATGAACTACATTTTTAGTCCTGAACACTAACCTGAAAAATAATATCTTTCCAGGCCATGCAATCACACAAGGGGTATCACAGTACCGTTACCTGTATTATGAGGTTTAAGAACACAATGCTGTGAAGTAGCATTTGCTATTCTTGAGCTATGCAAATGTTAAATGATTCTGACTAGCTTGGGAACTATTCCTGATTTGGGACCCACGTCATGCTTCCCAAGCAGGTAGTTCTGGGAGCAGCAAGCCTCAAGACGCCTGAGAGTCCAATGGGTTTGCTCTTTTGGGCAACTATGAGTTTCAGCAGAAGCTTTTCCCATGGTTGGAACGTGTATAAGGACCCTCTCCCATGAGGGTTTTCTAGCATTTAATAACATGTGAAGTTATGCATTTGTTGTTCCCTCACTTGGGATGTTTACAGTGTTTTTCTCCTTTACCCAGCTTCCGATCTTCACAGCAGTTGGAGCACTAAATCTATCACATATGCCCGAAGCCAGCCAGTTGATTCAGACTCTCTTTGTGGGGGATGGACAGGCACATACGCAGTTATCATCCCATATTATTCATTTTGCTGGGAAACTAGTTTAATATATATACTTCTAGTCACAGGAAGGACGTATGATGGCAGTAGCTTGTGGTAGTGAGCAGAATGGTCATTGGTATTAATGGTAAGCGAAATACGTTCAAACCAAAGAGCAGCAAGCTGTCAGCCATACCACCTTAACCACAAGTCAGAGGACACCAGGGAATACTATCTCTAAGAACTGGAAGTGGAGAGGAGGCAACAAAGAAGGGTAATTTTTAAACAAGCCTGGACAGTAGTTGACTCCTGGACCCTGCAAGATCAGTGGGGATTATGTGAGAAGCTCCTCTGGAGGCAACTGGAATGGGTTCGTGGATGACACTCACTGTTTGGGTTCACAGAGAGAGGTGGGAAGGTAAGAAGTAAAAAGCAGGCAAGCTTTTTTCAAGCAATAGACTTACTGTAATTTGGAACTGGCTAGAGGACAGTATTTTGGACTGGTAGCTTTCTTGTCTTCTATGGAGAGAAACTTGGTAACTGATATTTTGGGGAGAGCAAATCAGAAGTGTTTGACAGTGCACCCAGAGCACCGCTTCAGAAAGGGGCAGGACAGAAAGGTGGTGCAATTTAGAAAAATTCTGGGTTGTTTTCGTGCATGTTAATTCATGCAACTGCAGGGTAGGAATTTTGTCCCAGTCAACAAGTTTTCCCAGAGAACAATTTTGCACACATTAAAGTGACTCACATGTGAAAAGCTGTAAAGCCTCAGAACCAAAAGGGACAGGAAGCTGGCAGTGTGTTAGAAATCACCCCTTCCTAATTTTTAATTTAGGAAGCAAACTGTTTTGGAAGCAGTTGAAGGTAGTTGAAAAGTTTGGTGGTGGGAACTGAAGGGAGAAGTTTGAAGGATGTGAAGGGAAGCAGGGTCATCACACAAGCAGAAAATGTGTGGGTGCTCTGGGAGCAGCAGGCTGCAAAGAATTAAGTAAGGAGGGCACTGTATGTATTCAGATAAACATGGAGACATTGGTCAGAGAAATCAGATGTCTGGCCTTCTTTGGGAAAAAAAGCAATGAGATAAAAGGAAGGATTTTAAAGGAGGGCAAGAATAGATGAGTGAGAATGTGAAATGGGGAAGGCTAGATATGAAAAAAAAGGTTCTGGGTACAGTGGAAGAAAAAGCTTACGAAAGGACGTTTTGAAACGAAGCAGTGATGCTTTTCAGCTTGTAGAAAGTGAACAGAGCAAATGAGAGGTGAAACAAAGTTTACGTAGCCAAGAAAGGAGGTGATAAAGAAATAAGACTTTCCGTTTTCTTCCTTTTTAAACCCATGCCACTAACAAAATTGTGAGGTTCAGCTTTCTGTGAATGATGATTGTTGCTCTTACCTACTTCTAGAGCTAGCATGGTGTGACCTAATGGTAAGTGATGGGCATGAGAGAAAGGTCTCCAGTGACTACACAGGCAAAAATACACACGAGGATGAATTTACCCATCTAGCTAGTTCGTAATAGCTGCTATCAATGTCCCATTCAAAACGATCAAATGGCTTACACGATAGCTTTCCTGTGACCCGTGGAACCGAATCTGTGTCACGGAGTAAGGTCACTACACTGTCAGCTGGGTGACAAACCTAGTTTGAGCATTGACTCGGGATTGCAGGCCATGGGCTTCAGGCCAAGGGATGTCGAGCGTGCCACAGAGGTGACGCGCATACTCCCAGCGGAAGGTTTCCAGCCGATCGGCACGCCGCCACGCCATCCCCACGCCAATTCATGGAAAGGCAACCAGGCTGCCTCCGAAGGGAGTGACTTGTCTGGCTGTCCAGATGGATGTGGCGCTGTGCTGGCAGCAGTGAAAACCTGGCGGAGAAGAGGAAGGGAAGTCTGCTGGGTAGTCGTTGGCCGTTTGTGATCAGCTTTCTAAGGAGACTGAACACTTGCTGAAGATGTCCTATTTGCTTTGGCCAAAAAAATCTGCTAATTTTGCAAGAAAGAGAGGAGATGAGGGCAGATGTCGTGCTGTTGTAGATCAGGGTAGCTCCACTGATTTCAGAAGAGCTGTACTGGTTGAATTTTGGCTCAAGGTCTGAACAATGGCATTAGCACAAGGAGACTGTGTTAGCTACGCTGCTGTAAAACAGCACTGTTACAGATATTTCTGATATAACACAGATGTAAGCCTGTCCCCTTGTGCGTTACTGCTAAGATGCGTTGGTGCTGAGAGTTTGTTTGGGGTTTCTGCGTTGGTTTGAACAGCTAGCAACCTCGTTGCTGCAGTTTAATCCTTTGAATAGTGCCATGACAACTGTACCACACAGTGCCTGCCAGGTTCAAGCAAGGACATAGCAGAACACACGTCAACAGTAGAGCTGCAAATGAGGTAATGTGTTATCAGCAGACAGGTCAGGGCTCCATATATCAACTCCTGCAGCACAGAGTGACTAAAAATAACTTTCTATTGCAAGTACCGATTTCCCAAAGAAGGAAAAGCCCTTGTTTAACACCTTTCACCCCAAACAAACCAGGAATGACTTACTGCAGTTCTTGCATCCCTTGATATCCCAGTGGTCTAGCTGGATGATTGACTCAAGTGTTCTGCTTTCACCTCCAGAAGGTGACCAGAAGTCAAGAGCAACATAAAGACCGAAGCAACCCCAGCCATATCCCCATCACCTGACAGTCACCATGGGTAATGTTACAGTTATGCACCAGCCTCTCTCTCTCAGGAATGTGTGTGTCTGGAGCAAGTGTAGTAGTGAACTACTCCTCGTGCCTTTTCAGGCACACATCATCAGATCAGGATCTAGACTACTAAATAATCTCACATGTCAACTTCTCACTTGGGTCTGAACTGTGAACAGAGAAGACTTCGGCTTCTGTTACTAAGCTAGACTTTATACCTGTACACAGACACCAGAAAGATCCCAAACAAATAACATTTCTGTTCTTTAAAAAAAATAAATAAAAATCACTATCCATTTGTAGCTTATAGTGTGCCCTAAGAGGTTTACTTTATCAACTAAACTGTAGGGGATGTTTTGGGACTTACCATGTATGAAAAGGTCTACAGTACACCACTTCAGTGTGAAGGGGGTGAGTCTGTTCTCACTGGCACTGTGAAGCAGCATGGGTTCAACTGAGTGAGGTCCAAAAAAAGTTGGGCAAAAAAAGTTTCAAACTCAGGGACTCTTAACTGTACTTATGCATCTTCACAAAAAATGTTTATCTCATTTCTGTTGGCAGCATGCTTCACTACCTTGTCCAACAGCTCTGATGCTTTTACTATTGGCCAGGTAAATTCTATTCCCCCTGTCCTCCTATTTATTACTTTTCCAGATGTTTACATTAGTAAGTTATGGAGTAAGCTCATCATATCTAATGAGAGTGGCAGATTTCCAGTTGTGCCATTACAGGTCAATGCAATCCTCTCCTGAAGATACTACTGCTTTGAGAACCCGCAACAGAGGGCAAAGTCAGCAATAAATAAATAAAGCAAGCCTCAAACGCTACTTGCATTAATACAAGGGGAGGGATCCTCTTCAACAAAAAAACAAAAGTTTTGAAAAGGCACATACTAATAGATACACCAGAAACAAGCTTTCTCTGAAGTAAATAATCCACAGCACATCTCCTAGTGACCGAAACCACAGGTGTTTTATTAACACATGTAAGCAATGAGCTTAAGCAGGGCCATTGGATCAGGCAGGCCAAAACTCCTCTGCGTTTGCATGAGTTGACTCAGGACTGGGCTTTTTTTTTTTTTTTTCTCCTGACTACAGACAGTGCAGTGAGTATAAAAAGGACAATTAAGCACCACTGCTGAGCATGTCTCTTCTTCCCATGTTGCACACCCTGGCAACAAATCAATTTTGTCTTTTGCTGAGAGACTTTCTCTCTCTCTGCTGGCTCAAAATTACTCTCCCAGAATCCTCTAGAGCAACTTTCTTTTCCCTGCTCTACAGTTCATCCTGCCAGTTGACACTTTAGTAAATAGCATATAGCATGCAATAACTTTATTTTTTCCATTCTCTCTAAAGGTTAACTATAGGTGAATGTTTTATTCTTTTTAACAAGTAATTGACATGCATGAGCCAACTTTCTGTTCAGAACATAATTTGTATTCTTGAGAGATCTGTGAGTATTCTTGTTCATATAGCTTGTTCCCTGAAGGGATCTGGGAGGGGGGAGGAGAAGGAGAAGCTTTTAAAGTTTGGCTCACAAAAGTTACAGAGAAAGATCTAGGCTTTCAGCTCTATCAGATAAATGGTAATGCAACTGCACAATGTAGAGTACAGTGGCACGTACTGATAGGAAAAGAACAGAGTAAATACAGGGGAGGGAGAAGGGGGAGAAGGGAAGTCAGCAGGCAAAGAGAATACTCAGTGTCTAGGCATGCTAGCTGCTAAAATATAAATCACCAGAAATTTTGATCCCAAAGGTTGGTGGGCTCATCAGAAACACAATTCAGGCACAATTTTAATGGGAGCTTTCTAATGAAAAGTCAATGCACTTCTTCATACTCTTACACTTGGGCGGCATTTGCTTAATCAGAATTAATTATTTGATCCCAAGATCACTGAAATCAGATTTGTTTCAGTCACTTCAGTGGGTTTAGGATTAATTTTGAAAAAGCACCATTTTTATGGGAGTGTGGCGGGGGTGTTTAAGAAGCATACTTTTTTAATAAATCAAGAGTCTTCTCATGTGGTTACATCTTCTTGTGAGAATGTCTTTTCAGAATTTATGTATAAAAAGAGTGTCAGCACATATGCAACACCTGTAATTTAGAACATAGCTAGCGGGTTGTGGTCTCCTCGGTCAGGTTGGTAGGTGTGGTGGGTAGAGCTGCATGATTCTTGTGATGCTGTAATCTGTCAGCTGCCACTTCTGTCCTTTAATTTTACCACACAAGGTGAATTTTTATTTGTAGTGAGGATCTTCAGCCCCCCTGCGTACAGTTTTTTCAAAATTAAACAAACTTAAGATCCCCTTTAGCAAACACAGAATGTATTGCAAAGTTAATACGAAATCACATTTAAAGACTTGATATTCACACTTTCACCTATGAGGGTAGGTTCTGCCTATCAGAAGTAACCTCCTTATCTTGTAACATTCAAATTTGTGGTTTTAGAAGAGTTAACAGTATATTTTTGCTCAAGAAAATATAATTTACAGACAGAACCAGGACAGAATTACATATTAGTTGCATATTATTGTGGCAATTTATGAGACTTAGCTAGTGGAGAGTCTTCACGCTACTTAGTTTACAGTATCCTCTTGTAACCCTTTCCTTGCAGTTGCCCACTGCATCCATTAACAAGCATTCTCCATACACAGATCCCAGTTGCCTAGTAAAAAATTTACTCTTACTACTAAGTAACTAAGACAACTTACCCAGACACAGCCACCTATCTTGTACAACAAAAGCCTGAATGAGCACCGCAAGGTTATTTTTCCACTCATACTTTATTTCAAACAGGTGTGCAAAGGGAACATATCAGAGATTTAAATAGAAGGTTAAGTAGACTGTGAATTTCCATCTACGCTTGGTCTAATTAAAGCTATGAACATACTTGAGACTGAGAATTTTGTTTAGAGTAATCCCCTTATCAAAACTGTCATATACCAGGAAATGTTAGAAGCAGAGTTTCTTATTTCCCGTGTTCTTGAGCTACTGTGTCTGCCATTTAAATATCAACATTTCTCAGCAGCTTTCAGTTTAAGCCACAGAGGCTTCCCACAGTAACTACTGGCTGACTTATGAGCCCCTTACTCATAGCGGTGATTAGTTAATTCCACAAATAGTTCCACTGACTGCAGTGGGATCACATTTAATTATGACTGCATCAGTGTAAAAGATTTCCAGCCCTTTAGGACCAACGAAGATAGTGCTATGAGATAATCGCAACAGCAGTACTCCCAGAGGTTGTGATCACCAGACTTTTTTGCTGCTTCTGTTCACGTGAATGATAAGCCATTGCACCACAGACAAGTGGCAAAATGTTACTATTGCAAGCTGTGCTAAACCTGGGTTTGTGTTTTTCCACTGTTATCTTCCTACATAGAGCTCTCTGCTTCTGACTCTTGTATTCTACCATAAAAGCAGTATTCTAAGCTCTAGGGTGCAAGGATTTTCTCAACTTTACATTGTCTCACTTGGTGGGGTCCTGATTTTTGCACCTCTACCCAGTATTTGCACTTACAAATAATTAACAGATTATACAGAAAAAAATATTTATGTGCTATTTATGTACCACAATCTTCAGGCCTCAGCTGAGCCAGAAGCCTCCTTCTGTTAGACACTGTAAGGATATAATGTGCTTTTGATTCCGCTCACTGTTATCCATTTCTTCCCAAAGGGGTATATTGTGAGTGTCTTACATGGATGCAGTTAAAACCACATGTGATCTCATTACAGTCAATTACATTATTTGTGAAACTAACTAATCACCACTGTGGAAAAGTGCTCATGTTCAGGTCTACAGTTGATGAAGGGAAAGGAGGAAAAAGATTTTCAGTGCAGGGACTACAATCCTACATGGAGCAGCAGTCCAGGGCTAGGACTGGAAATAGGTGCTCATGCATCAAGCAAGCCCTCCTCAGGCCACCAAGAGAGATCCCACCAGGTCTAAATTTACGTATAGACCACAGGGTTACCCATTTCTCTAGCACTCCTTTTGCTGGTGTCCCAGGGACAGATTTCCCTGCTAAGCTTTCACCTGCATGCTACAAAGCTTTCTTTTTTAAGAACTGCTATGTAATAACTTGAAATAGCCTGCCCCATCCATCCTGAGTGCAGCTGGGCAGTGTTCCTTCATAATATCTGTCATGCCTAAAAATATTCCTGTTATGAAAATAGAGACAGATACTATGTCTGGTTTTGTGTGCTGTGTCTGTGTGTTTAGTGTATGTGCAAGTGCACTTAGGGTAAGTCTGAGAGTGAGCTTCCTCATCCACAGAGCATGACTGTTGTACTGAAGAATTATCTAAAACTAAGATTCTTGAGGAAAGGCTTGATGTTTGTTTTGAAGTATTTGACTACAGCTCTACTGCTGTGCTATAAATACATCTAAACCAAAGCAGACACTATGTAAAGCAGGGCAGGGAATACCTCTGACTTCTAGACTTGCTAAACTTGTGAAGCTGTGGGCAGTGCTGCTCACAGTAATACTTCGCAGGGGTGAGAGAAAAATACAAGCAGGAATGAAGCTGGCTAAGCCTCATGAGTGAGATGAGGTATAATATTTGAATGTTTCCAAGGAAAGAAACCAAAGGATGGTGCAAAGTAGGCAAGATGTATTTTGACTGATGTGTAGAGGTTCATAGTGATGAGGACCATAGTGACAAAGCAGAAAGGTGGGAGGCGTTTTAGATCATATGTGGTTTTCCTCCTCTGAAAGTTTTAGGTCATAGAAAAAGCCCGTAAAGGAATCAGATATGACCATACAGAAACAGGAACTGATGAAACAAATTGAGTGTTGGGGTAGAGGAAAACCCTATTAGTTGAGTGTTTCTCACAGCTTTTTTCCCTTCTTTCTTTTTATTTAAATGATGTGTTCAGCTTCATAAAAAACGAAAACCCTACAACTGGGCCTGCCCAGCTTAGGTGTTTTAAAGTGCGAAGGGAATCAAAACCATGCAAGCATAAATACCTCTGCTGAGTTTAGGAGAACAGAAAGAAACAAGAGAAAGGATGAAGCAAAAGAAAATGCCCAAGTTGTTTCCAGTTCCCTCTGAACCTAGGCCAGGTCAGCACTGTTGCTAGCTATACTGCAAGATACATGAGTTCCCGCAAGATGCCCAGATTTTATGAAAGGATGGATAGTTCTCACAAGTGCTATCTTTACATCAAGTTACTGTTGTTTTGAAACCTTCTTTGCTTCATTGTTTCTATGATTCTACAACTAATAGCTCCCTGTACTTGTTCTCTGTGACTACTGAAAACTACTACTTAATTCCCTGGAGGCAGAGACACAGGCAGATGAGGCAGCACTTTCCCATCCAGTTCGGCACAGGAGAACCAGTAATCCTTCCAAAAAGATTGCCATTTGCCCCCCCTGAATATCCTGATTTAGTGCAAACTCATATTCTCTCATACATATAATTAACATTTTAAAAGGATTTCTAAAGTCTGTGTCATAGCCTTTAAAATTCTTTGGCACATGCAGAGGAATTTAGGTACTTTCAGGTTAAAACAGTTTTGGCAGAATAAAGAAAACTAGAAACAGTACTGAAAAGCCCAAATCCCTGAAAGTACATGATGTGTCCTTCCTCAATCATTAGGCTGCAAGTGTGTTAATAGGCAAGGTTAGATATGCAAGGATGAAGTAAACAAAAAGCCTGAGGATTGCAAAGTAAATATTTGGGTATATTAGCTAACTGTTTGTGGGTGTTTTGTGCTTTTAAATTTGTTTGTATTAATATTTGCGTCCGACTCACCTTCCAAAAAAAGATAACTGAAATGATCTGTCTCCTGCCCACAGTCATCTCCTCCATAAATATTTTTGCTTATCTCTTCTCATGTTTCATGTTGTTTCAAGCAGCTCTTTAGTGAGCCACAAAAATGTTAGCTATCCAGCTAGGTTTAAGTGGCCCCCAGCTGAAGTAAATACTCCACGCAGGCATACTATCTTTCTTCACCATTTCTTCGTTAGTCTTCTCCAGGCCTGCTACATGTAGATCAAGAGTCTTTAAAATGTTTAGTGAGGGGACCATGCGTTACAGAAACTATTGCTTTCACAGTCTTGTGTTTCTATAGTAACCATCTTATTAAAGCACTGCAGCCATCTGCTTTAAATATTAACTTCACAAGACCATCAGGACTAGCTTAAAACAATATCACATGTTTATTAAATATTAAAACTAGAAACAAAAGGAAAGAACTACAGGAGAGAGCTTTTTCCTGTTCCTTCAATCTAATCTTAAAAAAAAAGAACACTGGTTTGCTTGTTTTAGATAATTTAACAGTTCATGCCACTGCTTTAGAAAGAATGTTTAAGTGACCACACTAGCTGCTGGTGGCACAAACTACAACTTTCTGGGTGCTGCAAAAACAAACAAATGAAGAAAATAGCTTCTTGGGGTAGTTAGTCACTTTGTGTGTGTTACTCCTAATAAGAGATTTTCTTGATCCTGTTTTCATAGAATGGTTTGGGTTGGAAGGGACCTTAAATTCATCCACTTCCAACCCCCCCTGCCATGGGCAGGGACCCCTTCCACTAGACCAGGTTGCTCAAAGCCCCGTCCAACCTGGCCTTGAATGCTTCCAGGGCGCAGGGGCAGCCACAGCTTCTCTGGGCAACCTGTGCCAGTGTCTCACCACGCTCATAGTGAAGAATTTCTTCATTATATCTAAATCTACTCTTTTTCAGTTTAAAACCATTACCCCTCATCCTATCCCTACACTCCCTGATGAAGAGTCCCTCCCCATCTTTCCTGTAGCCCCCTTGCAGTACTGGAAGGCCGCTATAAGGTCTCCCCAGAGCCTTCTCTTCTCCGGGCTGAACAACCCCAACTCTCTCAGCCTGTCCTCACAGGGGAGGTGCTCCACCCCTCTGATCATTTTCATGGTCTCTGGACCTGCTGCAGCAAGCAGGTCCATGTCATTCTGACGTTGGGGGCTCCAGAGCTGGACACAGTACTCCAGGTGGGGTCTCACAAGAGCGGAGTAGAGGGGGAAAATCACCTCCCTTGACCTGCTAGCTGTAGCGGTACTCTCAGATGTATTATGGCAAAGTCTTTAAAGGAGGGAGCACACAGAAACTGCCAGCAGCAGCTGAGAAGTGCCACACTGAAGCAAACAACTGTCTGGTTTTATCATAGCCTGCTAAAGGACAGATGCCTCAGGGAAAGGTATAAACACGCAGTAATGCATTCAACCAACATCCAGCTTACAGCCAAAGCCATGAGACTTAAAACCCCCTATAAATTGTATCCTAAGGAGGAGGAGCCTAGACGTTGTCCCAAGTCACAGAAAAGCCTGCTGCTTGCAAATGAACCTACATCAGCAACAGGCTGTGACAGCAAGGTCCTTAGATTAAGCACACTCAGTCATATTTGTTTCCTTTCAGCAATTTGAAATATGTTTGCTGTTACTTTTTCAAATTATTCTTTCTTCAAACTGTGCTAGAGAGCCAAAGGTAAGTTCCTGAGAGCCCTTCTCTGCCTTGAACGTATGGTATCTAGCTCACCCTCCAACATTATTTTCACTGAGCTCTACTTCCTGCTCCCTCATCCTGTACTGCCTGTTCTGAGGCCCTGACCCAGCACAGGCTATTGTATTTGGAGTCAGAATACATGGGAATGCTCATAACTTAAAAATTTCATCTGAAAACTTCACTGGAACAAGAGGAGGAAAATTCATATCTTCCCATGGCAAAACCTGACACTAGCTTCAAGAGAAATCTTTTCTAGTGTTTTGCATTCCCTGAAACATGCTTCCATCTCCAGCCACTACAGCTTAACAAAACCATACATACTACTAAGATTAAGTACTGTATTGCATCTGTTCTTCCCACTTGTCTTTACTACCACACTGAGCTACAGCCTACACTAAGCTGTTCATGATACTGTCCTGATCTTGTTCTGTAGGAAGGAACTCTTTACACCATGCATGCAATAGCAGCAGTGTGCCCAAGTAACACAGACATGGTCCTTGTCCAAGAAATTCAGTCTAGTGGATCACCAGACCTTCACAAAAATGCATAATTACTCATTTTAAGATTCCTCCGGTATGCATTTACTCCTCCTTGATGACACCAACTTCTCTGTTTTCACACACCAGCATTTTTTCTGAAGTTCTGGGGTTTCTTATATTGGTAACCCAAGGACAGTGTCTCACAATTGTGAGCGCAAACATGAATGAGGAACAGCAGTTCCTGGAGTTACAGTGAGTATCAGGCTGAAGAGTTGATGTCAACCCTTTTAAGAAAAAACACAATTTTTGCACAGGCTATAGTCCTGTTTGTGTGGCTTTGTCAGGCATTAAGTTACCTTTCTTCTCAGCCTTGGCAATGCCTCACCTGGCATCCTATATCTGTCCAAATTGAAGAAAGTTGATCAAAATAGGAAGACTTGGAAGAACACAGAATCTCCAAAAGAAGAGGTCTTGTAGAGCAGATTATCCAAGTGTTTGTCAAAAGTGACAGTTATCATTTATCTGGCCTGTGAGAAGAAGATGGATTAAATGGCCTCTTCCATGGTTATTTCATACAACTTTTAGGAACTATTTGTTTGTCTTTCTCCCTGCTGTGCACTAGTACAGGGAAACTCCATTTAGTATATTCTGGTGAGAATTATCCTGGATGAGGGTGCAAGCAAATTTGCACAGGCCATAAGGGAGTCACAGAGGGAAAACGTTGACCACTCTTCCCCCAAAATTAAACAAACCCTAGTTTTCCACATCAAAACTACACCGAAGCAGGACATTCTTTCACATGGAGTTGCATGACATTTGCTGTGCTTGAGACACCCATCCTATCAACACTTGTGGACCTATGGCAAGGAAAAGTGATTAGGAAATAAATAAAGGACAGTGGAACACAAGTAAAAGAGAGGACCTGATTTTGCTGCTTCTGGTATATCTCTATTGAATTAATAAATCAGGGTTTCTGCTGTTTGCCTGTTACATGATAAAGGCAGTTTTCTTTCACTGATGTATAATTTGGCTTCTAGAAATGGGGGCTTCATCATATTTTGAAGCTTTGGAGCTTGGCCATGGCCAAAAGCAGGCTGGTAAGCAAAGCACAGTAGTGTTTCTTGTAGTACTGAAAGATGTGGGAAGAAACATCAGCACCTCACTGGTTTAATCCTGTGAACATGAAGAGCAATTGCTGACATGGCTCAGCCAACTTTTTTTTTTTTTTTTTAAACTTACTCTATAATGTGGGATTTCCTTGCTTTCCTAAGAACATCTCTGGGCATTTCCCCCATATGTTCCCCAGTACTGTAAAAATCTAAAATACTCCTTACTCCTTTCATTGTTTTTTTGTTCTCTTTTGTACACATTGTAGTTCTTGTGACTCTGAAATTAACAGAACTTCTGTTTTTAGGTAGGGTGATGGGAAGCTTTCTGCCTGTGGTTTGCACTGAGCAGATATTCTGCAGGCCTGCTGCATGTTCCTACCTTGCCTTTAACTTAATGTAACTTAATGTTAACACAACAATGTTAACATAACTTAATGTATTGTCCAGCAGGTGTTCTGTACGTTTTCTTCTCTGTGCACAAAAAGAATAAGCAGTTGGTCTGTTAAGGAACTGTGTTCTGCTGAGAAAGCAATGAGTCACAAAGACAGAGGAACAGTGTGGTCCCTGTCTGTCGATTTCCTGGGTCAGGGAGTCCTGTTGCCTCATTCCGTGCTGCAAATTTTGGTAGTGCAATTCAGATCCCATCCAAAATTCCCATCTCCAAGAGACATCAATGAAAAATCCCTCAGGTAAATACCACAGGCGCTGTTTCATCTCTTCTCCATCTCCCCTTTTTTGCCTTTTTTTTTGTAGATTGACTTTTGAAGGGGGGCTGGGAGGAGAAGGGGATTGGCAGAAAATTAGAAATTGGTGAATAATCTCTCACTCGCTCATACACACACATGTGGCAGAGAAAAGCTATGGCTCGGGATAGTTGTTTATTACATTAAGGGATTCTTTTCCCCAAACTATGCACTGACATGATTATTGATCAGCATATGTTCTAAGTATAAGAAAAATTGAAAGTCCCAAGTCTGTTCTCTGGTACTTGGGTAAAACTCTTTAGTAAGAATTGCAGCCATGCATCTGAAGACATAATTAAACTTTAGGTGTGCCTTTTGCTGAACTTGTTAAACAAGATTTCCATTACTTTTTTACCTAGAGGACAAACCCATGACAGAGTCTGTATTTATTTTGAGATACTCATCTCAACTGACACAATGGCGGTATTCACCCTGTAGCACACAATGGTAATCTTACACTATTCACTTCTATCCTGCCCCCAACTAAAGGCAAAAGCATTGAATAAAATAATCTTCAATAAGCAGCATTTCTTTCCTGATATTCTCTACACTAGGTGACTAAAAGAAGCTCTTCATATAATGTAAGAAAATATCATAAATGGTAACAGTATCTCTGAGTCAAAGATTCACCACACACAGAATTTGTGTATCTGTGCAGATCTTACACTGGTTAAGTTAAATGTACTGGTAAAGCCCACAGACATAATAAATACTAATATACCAGTCCTTGTAAACCTCAGTACTTTCTGATTCAGAACATTTTTAAAAAGCACTTCAGGGCTTCTGGAGAAAGATACCAGAAGATATACAATGATGTACCCAGGAAAAAAGCTATATACATTTAGAGAAGATTTGATAGTAAGACTCTAGTTCTCCTCTCTCCAAGTCTGGCCTTACTTGTACAGTTTCACAGTAAGGTGGATTTGCTTTCCTCAGGCAGGAGAAATGCTACAAAGAACTCTTAAAATAGGAACACAGCAGTGACCTATTTTCAGTACTTCCATTCTTATTGCTAGGTCTATTATATACAGTGTAATTAACATTGTAATGAACATTCAGCAGTGAAAAGACATCAATAACTGACACAAGCACATTTGCTCACATTCTGAATGCAACATTAAAAATCAGCTAGGAGACTAGACAAAACCAGCAATGGGTCAGGGGCTGTACTGCAGAGCACTTCACCTGCTCAGCTCAGAGCTATCTGACCACATGAAATGAGTTAGTGACCAGGCCAGAGTGGACATGTGTTGGCCTCTATTGTTTCATTTGGTTTACACCGTGAAAAAAATTCTGCGGGAGCTCTGACAACTCTAATGCAGAGCTGCCATGAGTATGGATGGAAAAGGTGAAGACTATGGACTAGCTTTATACTTACAAAAGTTTTATTTAGTAATGGGATTAAATCACATTGGAGAAGAGGCATGGAGAAGCTCATAGTGTATCTTTCTGAAGGGCTTTGTCATCATGATATTTACAAACACAGAGATGTATCATAGTAACTAATGTAAAATAGAACTACCATTTTTCTACCATCTCATCTGTTTCTGAAAGGTCAATCTTTCTATTTGGGGGGGGGGGGGGGGGAATGTCCTTTACCATTTAGTAGGCTTTTGCAAAGCTGGGATTAAATTCTTTTATTCCAAAAGTAAAAACTGGAAGTGATTTATTAACAAGCATGTGTTATTTTTGCTAGTTTAGCAGGCTTTTCAAGAAAGCTCTGTTTATCTTCGGCAACCACTCACAGTTATATAGCTGTCTTCTTCCCCATACATGTGTTTCTCAGAAAACTTCAAGAACGTTAGAATCTGTTAAAAACTAATCATCTGACTATGTACTTCCATTTTACAATAAATTGCTAACTTCTAGGAAGGAAACTGTTTTAGAGTAATTTGGCATACAATACAAACTTATTTGAAGAACTTCAAGGGTAAGGAAGGGACTTTGACTTTTTTTTTTAAGTAGACATCTACTGTGTCTAAAAGTGACTTTAAAAAAAAATGTATATGAAGATAGAATATGGACATTTGACAGCTGAGCCTACAATGCCTGGTTTGCTAAAGGGGTGTTTCAGCTATGCATTTTTTTCTTAAGGCCCATGTCAAAAAACCAAGCCAGCTGTAAAGTGCTATTTGTATTTTGAAGATGGAGGTGTGTCATTTGAAACCACTAAGGCATCTTTTTTCCTAAATGGGTGGTCACAACCTGACTACAAAGCATTCATTAGTGCCCAAGTGCAAGTGTTAATAAAGGAATAAAAAAGGATCAGTCAATCAGGAACCAAACAATCAAGCAGTGCTCTGTTCTTTTAGCCAAAGTAAGCCAGGTTTGCACTTCCCTTCCCGCTTTGAAAATTTTATGTACTTTCTGAGTCAGTTCCACACAGAAACAGGCTTACGGTGCTGAAGAACACAGTCACTTCTATCCCTGAGTTGCTGAATCACTTACCCGCCGCTCCTGCTAGGTAATAGTAGCTATTTTTAGTTTACGGTAGAAAACTCCCTCATGGTGGCAATGATATTTCAAAACAGTTTGGGAGCAAAATCATATGCCTCAAATGTCTGATGTGCTCTGAGCATGCATTCGGTAAGAGCGCCTCGCTATTCAGTCCCAGCACCAGTGATCTAGGTCACCCTTGCGCACGGGATGCAGCATTCACTGACTCTTTCATAACTGCCTGTAAGAGTTCTGGGGTCATGTTTGTAAACACTGCTGCCATGTGCGTGTAAGCACGTGGCCAGACACCAGCATGACCTGGAGCGCCAAGTGGAGAGGTAAACCTTGGCGCCAGTGTCGATGTCACTAAGCCAACAAGCGCCAACTCTCTTGCTGGCGCGTGCCCCTCACAACCCTGTGAAACTCTGTGGCGGGTTATTCGAAGGGCAAATGGGAACCTTCTTCCTGTACATGGCACATGTGGACACATGCTAATGTTGATGGCGTCCAGGCACGTTCCTTCTCTCAGCCGTAAGCAAATGGCAGCGCTGAATTGTTCTCAAGAAAAATGAAACTAATTTCTGCCCTAAGTCACTGAAATTGGAGCCATGTGGTCCCACAACACAATGCAAAACTATGGCTATTAGGAAAAAGAATTGTATAAGGGCACATTGCCAGACTTTCCAAAATGACTTCAAAGACAGATAACCGAGACTTCATGTCTGTAATACTTTTTTGCTAGCTTTGCACAGATGAAATTAAGACTGTGTTGCAGGCATTTGAGGAAGTAACTCCTAAATTATTTCTGTTTATCAGTAGAGGTTGCATGAAGCTAGATATGGCCAGTACAAACAAAAGTCACAAGTCTTTCATTTCCTCTTAATGAGAAATTAACAGATAGAGCCACCCAAAGCCTCTGGAAAATTTCATCTCACCCCGGCCACCCACTTTCTATGCTTCAAGAAAAAAAAAAACAAACCACGGGACAGGGGTAACAGTCTGTAGTGGTTGTCCCTCCCTCCTATACCAGCTCTGTTTCAATCGCAGCTGTAAGTCTCATTTGCTTTGACCTTTGCTGGGAGAGCTGAGAATAGGACAAAGAGTTAAAGTGTTACCAGTCCCTGCTGAGTCTGCACTTCTCGGCTAGGCAAGCCAGAGGCGGCTGGAAGAGGGTGTGCTCGCAGCAGAGGGTAAGCGAGAGGGAGCACTGGGAGGGAGAGTAAAACAAAAGGATAAAAATAAACAGTGCACACCCCAAAACAAAACAGGGGAACAAGTACAGAAAAATGCTCGTCTTTGACAAACATGAACTCTGTTTGTTTCCCTCCATGTAGCTATATCTTGTTATCTGAACTCAAGGCACAGTAGATATATGAGTCCTTGAACTCTGAACTTGTGAGGAGAGCAGCAAAAAGTAAGTCAATACAGTTTTAGCTGAGCGGCTGGAAGCGGCTGGAAAGAAGCATGCTTTGTCTTTTTGTGCCTCAGCTATGGGAGGCCATTTAATGCAGCAACACACAGCTGTTCAAACCTCTTTATTGCTGTATGCCAATGGCCTGCTAAAACAAAGCAAAACCAAGGCAGTCTTCTCCCCAGTGATAATGCAACTGTGGTTTCAAATACTAGCTGCACAAGCTACTTGGTTTCACTGAGACCTGTCTCTTAAACCTGGACAAAAAATGGTCCCTGGTTTGTTAGCGGGAAATAAAAATAAAACGTGCCCATTCATTTCCACAGGTTTTCTGAAATCCTGCCCTACTGTAAATGGTACCCAATTCCCTAATAGTGTCTCTGGAAAGCAGAAGAGTACCTTCCGCACTGTTGCGTGTACATCTAGCTAGCACTCTCCAGTGCTACTACTCTATCGAGCAATAAAGTTTCTATTTTTGACTCACTGTGGACGACCTTGCTCGAAACTCCTGGCCTGAACATCACTTAAATGTAAAACGAGCAAACTCAAAAGAGCTAGGAGACTCCGCTGGCCCGTCATGGCCCTGCTTTTGGCCACGACTGCTAAAGCAGCCACAAATGTGGGTGAATTTGGGCTCTGCACGACAGGAGCTGGGCCCTGCAGCGTGGCACCCTCTCGCCTGTTACAGCGCCTGGGAGGGTGTTTATAAACAGCACGGCCACGTGCACACGAGCCACGTGGGGCTTGGCCAGCCTAACCTCCAAACTGCTGTGGAGAGAGAAGCAATGGGGGGAAGCAAGTCTGAATGCTCCTGCTCCATCTTGTTCCAAAGCCATTTGCAGTGCTATCAGACCTCTAAACGTGGCAGAGAAAAATCCATCTGTCCTTCACAGTCAACTGCCTCTGTCAGCATCCAGAGACGCTGCATGAGCTAAATTACCCATTGGATTTTATTTCCAAATGCATTTCATCATGGATTGTATCACGGGTCTGTGAATGTGCTGAAGTTACTTAAGGCAGGCTCTCAGTTAAATGCACTACATGCAAACCAGGCAGGATGAGCAATGACTACCCACAGCAAAAGGAACTCCCAGAGACCAGAGAGAGACATTAAAATTTACCATCTCCTGTTGAGGTCTATGCAGGTGACTGTTGCACAGAAAGCTATGAATGCTGCTAAGGTTGTGTCACCTGCACTGGTCTGTGCATCCTGTCTCCAGCGGAGAGATTCCTGACAGCAAATTAAACTTAGTTTTGTTTTGGTTTTTTTCCCTTGGAGGCCTGCTCCCAAATACGATGTCAGCATGAGGGTTCATGAACCCTGACCAACCTTTAATTGATAAAGCAGATCAAAAGAGGAGTCGTGTGGAAGGTTGGAGCTGATATATGGGAACACTTTGCAGACTGTGGGAAATCTTGCCTGAATGAATAGGAGGATCAAGGGTATTAAAGGTTAATGGGAGTTATTGGAGTACCTACTTACTGAAATGACCTTACACAACTCTGTTTCACATACTGCAATTAACTAACACAACATACTATTTTTAATTATAATTAGCTTATTGTGAGATTTTGCTTATTTGTTTGGAGGAGCATGGAGACACCTGCAGTGCCAGTAAAACTGAAATAACATCCTTTCCTGCACCCTTTCTCACTTGGAGTGGAGGGTTTCAACAGTGCTGCAGTCAAAACACTGTGCAAAAAGCCATCCTCTTCCTTGATGAGATAAACACCAGTATTTAATTTGTTGGGTTGTTTTGGATGAGCACTGTTGGTTTAAAGGTCCAAAGGCTTGCACAGCAAAAAAAGAATGTGTTGTCAATCAAGAGAAAATGTTATTGAAAACATTCTGAAAAAAAGTGAAAAGCTGCTTGTTTCTGAGTCTAGTTTCTGTTTCTTAAAATTGATACTTCTGTTATCTTAGTAAGCAGAGAAAACTATCTGTAAACCTCTGAATGAGCAGGAAGGAGGGTATCATGGGTAAAGCACTGGGGCTTAGGAGATATGGGTTCAGTTCCCAGCTATACCACAGCTTTCCTGTATGTCTTTTAGGGTTAAAAAAAAAAAAAAAAAAAGAGGCACTGAAATGAATGGCTCCAGCAGGGTTTGCACCACGTTGCAAGATCTGTGTCTGCTTTGGCTCTCAGTTGTTGCTTATTAATTTTGTACCCTTTCTCTTACTCTTTGCATGTTTTGCCTGCTCATTAATATGAGCACCCTAGGGAAAAGACTGCAGCAGTGCTCATTTGGAACTCCTCTTAGCACACGCACACACAGAGAGCAGGTAGCAATAGCAGCTTTGCTTTATTGACTGCAAATATTTAGTGTTTTGGAAGGGAGCTGCTTGCTTCTGCTTTGCGTTATAAACAAGAGTTACTAACACTGGCGCTGCCAGACCCCTTTTCTGTCTCCTTTACTGAATTAAATAGCAAAACGGAACAAAAATTGCTTATGTTTGTACAGCCCCAAGCACAGTGGGATTCTGTTCCATGGCTGGGATATGAGGTGCCTCCTAATGTGCAATAATTAATTTCACTCTATTCACTCTCCTTATATTTAGAAGCATCAGAGTTGCCATCCCGAATTAGACTCATGCTCCAGCTTGTCCAACAAAATATCTCCAACTAGCTAGTAGCAGTTATTTCAAGAAAAAGCAGCTATTCAGTAGGCAGTTACAGACTCACTCTTCCAGAGGCAAAACTTCTTTCCAATCCATCAGCTAGAGTTTATATTTTATTGCAAAAAGCATGTTAACTTGCAACTGCTTTGAAAAGTTTAAAAAGAAGTAAAAATCAGTTCTTATTTTCTGTACCTGCCTCTAAGTCTTTCCATCCATTTCCTCTCCCTGTCCTCTCAAAGAAAAAAATATCGCCAAAACTATTTTTCTTTTTTCCAGTTGGTACAATGTGGCTGACTAGGTGCTTTACTCCTGCAAGTGTCTCCACACAGGCAGACTGTTACAGCTCTGTTAGCCCAAGGAAAA
Organism: Athene noctua; assembly: GCF_965140245.1. Lineage (NCBI taxonomy): Eukaryota > Metazoa > Chordata > Aves > Strigiformes > Strigidae > Athene > Athene noctua. Next base: position 58,988,251 of record NC_134040.1, read on the forward strand.
CGAATAGGGCTTTGTGAAAATGCAGGGGCTGCCATCAGTTTGCAGGATCACAAGTCAGCTGACAGCACTGGGGAAAAAAAGAAGCCACCTATACCTAATGTATTATCAACTGTACAACATAGGCACAGTGGAAAAATACATAGAAATCTGCATTTTCCTACCTGGCCTCTCACTTCTCTGGTGCTACACATAGTAATAGAGAAAAAGAACATAGATCAGCATAATTCTTATTTTTCCTACAACTTTCTTACACCTACAGAAGGTTTTTCTCTGCATTAAGGATTACTGGGAAGCAGAAAAGTACAGGTCCAAACTTATTTAAAGGGAACAAATGTTCTGTGGAAAGTATGGAAAGCGGCATAGAAACAAGAGAACTGAAAGGCTGTGTATTCCTGTTTTGTGCATTTTTCATGTTTATAAATATAAAGAGTGCTTTTCCCTATTTGGTCAATATTTTCACTTGCTCTTGGGTATGCAATGAGTACACTCACAAACTGTGCATGGAATGGACACTCTCTAGCATAGGTTTTCTTTCCCCAAAAATGTCTACTGGCTGTATGAGTTAAGTGTTTAATCTGACCCTTTCAGTTGCTCAGGTTTCATGTTTTTAATTTTTACTGTTGCCATTTTAGCAATACTTCAGACCTTGGGCCCACAAACTTCAAATCAAACAGACAAGCAAAGGAGTGCTGTGGGAACAATTAGTTGGTCATTTGAAAAGAAAATATGTTAAGGTGTATAATACACACATATGCACCCCCACTTCTCCAAATCCCGGGAAGAGGCAAGTCCAATGTATTTTCCAGCTTTTGTACATTCTGTTTCAGGGATAAATTGCATTCCTTTTATTAAGCTATACATGCACTTTAAGCTTCAAGGAAATATCTCACTTCTGTGAACTTTAGTAACTTTGGGAGAAGGGAACCAATTCCTGCTTTACTGCAACAATTAATTTTCCTCATTTTTCCATGAGCAGGACAGTAACACTACTTGCACACAAGAGAGAATATGCAATCATTCTTTTCTCCTTTTTGCTTACATAAGAGCTGAAAGAGTTTTGTGTCCTTTGGCAAGTATAAAAATTGTATAACTTCAAAGTATGTGACTTCAAACACAAGTGAAGTAGCACTGAAAGAACAAACAGATTAAACAGAGATGAAAAAAAGTATCAGGGGCATGAAATTGGGGTGAGTGCTGCACGAACAGTTGTCTCTCATGCTAACAGACAAATATGGAAAGTTATTGAAGGACACTGAAGTTGAGGGCAAAACTTTCCTGTCAGCATCAGGCCCAGGGTTAACGTTTACCCTTTGATCTCTCTAACAGCACTAAAAGTGGCAAGAGAAGGAACAAATAGTCAGTGCAAACTCAGAAATGCCTGTCACATTCTCTCATACATTCTTTATTCTTGCTGCTACCTTCTGCTACCCAGCTGCTGCAAGAGTAATGGGAACTATGGGTAAAAAAGAAGTCAGAAAAGAAAATGAATGGAGGTGAAGACCTTAGTGAAACAGAAGCAGGTTCTGGATGTACCCCAAATAATTGTGTCTTGCAAATGAGAAGACAGGTGAGAAAAACCAGTGGACTGTAATAACAAAAATACAGTGATTGTAATCAACATTAACATAAAATGGAAGCAACCAACATGAGCATACAATAGCAGAAGTCATGTGTATAACAAGATTGGTGGACTGGCCTTCGTACTCTGTTGCATAATGATGAATACCATGACTCATCTAGACAGATTCAGAATATGGAAGAGATACTTGTACCAACTGCTTCCTCCCTATGAGGAAAAACCAGTTCTTAGGATTCATTTTGTAAAGCAAGCAATGTGCTTTGCACACTGTCCCGAGCACTTGTTGCAAAACTGCATGAGAAAGTCTGAAAACTCTGCATGGGACTAGAAAATAATGTTTCTGGAAGAGGAGCAGAACCTCTGTGAATAAGGTCCCCACAGTGCACTCAATGCATAGGCTTCAGGTGTCTCCAGAGACCAGACCTCTCCAACAGCTTTGGTTTAGGTCCACAGAGGGCATGAAATGCAATGTCAGTCGGCGCTTCTGACCAGCTACAACGTATTTTTATCCGCGCTTCCTGAAACCATCTTGGCAAGACAACCTCAGTAATTACCACCGCTTCTCCCTCCTCTTTTTTTTTTTTGGTGTTAAACAACAGATTGGTGGCATTATTTGTTTGGTTGGGTAAATGAAATCTTCACCAAGCTTCTTATGTCTAATGAAGACCCAAAACTTGCCTTGCAGTGGTATTAGCTTTCATAACAGCAACGTCTCTATGTGTCAACATGTCTCATTAAGTAATAAAGACTTTCAACTATTTGATTTTAAAGTTAGTAGGATTCATGATTTCTTTTTTGTTCTTTAAAAAGGGAATTGTTCTAGTATTCTAGCAGGCAATGAGTCATGCCTAATTAAGGAAAAAAATATATAAACTTACAGTGGGATTCTTGTATGGCAAAGAGCTGTTTTGTCATAAAAGCTTTCAGGGATTGAATTCCTTATAAATTTTTTAAAAGAGGGGGGTGGGAAATAATTTGAAACCTTTGCAACAATTCCCTTAACCCTCATCTTATACTTAGGGTCAGTCCGTTCCAGACAAATGTGTCGACACAGCCCAGATTGCACTCGAGTCGGGGGAAAAAACAGCGGCATCTGACAAAGGAACCAACAATCTAGAATGCAACACAGATGCAGAAGGCTCAGCCAAAACCCAAACTACGATATGTTTTCTTAAACTCCGCTCTTTTTATTTCTTACTCCCTCCTCCGCCACCCATGAGGACCAGGGACATTCCTAGAACTCTGTCCTGGCTGGCTTTGTCAAGGCAGCTGCTGAGGATGCTGGGACACTGTTTGTAAACACTCTAACCACGTGCATGCAACCACATGGAGAGTCATAGTCCTGACTTAAACATCTACCCACTTGGTAAGCCAAGGTATTACTGCAATGGAGCCAAATCCTTTTCCAACATGATGTGACTTAAAGCAGCTCACGCCAGGACGTTGGAAGACAAAGCTTGGACTGTTTATGAATTATTAGAAAGGAGATTAAATAGAGAAGTTGTTTAAATTTTAGTCATTGAAATGTAAGTTTAAGGATAGAGTAGCTCATGCAGAGTAAAACCCTCTTTATAAGTCTGCAAAAAATTCAGCTTAAACCTGGAAATTTCTCCTTCACCTGCTCACTCCTTTGCCACTTCTTTGAAATTGTCTTAAAAATATATGCTGCACTTCATTAGGATTAAAATGTTGAATTTTCCTTTCTTAATGAACTTGAGCATGGAACAAACCTATTGCTTTGCACACTGCAATAGAAATGCTGCCTTTATTTTTTTTTTTTAATAAAAGGGAAAAAAAAAAACCACACCAAGAATCAGGTCAAAGTAAAGCCTCAATACTGCAAGCCTTTATTTATTTTTAAGAATAATCCTACTGGGGCTTCTTGCCATATGTATGCTACAAGGCAACAAGACTCCAACTCCTTCACAGAAAACTTTGTTTTTGAAGGACAGCCTGAATTTTGTTCAGGTTACTAAAAATGATTCAGCTTTCTGGAAGGTGTATGATAGAGATGAACAAGCCTGCTTGAAAAGACAGGAATCTAAATCTTCATGGCTTTTAATTGTTAAAGTGTTTTTCAAAGGATATCAACTTTCTTAAAATTGTCCCCAATTCAAAATCCTTTACTATGAACATCTAGTCAAACAACTCTTTCTGATCCTCTTATAAGGCAGGGCAATTTTTTTTTCTTCAAGAAGAGTGCAAGATACGTGGGTGAAATTAGCTGTTCTTTCTACCTCTCAAACCTTGGCTTTCTTTACCTTCCTTTTGTTACTCCCTGCTACGTAATGCAAGGCACATTCCCAGTATTTTAATCCAAACAACCTTTTTGGGTCAGTCATCAACTGTCCTTGGGATTAGTCCAGCAGATGCTGGAGGTTCAGAATTTTATTCCTTAACCCTACCAGCTCTGTCTTTACCCACTCAGCAATCCCTTGGGAAAATAAGTGATTTTTTTTTCCTTTAAAATAAATTAAAAAAAGAATAAAAAATTAAAGAGCCTAATGGAAGGCAGAAGTGACTTCTTTTCAAGGGGTGACTGAGATGATTACTCATGGTACTTTCCATTTCTAACATTTTATTATCTAGGATATTGGGACGAACTATGCAAATTCAACATGCAAGCAGTGACGATCTGAAAGTCTACCAACCGGCACTATGGCAACTTGTTACTAGTTACTTGTTCAATGTTCAAAAGGATACTTTTCCTGCAGAATATCATTAAATGAGTAAGAAGGTATTCACTGCCTCACAGAGCAGGGGATTGGAATGAATGCTACAAGTGTGATTGATTCATATAATTCCCTTTTTGGCTTTTAGCCATGATGCAGTCATATGCTTTATCTCTGTTCAGACTACAGCTTTTTTTTTTTTTTTTTTTAAATAATGAATCATAGTACATCCCACTCCATTTCAGAACCAGCACATTGCCTTTCAAAATGATGTCACAACACTTACTGCTGCTGGCTGACTGCCTTAACAGCAATAAGAGAGCTGGACTAAATAAATACTGTATATTATTTGGCAATATCATTTGTGGTTGTGTTCTCCAGCACGGTTTCCAAGATAACCACCAACTCTACTTGAAACTTGGCAACTCTGTGTTACCACTTTCAGGCTCCAATTGTGAAGCTGGCTTACAGATGCTGCTACCACGCTTAGAGCTACTGTGTGGCAGTCAAGTGAGAGAGGCAGAAGGGTCACTCGCTGTGACAAGTCAGATTTGACAGCTCATCTGAAAGTCCACCTTGAAAAAGGGGCAATTTTTTTAAAAAGGACCTTATTTGGCTCCTGTAGAAATGCGAGACACATCTTCCACTTGGAACAAAACAGATTTAAAGTCACTGCTTAGGCACACTCTGAGAAAACCACTCTACTGTCTATGCAAGTAACTTAGAAGAAAAGCACTCTCTGTAATCCCAAACAGGGTTGGTAATATTAGTCCAACCCAAACTTCATGTTTTTCAACACGTGAGCAGCAGATTTGTTCCAAAATGTGTTTTTTTTCCTGTTTTCTTTAGGGCCACCTGGCTGTTGCTAGTATTTAAAGGAACCATATGGGAGACAGAGTCCCCACAGCATCTGAAGTACTCGGGACAAGAGGGAACAGTCCCTTCCAACTCCAGCAGCTCAAATCCCTGTTCCAGAAGCAACTACAGGGTTTCCCGATTCTGCACACAGAAACCAAAACATTTATAACCTCCTATTTCTGTTACCCAGTGCAGCACTGGTGCCCAAAAGAGACCTTGGAAATCTGTCCGTCATAATAACTCCTCATCCAGCACACATTTCTTGTTCTTTAAACAGTGTTGACATGCCAAAGTCTAGGACCATGCGCACTGTATCAAAACAATACCAGTTTCCCTGGCTAAAAGCCAGGAATCAGCACAATGCCAAAGTCCTCGTTAAAAGCCTTACTATGAACAGTTCAGCAAATTCGGGAGCCTCAAAATTCAACCTTTTCTTCATTTGAAGATTTGTTAATAATTACTTCTGAAATGGGAAATATAAAAACACTTCCTGAGGTTCCCTGGATGCATTTGCAAAGTTTTTTGATGTCGCTTCCCAAAACAAAACTACTATTTCCACTGAAAGATGGACTTTTGACTTCTTAATTTCATGTAAACAGCAGTTTAGTCCCACCACCTCAGCCCTATTATTTTTCATGTCTTTGTCCTCCCTTTTTTGCCTCCTCTGTACACCATGGTTGCTAGATTTAAATGTTTTCTGACTTCACTCTTCTGTGACATCGAAGAAGAGCAACGAAGTACTGCCCGACAGTGATTTATTTACATTGCTTCCAAACTGTTGGTATTCTGCAGGATAAAATCCAAGATGCATATATTCTTTCAAAGTGTTAACAGCAACAGATCTGGCAGATTAAAAGTTCTTGACTTGCTAGATTTACCAATGTTTTCAAGACACAATGGACTCAAATATAATAGATAGAATATAATTTGGGAGCAGGAAAAGATATACAAAACTGTCTTAACGCAGATGCAGCAAAATAGTACCAGTGTTTGTATCCAGTTCTGAGTCTTTTGAAAAAAAAAAATCAGTTCTTTGCCAATTAAGAACTGAAGTGTCAAAGGACAGCAGCAACCAAAGCACCACGTATTTGAGCGAGAAAGACCTGAAAGAAGTAGTGTTTCTGTATGACAGTCTATTAAAAACTGTTACCTGACAGTTGTTACTCACCGACCTTTAGCAATTACATACAAATGGTAATCTAAATCGAAACTGCATAGTGCTTAATTTCCTCCAAGTAAAGGTAATTGCAAGGTGACCAGGAAAAGACCAAACCCCACCAAGAGCAAAAAAAGTTTTGGGAAATGTAACGGTAGTTGAGGGGCAAGCAGCCCTAAGGGCTCAAAGAAACATGCTCATTTTCCGTGGCTACTCGTAAAAGGAACCAATATGTTCATTATGCACCACTTAAGGAAATTTGTCTAACTCTCAAAAGATAAGAGAAGGAATGATTTATAATCTACAGTCAGCCTGCCATGCCGATGGCGTCTCTTAAAAGGAACAGTGTTGGTTTTGCCACCTTTTATTCAGTCAGATCTCCCTCTAACTCGAGTTTATCTGACTCTTGACCATTAACATCTCCCTGTTGAATATCTTCAGCAACCACGTCCTGTTTTGCACTTTACAACCTCCAGAGAAAGTGCTGAGGTGGAATACACATGCAGATACACAAGTGAATATACATGTTACTACACTCACCCCCTGCTGCAGTAAGTCAACCTGCCATTAACATGCAAATAGAATGGCCTCATTAGCCTACAAACAACACCTACTGACCTGCTTTCAACTAGGGACAGTAGCTCCTCATCTCTGAAACTCCTAAACTTCACATTCGGAAAAGGAAAAAAAAAAAAAAAATGTTGAACTGATATTCAGAGCTGCTGATCGCTGCTCAAAGCCTGCACATCTGCATGTCGCTCATCACGGAAAACAAATCTTGTGATTAGATCTTTAGTTGCAACATTTCGATGGAAGCACGCTAGACCACATCACTTCTCCCTTCACCTCACTCTCTGAAAAGGAAAATTACTTAGCAGAAAAGGGTGTGCTAAATTTCCAAGATTCAAACCGCGAGCCGAAAAGCCTCCTTTTAACTAAGGGCAGGAAAATGACTGATAGCGTCTAAGGGGGTGATTTAACGCCAATAAATGCCACGATGCGAGCGTACAGTGCCGCGCGTCCGACTTACAAATGTGGTAAGGTTGTTGCTCTTGTCTGTCATCTGGCGGGGAACAAGTCTGCCCTCGCCGAAAGCGTTATTTTAGGGGAACATGAACGAGAAAGTCTTTTTTTTTTTTTTCTTTTTTTCCTTCCCGTGGCCACATTGTGCAAGTGACCCCGACGGCAGGATTTAGCAACACGGACAAAACGCGCGTGTAGATCGCACAGAAAAAGGAAGGCCTCGCAACGAGCCCCCCTTCCCCCCCGCTCACACTTCTCCCTCGCCCCCCAGCACAGCGTTTTGTTCCCTCCACCCCCCGTCCTCCCCAAACTCCGCAGCCCACCCCCCCCCCTCTCCCCCATTGCCCGGGGCTGCGCCCGCCTTTGTGTCCGCCCGGGGCCGGGGAGCGGCACAAAGCCGGGGCCCGCCGCCGCCGCCCCGGCCGCGCTCTGCGGGGCTCTGCGCGGGGGCGGCCCGGGAAGCCGGGGGAGCGGGGGCGGGAGGGCCGGCCCCCGCGGGGCGCAGGGCCGCCCGGGACGCGGCGGAGGGGACAGCGGGGCAGCCCCGCGGCGGGCAGCCGCCGGCCGGCCGGCGGGGGCTCCGAAGCGGCGGGGCGCCTCCCGCCGCCGTCCCCGCCGCCGCCGCGCAGACAAAGGCGCGGGGAGGGGCGGCGAGGCAAAGTTGGGGGCCGGCTCCGCGGGGAGGGGGCGGCGGGGGCCCGCGGCGCCCCCCGCCGCCTCTGTCAGTCAGCCATGTTGGGGGAGCCGCGGCGGCGCCCACCCCCCCGCCGACATCCGGCGGCGCGGCGCGACCCTGCGACACCCCCGGGGGGACGGGGGGAAGGCGGCCGGCGCGGGGACCCCGCTCTGACCTCTGCCGCGTCCCTCAGCCTTGCCGACATCCAGCACGCACAGCCGGGCGCCGCGCTCCCCGCTCCTACAGGGCCGCCATCTTGCTTCCTTCTGCTCCTTGACGAAAGCGGCCGGGCCCCCGCATCAATATGCACGCGGCGCCCTGACGTCGGCGCCCGCCCCGCGCGCCGCACCGCCCCGCGCGCGCAGCACCCCCCTCCGGCCCCCCCCGCGCCGCGCCGCGCGCCCCCGCGCAGCCGGTGCAGGCGGGCGCGGGGGCGCCCCCGTCACCGTCCCTGTCCCCGACCGCGGGGCCACAGCCCCGCCTGGGGCGCTTTTTTTTTTTTTTTTTCCCGCTGCTGCCGCTTTTTGGCCTTTTTTTTTTTTTTTTGGGGGGGGGGGTATCCCCCTTTTTCTCTCTTCCCTTCCCCCCGCCCCGCCGCCTTTTCTGTTTTCGCCTCTCGCTGCGCACTGGTTTGTGCCCCGCGCTGCGCGGGTGCTGGCGAGGCCGTGGGGCACCGCGGGATGCAGGGTGCCGCCCGCCAGCGGCAGCCCCCCTAGCCGCGACACCCCCCTCCCGCATCCCGTCCCCCGCGGGCCGGCGGCACTTTCCCACGGCCGCGGGAGCCCGTCTGCCGTCCCCGCGGGACGGGCGGCTCCGGGAGACGACTTCTCCCTCGGGCCGTTCTTCCCCCGGCTGCGGGCTTGGGGGTTGGGGGGGGGGGGGGAGCGGTAACGCCGCTCGGGAGCTGGCTGGCAGTGTAAAAGAAAAGCCAAAAAAGGAAAAAAACACGCCCAAATCTCCGCGGGTTTCCCCAAAAGCGAGCCCCGTGCCCGCAGGCACCCGGGGATTGCTCAGCGTGGGGCTGAATGGACACCAGAGCCGGGCAAGCACCCAATTCCACGCACCCGCCGCGACCCGCGGCTCCGGTGCGTGATCCCCGGCGGATCCCTGGCGAGCGGTGCCGGCTGCGCCGCTCCAAACTCCGCTTTTATTGCGCTCCGGAGGAAAAAACGGTTTTGCGCACATGACGGCTGGAGCCGCCGAAGGAGTTGTGGCTGCCGGCCTCGGCCCCGCGGCCCCGGGAGCGGGGTTGGGGGTCTCCCCGTCCTGCCAGCCCTCGCCAGCGGGTGACAGGTTGCTGCTGCTGTCCCCTCCTGCGCTGCCCCGCTCCCGTGGCCCTCGCTGGCCTCCTTCAGCGGGGGAGCTGGAGCCTTTCCAGCCAGGCGGCTGCAGGGAGCAGGAGTATGCAGAACCGGCGCTGGGGTATCACACCCCCGAAGCATGGCCCCGGAGACCTGAGCGCTGGACTGACCCGGTGGCCACCGTCCGCAATGCCGGCCCTGCTGCGCAAAGTACTCTGGCCTGTCCAGGAGGCGTTGGGGGGTCAGGGGTGGATTTTAGGAGAGTATTTATCTTCCTGGCCAGACCCTCTCCCACCCGCGGACGTGTCCTTCACCTCGCAGGTGGCAGGAGGGGTCTCCAGGTGCTGTGCTCATCAGCGGTGCCCAGGAGAAGCCGAATCCCTGGCTGTTCCCTGCTGCGGGAAGGCAGGCTAGTGAGAAAGGGCTTTAGCAAGATGCCAGAGCTGATGCACTCGATGCAGATCGGGGTGATTTCTAGGAAGTTCAGGTCATTGCTGAGTAATTTGTTTTTCACGTCATAGGTTGTTCTCTGGGTTTTGGTTTTGCTTTAATTTCTGTGAAACTTTTCAGAAGCAATCTGGAGATGAAAGGTTGCCCTTACAACCTACTAAAATAGCTCTGCCCTGATGGCAGATTGTCACTCCTGTACCTGTGCCGGGCAGCCTGCTCTCCCCAGCCCCCGGAAAGGTGCTGGCCTGGCTAGCCCTATACCATAGGAAAATAAATGGGTTTTCTAGACAAAGGTCTTTGTGTTTGCTTCCACAGAACTGACTTCAGCAGCATCTCGTGCAGCCTAAACCTGTGCAAATTAGGCTTAGTCTCCGTCTCTTTTTGGAAGAGTAAATGATGCGAAAAACGGTCAAGGTCTGTCTCAATTGTGTCAGATTTTTTGTGCTTTCACAGCACTTGCTTGATTTCCAGCAGACTTTAATCGGTATTTGAAACCCTTTTAAGTCTGTGTATTAAAGCCTAGGGTTGCTTTTTCCCCTGGTGTGGCACATACCACTGATATTTCCAGGAACTAGTACGCTCGACCTCTTAGCGTGTGTGAAGCACTGTCCCCTCCCCGAGCCGCTCTTACAGCACCTGCAGAGACATCGCTGTCCTCTGCACGGTCCTGTTCTGCCTAACCAGGGCATGGCATCAGCAGAGCTCGGCCGGACCTCTCTCTCTGTGCTTTTCTCTGGTATTTGAATTGTGCTGGGTGAGGTGACCCTCCTGTGCATGGCTCAGATCCCTCCCGTGCCCGTGTGCCCTTTGCAGCTGGGGAAATCAAGTGGCTGGTTTTGGCAGGACCCTGCTGCGTCAGCTCCCTTTTTTAGCGGGAGCACAGCCCTCTCTTCCCTTTGCATGAGCAAGCATGCAAACCTGGTTAACTGGGTGAATAAAATGAAAAAAAGACAGAAGAAAACCCCCAACACCCTAACTCCAAAGCCACAAGCAGGAGTTTTACACTGAGATGGGATTCTTTTTCCTTTCCTCTTTCCTTTCCTTTCCTTTCCTTTCCTTTCCTTTCCTTTCCTTTCCTTTCCTTTCCTTTCCTTTCCTTTCCTTTCCTTTCCTTTCCTTTCCTTTCCTTTCCTTTCCTTTCCTTTCCTTTCCTTTCCTTTCCTTTCCTTTCCTTTCCTTTCCTTTCCTTTCCCTTCCCCCCTTCCCCTTCCCTTTCCCCTTTCCCCTTTCCTTTTTCCTTTTTCCTCCTTTCCCCTCCTCTCCCCTCCTCTCCTCTCCTCTCCTCTCCTCTCCTCTCCTCTCCTCGAGCTGAAGATAAGAAAGACACAACTCATGCATATCTGACCGACACGTATGAATATGAGAGAAGCATGCATTTTTGAAATGCTTCCTGTCATAGGTGTGGTTCGCTTTGCTATTCTTTTCTTTCTCTCTCTCTCTTTTTTTTTTTTTTTTTTTTCAACTTCGCTGCCCTAATGACAGCCTGTTGTAATCACCAGGCTCAATAAACCCAGGAGCAGTCCTGCTGAACCAGCAGTACTGTCTCCCCTCCCGGCACTCAGGACACATTTACCGGAGCCTCCCCTGCCCGGGTGGGTTGTGCTCAGCTATCTTGACCTACAAGCCTCCTAATTGACCTGGTGCCCTCCCATAGTCCTGTCACGTTTTGACAGACTGCAGGATCTTTTGGCTTCCAAATCAACAGCTTTCTGTTACACATGCCTCTGTCAAATGCAGCTTGCTCTACAATGCACGTTTCCTGATATCCATTTGCATCCTAATAAGAGGGACATGGATCTAATTTCTCCTTTGGCGTAGTTCTGTTGGCTTCAATGTATTTACTGAATGAGAAGGTTTGACCCATTTTGCTTTGCTGTATCTTTACCTATCAAATGGGGAAAAAAATGCCTGAACTTGACCATAGCAAGGAGTGACTTAAAAAACCTGACACGCCCACCCTTGTAGAATTGGGGGGAAAAAGCCTTTTATGTCTTGAGCATGCTGATCCTAGCTTGAAATTGCATGGATTTTTAAAGACAAATATCTGCTGTAAAGAACAGATTCCGTGGAAATGCACTGAAATGCACTTAGCTCAAGCAGTGTTTTGGAGCTGTTCCTAGGGCTATCCCAGCCTCACTATTTTTCTTCTCAACCAATCTTTGCATCTGTACACAATCAAAAAAAAAAAAAGACGTTTCAACTGATTAAACACATTGAGAATCCTACCAGAGAACACTCTCTAGACTATGTGTGTCCGCTGCTACCCTTGTCAGGAACAGTTTTTGCTCCTTTTGAGATCTGATGGGAGCAGAATAATCTACTTCAATCTAACTTTCTGAGCTGAGGGTTAATAGCAACAGAGTTCAGAGGCCTGGTCATCACATGGTGCCACTGCAGGACAGGTGCCTGGGGGAGTCACTGCAGGTCCTGACTGGAGCAGTGTTTCCTATTTCCCTAATGGACACTGCAGCGAGACAAACATGGGCAAAATGTTGGGTAAAAAGCATCCTGTCACTTGGCAATTAGAGCATTTGTGTGTACAATGTGTAATTGCACACAGTTAGATCAAAGATTTAAAAGAAAGTGGGCCTTACCCCTCTGCTAGAGGGAAAGCTCCCCTGAAGGACAATGGGGTGGCCTGATGGATGGCCAGGGCACAAGCCACAGCCAAAATTTTCTCCTACTCTAAAGCTGCAACAAGCAAATATGACTGTCTGAAGGAATATAATGTACTTGCCCACCTCAAACCCCTGCATGAAACACTCATAAAGACATACAGTGCAAATAATTTTTCATCCTTTACCCTGTGTTGAAGAATAAGGGGGTTTATATTAACCTCCCATTTCACAGCTTGCTGGCCAAATTCAACTCTGACTTAAAATTTCTGTGCAAAACCAAGTTCAGAGTCATAATTAAATTGTTTTTACTGAGGCTGCAACTCTTCATGTTCTTTTATTCATGTTTTCTCCACCCTGTGATAAAGTCGGAACAGCTACATGAGGTCAGGGAAAACAAATTTGCTGGATAGCCCATTTCAGCTCCTCGTCCAAACCCCAGGAGTCCGGAGGAATGTCACCTGTGTCATGATAGGCCTACAGAAAATTTGTCGTGTCATTTCTCCATGCAGACATTTATCTCTGTCTTCTACCAAAGGACACTGATTTCTCATGGGTCCACATCCGGATCACAGCAGCACCCACTAGAAACCCTACAGGGACAAGGTGTTACAGTGCCGGTGGGAAAGGCAACAGGACTGGCTCAGCAAGCCATCATTTTGCTTTGGTTTTTTTTTCATATTTTATATTTTTTTGGGTCCTGAGACATCCGTTTGTCCCTGTGTTTGAGAGCTCAGCCTCAGAGATGAGGGGTCAGACTGATACTGGGGCTGTAGCCCCACCGGTGGGCAGCGGGGTAGTGGCCCAATACTCCAACACAACAGGATACCACTTTATTTTTCCGTGAATTTGGCAAAGGTCACTACTTGCCATTTCTTGGCATTCCTTCCCTGGACAACAAGGGGCTTTTACAGGACCATGCAGGTGAGATGGTGTGTGCTGACGGATGGAAACTTGGTCTCTGGTTTCTCCCGAGGAGTGGCACTTTTACTTTGTTGACTTCCAGGAATAATCTTCAAAAAAAAAAGGCCAAGAGTTGACCTGCAAAGAAAGGGCTCTCAGCAGCATGTATAGGTCCTGGACACAACCGAGTTGGTGACATTTGGGACTGAAGTCAACTCTCTCTTCTTTGCTTGTCTCACTACTCAGCCTGCCAGCATCCCTTGGATATCTCCACTCCTAGACTGCAGGGCCAATGGGAGGGCAGCAAAGCCAAGAAAGCAAAAATTAACCTAGTACCACGGACCAACAAATGCAGGGGAAAAACAGCAGAGTGCGTGGGAGCCCTTCCGCAAAATCTCTGTTGCTGGGAACAGAGGGGCTGACCAGTCTTGCTCTATCAGTCTTGCTTGGTGTGGCTGAATGCTCTCCCACACATGAATGCCTGCCATAGCAAAGCATGGTGATCTGTGCTGCATTTCTGTCAAGTACAGTAGGCAGCCATAAGGAGTCTTGAAGCCCTACTGTCACTGTCAGTCCAGCTCTGGGGAGGAAAGCCATGTCAGTGCAGAGCTAAATCATTAGTCCTCCACAGTGTTGTTAAAGCCGTGGGGTGAGAGCAGGAGTGCTCCTGCCCAGTGCTACCTGCCCCCTGATATCCCGCTCTGTACATAACAGTGTGCATCTCTCACTGTCTTTCCAGGCTAGAGCAACACTGGGCAGCAGCAGCCATCAACTCTCTGATTGCTGGAGGAATTAAATAAATCCTGGGATAACCCCCAAGCTGTGAGTATTTTACTGCTGCATGAATATCTAAGGGCTCAGGTGGATTGAGCAGAAGAGGCAGCCTACAGCTGTCAAATCCCTTTACTAAAAGTTTTCCCTGCCTTTTCTACTGATATTTGATTTTCTCCTCATCTTCAAAGTCCCTGCCAGCCTTGCAGTTGGCATCCTGGTGTGCACCCTCTCATACTACCCACAGGGTCTGCTGCACCGCTAAGCGTCACTGCGCTTGCTGACAGCCCTTACCCTGTGGCTCCACAGCAGTGTTACAGGAGCAGGCAGGTGGATGAGGCCATGGAGTCTCCTATGTGCTCTTCCTGGTCTCTGGTGGTGGGGGCGATGGAGGAGAATCCCTTGTGTACAAGCCCTTGGTAGCTGTGTGAGCAGAGCCCATGCAAAGTGGGGACTGGTGCCAGAGGCTTTGGCGCTTCTGTTTCCAGTATGGACATTGGTAGTGTTGGCTCCAGCCAATATGATGTTTTTCCTGGGCCCTGCCTTCTCCTCAGCTTTACTGGGAAGTGTCCCAGTTCGAGTGGTGGTTTGTTTTCAGGCACCACTCTGTCCTCTGTCCCTGGACATGACTTTTGATTGACTAAAAATTGAAGAGGAATGATGAAGGGCTAAATTCCTACTGGTGTTGGTCCCTGAGAGGTGCTTGGTGTCTTTTCTTCTTGAAACCAGCTTCCTTGCAAAATTGGGGTAGAAGGTCAAGGAGCGACCGAACACTTACCTTGTGCAACCACATTTTCAAATTAGGTGTCTGAAGGTAGGCTCCCTGTGTCTGTAACTAAGCACCAAGGAAGAGTGGCTTTGTTTCAGGTGAGCTTGATGTCTGCTGGTGTCGCTAGTGGCGGTCTCAGAGACTCAGTACTGGTCACTTTTAGGTAGTTATTTTCCAATATATAGATTAAACATGCAACTTTAGATTTCAGGAATAAGGTTATTTTATATTGTTCGTCTCAAAAGTAGAAGGGAAAAGGTCTTGCCATTGACTTGCACAAGCCAAGGAGCTCTGCCACTTTTTGCAGTGTAGCCTGTGATTTCCTGGCAAATATGAAATCTGGCTCCTAGAAAAGTCCTGCAAAGGGAAAAGCACTGAGGGATAACCAGCAGGAACTGATGAAACAGCTAAACTGTGTGTCACATAGAGGCCTGGGCTGCAGTACAGCAAATGCCAGCGCTTGGAAGGGGCCTTAGCTGTTTGCCCAGGCAGGAGCTGGGAAAGTCAGGGATTGCATGGTTGTGCAGCTCATAAAGAATTTTACATTTTAATATTTTACATTTAATTTTTAATCACCATTTGCCTTTTTAACAAGCTCGGTGGGATTTGGCTTGTCGGTTTTCCTTCTCCCAGCGCATCCAGATGAGAAGCCCAAACCTAGTCAGGGGGTTGCTGCTGCTGTTGTGATTTGGAAACAGTCCCTAAGCCGAAGCAACCATGTCACGCTTGTTCATATCCTTAGTGCAGGCACAATTATATTGAGATAAATTCTGCTTAAATCAATTTTGCCCTATAAAAAAATTGCAGCATGCATTTAAGCAACTAAATGGTGTTCAAAAGCAGTGTAAATACTTGTGTACCCATGATCTTGTTAGTGCAGGTTTTCTAATCTAGAAGTAATGTATAAAGAAGATAAATGTTATAGCTGTATTTGTCTCTTTTGATTTCCTTCTCTGGTAGAACAGTTTGTCTGTGGTCTTGGCTGAACTGTCAGCTTGCTTTGATTTTTTCTTGCATGCCTGCTACTGTTTTAGGCAGGGAGTCTTGCTCCTCAGGGACAAGAGGTCTGGGTTCAGACATGACCTGACAATAGCCTGGGGTTTTGCAGCTTGGGGAAAGAGCTATGCATTTGTTCCTTTTAATTTTTTTTTTTTTTTTTTTTTTGTGAACAGGAGGATGTTATATATGGTCTTCCTTCCTCCCTTCTTCAAAAAGCTGTAGAAAAGCTCTACTGAAAGATGCAAACATACATCAGACTCACAGTCACCACATTATATGTTTTACAATGTATGTTTTTATTGTCTGAGGATTTGAAGAATAAGAGGAATTACCTGGCAGGGGTCTGCAGCTATGAGGCACCAGTAGAAGTCCTTGCGACCTCAAGCAACTTCAAAAAAAATGCAAAAAATTCCATCTTCTCTCAGGGTGTTTGGACATTGGAGAAAAGCTGGCGGCCTTTCACGTCTCATTGGCACAGCTTTCACTCTTGCCAGCCTTTCTCCTTGAGCAAAATGTACCATCCTGTGCCCCTTTTCAGCAGGCAGGGAGCAATGAGGCAACAGCAGGACTCACTTTTGGTCCCTGATATCGGCAGGTGCCTTGGGGCAGGGCTGGGGACTGGCAGCCAAAGCATGGCCAGTGGTCAGCATTAAACTGGTGTTGTGCACCTTTCCACACAGCTGGTGCCTCCAATGTAATATGCCACTGGATGTCAAAATGAAAAATAGCATCGGTGCCGCTTGGCGGTGACAACCTGCCCTGTCTTCTCCTTCCCTTAATGGAGTGTTGAGAGACAAGGAAAAAATTATTTTATGAAGCTGGTAAAAAGTTGTAGCTGTTGGGACACTCTCTGCCTTGCTAATTCCATCTCTGATAAATTAGAAGATGTGTTAAAAAGTGATTGTTGTAAGAGAAGGAGACTGCAGCCACAGACTCTGAGTGACACATAGTCTGTAATGTATTTATTTTATCCTCATCCAAGAAAAAGCTGTGGATGATCTCCCCATCTGTGTGACAACATTCTCAGTTTTCTTCAGTGTCAAGGAAGTGGGGGTGCCACCAGTCAGAGGTCCCTAAACTGAAGCAGCTTAAGAGGCACGAATTTGAAAGGATAGTTATTCGGCATTTTCAGAATATTCAGCTGCTGGATGCTTTTAGGGCACCTCAAATTAGGGACCTGCTTTATGAGACTTTTACTTCCAGTCCCACTTTGCCTTGCTTTTCCATTTATAAATAAGACCACTAATACCCTTATCAGCAGAGGGATTTAGCAAATATAAACAGATTTGGGTTTAATTCCTTCAGAAATCATGCCAGAAGTACAGAAAATACACAGGAACTATTTGGACACTCAGCACAGAAGCAAACCAGGATTTAATAGGCACTGCGGAGACTCTGGGGGACAAATCACAGCTTGGAAAGACAAATAGGGAAGGGCACAGCTGATTTAAGAAAGCTAAGCAGAGAAAGCAGGGGTTTTCTGCAGCAAATACCAAGAAAGGCTGTTCTTCATCTGATGTTTAGGAGGAAGCAAGAGGAAGATTTATTGAATGAGTTTGGAGACAGATAGAAAGAGAAAAGACAAGGGTGTCAAGAGGAGGGTTGTTATAGCCCACTTGGTGAGAAGGGAGATGTTTGGGAAGGTATGGTGTATGCAGCTGCTGAGCAGTCACCCACAGGCAATGAAGGACTTCACCTACCCCCTGCCCACGGGTGGATAGTTCCTGAGAGGGTTACAGGCTCAGTGTGCCTGGGGACACTGGGGACATACAGCAGAAAAGGCTCCAAAGGCACCAGTGGGTGCTGCTCTGGATCCAGCAGCTGGACGGTGCTGTCCAAAGGCAAACTGTGCCCCATGGTGTATTTGCCATTGGGAGGTATCCTCTGTTGTTCATAGCCTGGTGAAGCTTCAGATGGAGAAATGCAGCCCGCTGGAGAGCCATGCTTTCAGTAATACATTAGACAAGGGGATTCATTCAGAGATAGTGTGCAGGAGAGACAGCTTATATACTGAGGCTCTCCGCCAAGCAGACGGGTTTGGGACTGCTGAACCTGGATTTTGGCAGATGTGAAGGCTTGGTAAGTTGTTTACTCCATGTTAAATTCTGTTAAAACACTGAGCATTGACTGCTCTTTGCATCTGCTGGAAATAAAGCACGAAAAACCTGGGGTAACTGGCAGCAAGGCATATCTACAGCTGCTATGCCAAGACAATAATTTCTGACTGTAAATATAGTTCCGTGCTGAAACAAGTTGCTGAGAGAAGATACTGCAGTAGAGGCTCAGCAAGGCAGAGCCCATCAGGATACATCCACCCACACAGGCCAAGGGTGGACCAGGAAACAACCTGCAATACTTTCCAGACCCACGTTTCTATCATGCTGTGAAAATTATGGACATTTTTAAGAATCTCAGGAAGAACTGTCAGCTTCACAACAGCATGCCAGAACATACAGAAAATAAAATCTGGGTGCTGAGAGTAAGGTAAATAGAGGAGATGGGCCGTTATCTGGGCTACTCGCACTCATAGAGTTACAGGCCACATTGTCACATGTGAAGGAGGGGGCACAGTTTATGTTACTTCTTTTTCTGTGGTGCTAGGGAGTGGACTGAACCTGGAATATTAAAATACGTGTTGAAAAAACATGGCTTGTCGTAAACTGAGTCTGACTTGAATGGAAAACATTCTTTGATTTATAGAGATGGCAGTCCAAAAAAGCCTGGCTTCAGAAATATTTTAAACGACTTAAATATGATAAATATATGTAAATGTGAAGTCAAAAACAAAAAAAAAATCTGATGGGAAATAGATAAGGAAGCAGGCACATGCAGAGTAATGACTGAAAAGCCCATTTGGGAGCAGGAGAGACACACCCACATGATGCTGACAGGTTGGAAAGGGTTTGGAGAGGACCTGCTAACTTGCCATCAGTTCCTGATCTTTTTTCTGAGGTCAAAAAAACTTGTCTCCTTCTGAGAGATGTAAAAAAGTTCAACATATTTATTTTAAGAAAGGCAAGGTTAAGATCACAGTCCTCAAAGACCTACAAAGGGAAACATTCTTGGCAGCTGCAAGTTCTTTAATTGGGCAGACAAAGACAAAAAAACCCACAGTGAGCAGGGGCTAAAGCTAAACAAATTTCGTCCAAAAGGTTCTCAGTTTTAAGAGTAAGTGGCATTTCTTTCCTAAACTGTGGAACAATTTAGCAGGGGAAGTGGCAGAGGCTTTCTACCAAGGGTTTGTCTAAAAGACTCGTTGTGGTGCTTTAAGTGGTTACCTAAAGGCTGTGCTGTATGAGAGATCAGGCAAGACTGTTGTGTGGCCTGATCTAGTCCATGGATCATGATTTTATGTCATTTGTGCTGTTACTGTGATTAAAGCATGATGGGGGAGCAGTAAACATCAAGATACCTGCCCTGTTGCTGGAGGTCTATCCAGTGAGCAGTTGTCTGGTGTTCAAGAGTGAAGAGGTAAAGTGCAAGATGCCCCATGAAAAAGAATTGTAATGGTATTAATTGCACAGTCCTTCCAGGGCTTTTGAAGCCAGGGACTGCCAAAGGAGTCAAGAGAGGCGATTGCTAGTTGACTAGTGAGCCTGTGAAGCTCCCACCCGCGTCTTGCTTGATAAAAGAAATTTTGAGGGCTATTGTTGTGGGGCTCCTGTGGGTTTGACCATTTCAGCTGGCTGTCCCTTCCTGCCAGAGCCCTCCTTAACTTTCAAGTAACAAAAAAAAAGGGTGCTCCATTTGAGGGAGGTCAAGAGAGCAACAAGTTTATGAAAAAACAGGACTCAAATTAATAAATACGGGTGGGATGGAGATGGCGAGGTGCATTTGTCTTTCACATCTAGTCACCCATGTTAATCTGTTCTAATTGCATTAGAGGGAATGAACTGGCAACGGAGCTGATTTTTGCTGAGGCCAGTGCTTGTAGCATCTCTGGGCATCTGCTGGGAGATTTCACCGGGTCAGCTGTACTGAAGGCAAAGATGTCTCTCTCAAGCAAAGGTAGACACCATATATGTACATACGTGACTGTATTAGTGACAGGATATGTACGTATACATATGTACATTTTCTCACAGGAAAGACACCTTAAAAATTTGCAGCTGATGAACATAATACCCCTTCACTCCAAACTTAGGTGAGACCCCCACTTTTCACATTGAAAAACAGGCTCTTAATTTCTCTTTTGCTCCTCTTGCATTTCAAATGCAATATTTTCCCGGCAGATAATATTCATCATATCCCCCATCATGTGCTGCCTCCTTCATACTGATCTTCTCTGGCAAAGCTCTTGAGCAACAGATTGTGCCATGTCAATAGGGGCTTCAGTACAGGTCAGAGTCTGTGAGTCTAACAGAGGACAAGCTTTGCTGAGGTGAGGAGGGCAGGATCTGGTCTTGGAGCTGAATGTCATCTAGAATTGATGTTTCTTGCATTTCAGTCCATTTAAACTTGTTGATATTTTGCTACATGCAAATCAGCAGCATTGGGGAGGTAAAAATCCCTGTCTGAAGCCTCCTTATGCCACTGCTGTACTTGACATGTGCATCACATGGTGTCCAGGGGGAACAGCCCAGTTTAATGGTGTCCTCGGTCCCTTTCAGTCTGTGAATGTCTGCAGCAGTAACTGTGGGTGGGGAGGAGTGGAGAAGAGCAGCATCAAAGCACAGAGACCTCATGTGCATCTTCTTTTGATCCAACAGCCGCAAGAAGTTTGCATTTTTTAACCTCATTACCTCCCATCTTGCTTCCCTGGCTTATTTACAATTCCTAGATATGGCGGTGGTGAAGGCATTGAGCTGCCTGTTGGCAGAGTGCCGAGGGGTGGGCAGCAGGGGCAATGCCAGGCTAGGGGATGCAGGCCCAACTCCCTGCTGGTACCCTTCAGGTGACAGCACCAGCTCCAGGTACAAGGCAGCACCAGACAGAAAGCCAAATATCGTTCACCTGCCAGAGTGAGGGGTGGGCCACCACAGGAAACCACACAGGCACAGCTTGCTTCTGTTTAGTATTTGCAGTCAATTTACAGGGAAGCATCAGCAATCTCCTCATCCCTGTGGGCCTGGCAGAAGAGTTTTGCTGCTCCAGGGAGTCTCTCTATCCTTTCCATGGATGGTCTGGTGTGCTCCCATGTGTGCTCCTGGTGGGACTGCCTGTTGCAGAGGTGACCAGGGAGAGAGACCAGCAGCTGCCTGATGTATCAAGTTGGGTGGGAGTGTTGATCTGCTCGAGGGTAGGGAGGCTCTGCAGAGAGACCTGGACAGGCTGGAGCCATGGGCTGAGGCCAACTGGAGGAGTTTCAATAAGGCCAAATGCCGGGGGCTGCCCTTGGGCCACAACAACCCCCAGCAGCGCTACAGGCTTGGGGAGCAGTGGCTGGAGAGCTGCCAGTCAGAGAGGGACCTGGGGGGGTTGACTGACAGCCCGATGAACAGGAGCCAGCAGTGTGCCCAGGTGGCCAAGAAGGCCAATGGCATCCTGGCTTGTGTCAGCAATAGCGTGGCCAGCAGGGACAGGGAAGGGATCTTACCCCTGTACTCGGCACTGGTGAGGCCGCCCCTGGATTCCTGTGTTCAGTTTTGGGCCCCTCACTCCAAAAAGGACATTGAATGACTCGAGCGTGTCCAGAGAAGGGCAACGGAGCTGGTACAGGGTCTGGAGCACAGGTCGTACGGGGAGCGGCTGAGGGAACTGGGGGGTTTTAGTCTGGAGAAGAGGAGGCTGAGGGGAGACCTCATCGCCCTCTACAGCTCCCTGACAGGAGGGTGCAGAGAGCTGGGGATGAGTCTCTTTAACCAAGTAACAAGCAATAGGACAAGAAGTAATGGCCTCCAGTTGCACCAGGGAAGGTTTAGACTGGATATTAGGAAGCATTTCTTTACAGAAGGGGTTGTTGGGCGTTGGAATGGGCTGCCCAGGGAGGTGGTGGAGTCCCCATCCCTGGAGGTGTTTAAGAGTCGGGTCGATATAGCGCTGAGGGATATGGTGTAGTTGAGAATGGTCAGTGTTAGGTTAATGGTTGGACTGGATGATCTTCTAGGTCCTTTCCAACCTAGACAATTCTGTGATTCTGTGATTCTGTATCTGCTCTTAGAGGGTTCTGTGTATGCATGTTGAATAGAGTGTTGTTTCCTCCCAGCCATGATGGATTGAAGCAGGGAAATGTGCGACTGTGCTGTCAGGTACTAAAAAAATACAAAACCCCCATGATCTGTTCAGCAAAGGCCTGTGAGATTGGTTTAAAAAAATGTTATTTCTTCCTTTTGTGACAAAAAGTTATTGTTTTCTTTTGCATTCTTTGTGTTGAACTACCTGGGGTTTGAGCGGGTAGCAACTGCTTGAAGATTCTCCCAAACTGGCACCTTGAACTGCAGTTTTCTAGGTCCTCTTTCAAAGGAGAAGATGTTTGGAAACCAGGTGACTCCAAAGCCTTGGCTCTTGGGGAAATGCGGTTTGTGGTTGGGTCAGGATTGGTTCCAGGGTGGTCCACGCACAGTGACCTGGGTACAAAGGGTGAGGTTTAATGACACCTGCTGGGTGAAGGTCTTGTTCTGGCCTCGTCTTCCTCCAGTCCTCCCTCCCTCCCTCCCTCCCTCCCTCCCATCTCCTGCTTTGGTTTCCCAGTCACTTTCCCAGTCCACCCTCTGGTTCCATAGAAAAGCAACTACCTTTTCTCTTTGTGGGGAACTGGTTGGCAGCCCCATCACTGTAGCCGTAGCTGCAGTCTGCAGGCTGCAGCCATGGAAAGCTACTTTTTAAGGTACACCTCACACCAGGACAGTTGGAGAAGAGGGGAGCTTGCATCCATCTCCTTTTCCCCATGCTCTAAACCCAGTCCTTTTTTCAGGGCTCCCAAATTTTGGCTGTACCAAGTGTGGGGCAAGTAAAATGCTGTTGGCACTACCACTCACTGAAGGTAGGAGAAGCAAGACAGGTGCTCTGGGTGGGATGCTGCAGGTTCCCAAGGGCCCAGGGCTGTCCTTCCTAACTGATTTATTGTTTAACATGTTGTTTTCCAGGTTGTTGGTTTGTTGGGGTTTTTTCCCCCACTTTTCCCCACTTTTGGGCTTTCCTTCTGCCAGTGGATTTTGAAAATATACTCACAGTATGCTAGGCCTCATCCCAAGGGCATTGCTAAATGGGAATTAACATCTATTTCCGAGCCCCCAGAAAAAGAAGTGTTGACACTCTTCCTGCTGTTAGGCGCTGAACAATAGGCGCTGAGCTGTCATTACTTACCTCACACATGCTAATTAATCTCATACAAGTGGCTGGGAGTGTACACACACAGGGTGGCAATCCCCATGTGCCTGCTCTGTTCGGTGCTTATTCTCCCGAGGTGAGGCTTTGGGACTTCTTTCCAAAGTGCCTCTGTGCTGGTAAAGGATGAATCGTAAGGGTAGAGCATCCTTCAGGGTGGGCATCCTGAGGAAGGATGGGCGCAGCTCAGTGAGCAGTAAAACTCTGCTCCCAAGCACAGAGAAATGCTTTTAATTTAAATATAGGGGTTCTTTAAAGTCAGAGGAGAAATCTGGGAGACTGACAGTGTGGCTGAGCCTGTTTGGGCTTTAACCTGCCTAATTTAAGAGGGCAGTGCAGCTCACCATTGCAAGAGCAGGAATTTAGAGAGCGATTTCCCCGCAGAGAGAGGTAGCCCTGCACAGCAGAAGCCTCTTCTCTCCTTTCGGTGCTTTCCTTTTGGTCACTAAATCCTACTGAGTCTTGCAGGTGTGTTTTGTCTCCCAATGTAATGCTGCTGGGTAGCATATTGCCTACACAATGCCCATCCTTTGAGTGTGCAATCTGGGGACTTGACTTTTTTTGGGGTGGGGGTGTTAATTTCCTCAACATATTTATTTAAGATTAAGGTGTTGGAAATATATATTTATGAGAAAGCAGCTGTCAGATAGTCAGTATAATCGTCGATGGTCTCTCCCAGTTTTAAACAGAAAGTGTTGCTCTCTGCATATCGAAGCCAACACAAATCAGCGCAATCGTTAAGTCAAATACTGGCTGCGAATGCCAGTAGTCCTAATATTAGGCCTTCTGGTGCTCTCCCTAGAATCGTCTGACTCAATTGCATCCTGTTACACTCACAATCTGCTTTCTGCTATCAGCAGATAGGCTGGCAGCCGTTTAAATTCTCATTTAGAAAAATCCGAGAGTGCTTGGGTTGGGGCTTTTTTTTTTTTCCCCTGGCTATTTTTCCTGCTCTGATGAGAATGTCATGATTCCCAGAGGGCAGCCTGTGAAAGGGCTTGATCTCCTACAAGGCTGGGCACTGGCAGCTGATTTTGGGCTGGTGTAGCCCATGTCAAGGGCAGCTGGGAGGAAGGGTAAGCCTTGCTGCAGCGGGGGGGACATCAGCCTGCTGCTTCTACCTGCCTTCGCATCCTTTGTCTCTGTTCCTTACTGGGTTTGTTTTCCAAGGTGACATGGGATAAGGTGGTGCCAGCATTCCCACAGCCTGGAGAGGCACAGGTCTTTTTCAGGGGGTTTGCTAGCCCAAGACAAGGAAGACAGAGGGAGCTCGCTCTTGTGGAGCTGGGATTTGGGTCAGACATGAGGATAAACTTTAATCTTTCTGTGAAAAGAGAGGTGAAGAGAAAGTGTTGTTCTAACATGAACTCTTCTGTTCCTCCTTTTGACACAAAACAAGGGTGAGTGGGGAGACCCCCCTCTTCCCGACAGCACCTCCTGCAGCCCTTTGTGCAACCCTTGCCCTCGGTGGCACATCCCAGTGCTGAAGTGAGTCACTAGCCGAGCAGACAGGGCTCCTCTGAGCCTCCCACCCTCCTCCCTGTCCCCTCCAGCTTGCGAGGGCAGCCCGGAGGAAACACTGTTTGCTGGAGATGCCTTGCAGTGCTGGTCCCTGGAGCCACCGTTCAGCCTCATGAAAGATTTCCCTTTGCAAACCTCCCCGCCCTGCCGCCCAAGGTGTGAAGCCCCTGGCTGCTGCGAGAGCTGCTTGGCACCTGCCGTTTTGGCATCTGCAGATGTGAAGCGCCATCGGGAGTGCCAGCTACTGACAAAACCTGCAGTAGCATTAAGCATTAATTCATTTGTGCCATTTAACTATAGGCAAGGCAGTTTTAAAGGTTTTAAAATGCACAGGGACATAAATTCCCTCCTCTGCCTGCCCCTTCCCCCGGTGCTTATGTAATAGTCTCTCTCTCTCATTTGCACACATATGAAGACATCAGGAGGTTTCCTGTAGGATTTGATTGGGATGCCAGCCCCGAGGCCAGCTTTGGCATCCCTAGGTCTGCTTTGCAGGAGGGATCTGCAGACGTGGCCAACGTTCATACCAATGCCATTTGCCTGGGTCCTGGTTTTGGGAAACCTTGTCCCAAGGGAATATTTTCTGATATTTGGTCATGGCTTCATGACATGGTGAACTGTAACCACCTTCTCTGAAAAGATCTTGTCAATGTGGAAACCGTGGCATAACTGCCTGTACACAAACCATTAACCTAGTGCGAGGAAAATAATTTGCCCAGCAAAGTTTAGCTCCTTGATGTTAGTTTACACAACAAAATTGATATAAGCAAATATAACCCGACAACCCCAATTTTGTCTGTAAGGAACCACAGTAATCTAACTGACTGCCTCCTGAGAGAGGCTGCACACATCCCTAGTTGAGGAGCATCATTGGATGTGCCTAACTCCTGCTCCAGGACTTGAGGGATGCTTTGGTGACTGCATTTCCTCCATGAAAGACACTATTTTTTAAGGGGTCTGAGAACCTACAAGAGGCAGATTTGCCCCTGGGTAGTAGCATACCCTTTGGCCAGCTTCCCACCAATGCATGAAAACCATCTTCCCTCACTCCTTCAGCTCTGTGCACTGGAGGTGGACCTGGCCTCAGAGCTGGTCCCCATGTTTGTGGGACAGAGAACTGCTGGGTGTTTTGGGAGAGGTTTGATTTAATCTCATCTGCCAAAAATGGTCTCAAGAGGTTGAGGGAACAAACAAATGCCAGGTTTACTTCATGGCCATACTCCCAGGGAGAGACCCACTAAAAATCCTCAGACAGGTGTAGGAAGCCTAGGAGAACCGAAGGGTAAATACTCCATTCTGGAGATGCTCCAGAAGCAAAGTCAGGACCAGCAGTTGAACACCAGGCTGATGACTTCAGAATACAGCCTCAACATGCTCTTCATGGATCAGCTCACAAATCTCCTGCAGGGTAAGCCTCTTCATCCCTCTGTTACACAGAAACATCAGAAGTAGGTTTGATCTTTCAGCTTGTGAAAGATCAGTTGGAGCAGAAGGAGTCAGGGAGGCTGGTCCCCCCTGGAAAGAGCAGAGACCCCCCATCTTCATGCAGGTGGGACTACATTGCTTTTGCCCAAAGCAGAAGCTAGCATATGTGGGCATCTACTGCTCCATGTGCTCTCATACCAACAAGCCTAGCTGTTGGCAACATCGAGGAAGAAATGCCTGCTATTATTAGGAAGGCTGTTATTTGCAGTGTAGGAAGGGGAAACTGGAAAGGAAAAGGAAAAGCTGCAGAAGTTAGATGACTTTCCTCCAGGAAAGCAGCAAAGAACAACACCACCTGGGAAGGAGGCAGCAAAATGCTCTTTGCTGTCAGGACCATGGCGTCCCAGTGCCAGCAGGAGAAGCGTGGGCCCAGTTTTGCACCCCCTTGCTCAAGGACACCAGCAATGACAACAGTGCCTGCTTGTGCTCCCTGCAGCAGCTCTTTTGGGAGGAGAAGGGGGTGATGGAGCCATCAAGAAGAAAGGGTTGTGTGCTCAGGGCCATGGCAGTGGGGAACCTGAAGGTAGCTCAAGCAAGAATGGTGCATATATAGATGTATATAAAAATGTGCACATATGTATGTGCATGATTTTAGCTGGAACAATGAATCTGGGGGTTTGCCACCTGGAGCCCACCTCAGCATTTCCCTTTCCCTGATCCCTGGGCTTCCTCCGCCTACTCTGCGAGGGACCAGACAAAAACGGTGGCTCCTGCACCTCTCACCTCTCCTTTCCCATTACCTTGTGCTTTTGCTGGGGGAAGAGAGGTGTTGGGATAGAGGAGTGCTGGGGGTGCCCACCCTGCCGCAGCTGAGCCTCCGGCTGTGTGGGCAGGTGTAGGGGCCTCACACCTGCAGCTGTTCCTAGAGGCTGGATTTGTTTCTCACAGCATCTGTTCAGGGAGGAATTGGCTCCTGCTACAGAAAAGGGCCTGACTCCCAGATGGAAGGGGCTTGACCTCGCTGCCGGCATTCCTCTGAGGAAGCAAGACCTCCGGAGCACCACAAAATGCTGCTGAGGAAATGAATCCCCTGAATGGAGACAGGGCAGAGGAAGGTGGCTGGACCAAGCCCTCCTGGGAAGGCATGGGATGGAGAGGGGGTGGCATGGGCATGGGGTGCAGGTGGTCCTTCGCTCTCGGCCTGTTGATGATGACACATGGGGTTGGTTCATTTTGTGGTACCTTTTTTTGGTAAAGATGTTAATTTTACTGGAAAAAAATTATTTCCTGGAGAAAAATTATTTCCAGGGCGAGTATCTTGTTGCCACCACAGGCAGTTAAGGTCTAGTCCTGTACTGCTGACAGCCAGCAGATCTTTGAGCCTGGAGAGCAGCATAAAGCTGCTTACCTGCCCTGAGGGGAAACCTTCTCCCTCCTCCAGGTGACAAGTTTGTGACATGTGCCTTAAGGACGTTCAGTTTCTCTGAAGTCACAAATGGCACTCAGTGCCAATAGCTGCCAAATCATGTGTGCTTTCTGTGGGTATATATATGACTATACAGGCAGTCACACAGACATATACATGCCTATATATAGATATATATGCACACACATAATTCTGTATACAGCATGTGTACCCAAAACATTTAACGGTGCACTCAATGACGCAGAGATGAAGCGGGCCACATCCCCCTCTGTCTCTATCTCCCTCCCTCCCTTCCTCCCTGGGGGGTTTAGGGTGATCTTCTCCGATGTGTGGGTGCAGGGGCTTGGCAGCACTGCTGTTGGCTCTGGCTGCTTCCAGTGGTGCACGGTTGCCACTTCTCTCAGTCAGCGCAGGTGGCAGATGATTCATCTCCAGTGTCGGTATGATGCTCATCTGCACAGTCTCAGGTTAGATGGGTTTTTTTGGTTTTTTTTGTTTTTTTCAGTGCCCAGATGATTCATCTTCTCGTATCGGTGCCTCAAAAGCTTCAGTCCCAGGGGCACTGTCTCCTGTGGTCGGTCTTCTAGGAAAATCATGCCACCACTTCCCTCCCTCCCTGCTGAGCAGCACCATCTGGACTTCTTGCACTTTGCTCTTTTCTTTTTTATTGACTTACAGTTGGGTTTATGTGGCATCTGGATAGCATTAGCTATCCATGAGTGACAATTTTCCTTGCCATCTCATCCCTAATATTTTAGGAGGGCAGTCATTACCACAGCATCTTCCAATCTCATTCCTGCAGGACTTTGCTGAAGCTTAAGGTGAGATGGTTTGGCTGCAAATGTCTCATACTATCACACTACCAGAAGAGTGTCCCCAAATGCCTCTCCCTAGAGCAAGTGGGCACATCCTCTCTGAAGAAAACTGAAACACTCACCTGGAGTGACAAAGCACATACTCAGCTTTTAGGAATGCTGAGGTGAAACAATTTCAGCTGCCAGCAATAAAGCTAGTTAGATATTGGTGCTCTGCTGTACTTGTTGGCCCATGAGGTGATGAGAAAGAGCTACTGAAGATAAGGGGGGGTGGGGTGGGCAGGGGCATGAGGGCTTTGAACTCAGTGTTTGCAAGCACCAACTGGAGCACCAGCTAGAGTTGGGAGATGGGCAGGTGGACATCAAAGAGTCATGAGATTGGTCCAAAGAGTGAGAGGACTTTGAGGATAGAGATATATCCAGAAGATGGAAATATCCAGGAAATATCCTTCATTCCAGGAAGGAAATATTCCCATGCATACATGGAAAGCGAGAGAGAGTGGGTGAAGGCCAGCCCCCAGCATGGATGTGACAGATCATGAGGGTTTGTGGATTAGATTTTGACTTTAGTGTTTCTTGAAAAGTAGTAATAGTTTATAAAAAAAATCTAACAGACTTGAAACGTGTTCTCGCTGTGGATATGTTTCCACTGCTTATGGATGTCCCCTCTGAAGAGGGCTGTAAAAAGCCTGCCTTTCTAATTGAATGTGTGTGTAGACAAAGAAGGTGCAATCTAAGATAATTAATGCTAATTAATTATTACATGGTCAAATGAGCAGGAAATGCACATGGAAACTCGAAAAAATTAATTATATGAAAATAGGATAATCACTTGTGTGTTCAGATACACATTTATCTGAGCAAGTGTGTACTCAGCATTTTTAAAAGGTTTACTGTAGGGGAAAAATAAAAAGCTGTGAAGAGAAAATATTTCCTAAAATAGTCCCTACTGCATATTAAAAAACAAAGATAGCAAAAAATAGACAAAGTTAAGAAAAAGAGGCTAGTTTCAGTATCACTTGCCTTCAAAGGGGAAAATACTGACATCGCACAGCCTACTGCACTCTCACCATACAAATACACCTGGCCTGTGAATTTAGTCTGTTAAAAAAACCCAAACAAAACAAACAGAAAGGCTGAATTTTGCTAATTGTCCTCACAGTGTGCAGTGTTTTGTTTTGCAAGCCATTGCAGTGAGGTTGGAGAATACAAGGTGAGAAGGCTGGCGGGTGAGTGACTGAAACCTGTGGGATGGGAGAGTACAAACTGATGGTTTTTACATCTGCCACAATTTGGCCTGAATAACCATTACAGATGCATGCAGACAGAAGCTGGTTTCCTTACAAATATAAAAATACTTGCTTAGAAAGTCTCCAGAGGTATCAGGATCCAGGTTTTCTTCCCATATGGCTTTTTCCCTGTCAGCTCCCTGGCCATACTGCGTGATGAAATGCTCCTCCTCAGCAGCCAAGTCAGGGCTTGGCACTGGTGGAGGCAGGGGGAGATGGTGGCTGCAGCCTGGGAAACCAGGGTTCCTCAAACCAACCTGTGGGGTTCACCTCGCTGGTCTCCACACGCTGTCGTGCATCAGGCATACAGCATTGTGTGGCTAAGCAGGCGCACCACCTCCTTCAAGCACCACCTCCAGGGTTACTGGTGGTATGTGTGGGACAGTCCCTGATGGAAAATGCAGAAATATGTCTGTCCAGGGAGCCTGAGATGGGGGAGGCAACAGCACTAGAGAAACAAATTTCAGCTCCTGTGAGAGAGATTTAAAATACAGAACTTTATAGCCGTAATTTCTCACTTTCTCCCTCCTCCTCATCCAAGTATTCTGATTTTAGATGTTTTAATGAAAAAGCAAGCTTGCCAAATGTTTGCAAAAAAAGTGCTTAGTGGAAAACCTAATTTTATCCTAAAACTGTGTTTGATTCAGAAATTCATC
Source organism: Athene noctua (assembly GCF_965140245.1). Taxonomy (NCBI): domain Eukaryota; kingdom Metazoa; phylum Chordata; class Aves; order Strigiformes; family Strigidae; genus Athene; species Athene noctua. Next base: position 59,018,421 of record NC_134040.1, read on the forward strand.
CTAACCCTTGTCTGAAGACTTGCAGTGCCAAGACACATGTGTTTATCTGTTACACCTTTCCTCTCAGCCAGTGGGAGGAAGATGAACAGAGCTTGGACTTTTTACCAAGGAAGAGCACCACAGTTTGCTGCTGATGCACCTCAGTACAGACTTTCTATCACCTCTGGGGAAAAAGGAAGAAAGACAGAGGTGCTATCCTTGGAAATGGATAATGGTCTGAGCATTTCCCAGGACCTGATCTTGCACAGAGTCTGGAGGATGAGCTCAGCACTGTGCCTAAAAGCATAATCAAGTCCTCAGAAATACATAACAGCTAAATTCTCATCTCTGAAAGGCAGCAGCACATTTGGGATTAATCGAATATTTTATCCAGGCGTAGGCATCAGGGCGACCTCCAGGAAGCAGGTGGATGAAGGTGTGAGGGGGAGTGTGTGATTTGTATTAAATTAGAAATAATCAGTTAAGCCAACAATGGTTCCAGGGAGCCGCAGCAGACTATTTTCAGTAATTGATTTTTTGGGAGCCCCGCAGATAGAGCTTTTGTTTCTTTTGTATAATGGATCTTTCCCCTGATGATTAACTAAGTAATTCCTCTAGCAATTACATCCTCTCTGAAATGACAGTTTCATGGCTTAGAAGTTACTGGGAGCAGATCTGATCCCTATGTTCGTTGCAGTTTACCCCCCTGGGCTAGTTCACCCCATCCCTCTAATATCTCCATCCCTGTCAGACCCTGTTGTCCCTGATACTTGAACCCCATGCTCCATCCTCTGAGCTGCCTGACTGCATGTGAGAACTTCGTTGCAACATCTGTAAATGTGATCTAAAGACAGGGCAAACGGCTCATGCCCAGTGGCTCTGGCACAAGGGCTGTCCCTGGTCTCTCACCAGCTGCTAAGCCCATGGGGCAGGGAGGGAGGTGTTGGCAGATGTGGGGGTAGCTGCTGGGCACAGCAGTTGGGGTGCAGGCATCTTCTTTCTCACCTGGGACCTCGATGTTTGCTGACACTGGTGATCCAGCAATGCTGTGCAGTAGCTCAGGCAGGAGCGACTTCTCACAGCAGCTGTAGGATTGTGCACATTTGTAGTCGGAGGTGCAGTAACTCATGGAGGAAGGGTCTCTAACTGCATATGGGGGCAGGTGTGACAGAAACAGGTTGGCTGGATGTTGATGTTGTATGCTGTCCATCCCGCTCAGTTTCAAGATGCATTTTGAGCATACCTAGGAGACAGCAGACAGATTTCTTCTATTCACTTTAAAATTGCCCCCTTAACTCTAATACAGTTAGCAGAGCACGATTAACCACTTTCATCCTTGAGTGGGAGCTGCACAGGCACAGCTTTTCCCAGAAGAAAGCTGTAAACTTGAGGGCATACAATGGAAACAAGTTCTTATGGCCATTGGCCAACGGCAAATGATTACAAACTAGCAGGGGCACCCACTTCCTTCGGCTTCATATAAACCGGATAATTATCCTTTGGCTTTGATGCTGGTATCTTCAGTGCAGCATTGGCTTGTCAAGTTGGCAGGAGCCCGCACAGTCTTAACAACAGGAAGTTTCTTCTGTGAATGCTTAAATCTTTAATAATTATTTATTGGATAGGTAGGATGAGAGCCAGGACATAGCAGAAATGTGAGGAGTTTCCCAGGAGACCTTCCAAAGTCTTTGAGATACTAGCAGGTCCAGCTGTAAAGTTATTAAAAGGAAAGAAAATCTTCTCTAAAGAGCTTTTGGCTATTTTCTTGCTTTCTTTCCCTCCCTCATTTACCTGGCCAAATCTCTTCAATCTGCCTTTATTTAGTAAAGTTAAGGAAACCATTTTCTTTTATAAACTGAATCCTTCCTGAGTGATCTTGGTGGAAGAGATAGAAAGAAGAGAATACAAATCACAGCACCAAATTTATTCCTAACAACGGGAGCTGTTGCTGCTAGTCCCAAGACAAACAGATAAGTCCAGTAATTATAGATAAGTGCTTTTGTTTGATCTGTATAACAATTTCTGTATTTTCAGGTAATTTCCCTTAGGCGTTCACAAGCAGGTGGGAAGCTGTTCTTATACAGGCTGTATTTTAATCTATTTTCAATTGACTTCTTGACGAGCAAATAAACAACTTCCATTTTTAGGACTAAACCTTTTCTTGAGACTTTGTATGAGCTGAAGTTATGATTGTTTTTTAATATTATACTTTCTGACTTCTGCCCTTTCCCCCAGGTAAGTCAGCAAATAAAATAAAATACCCCATTGCTTTATTCTTGATTTTTCCTGGTAAAAAGAACCTCAAAATGGCCTAGCATCTTGCAGGGCCCTATTACAACTTAGGGGCCAGAAGCCCTGGCCAAGATTTGTCCTAAATCTGCTAGATACTATACAAACTTCTCCAGAGAAGTGAGAATAGTGTGTGAATAACTCAAACCCTTCATTTTCCCAGCCTTCAAATTCCTATGAAACCCCGCTGGGACGTTTTCCAGAGGTATAAACAGAGACACAGATGCCTTGCTAAACCCCATGCACCCTATGTGCTTAGCAAACTAACACGCAACCAGGACTTTAAGGCTGCTCACAGGAACATTCCCCTGGCCAGGATGTTCGAAAGTGGACGCGAGCTGAAGCCAGCTCCATAACTAAGTGATGAAGTCAAGCGTTTGATATCCCAGCCTCAGCTCCCTGAAACAAAGTCAAAATCATGGTGCAGGTTGTTAAACTAGCAGTATGGCCCACACCGTTGTTCAGAAAACACTCCTCCAGCCGAAATCTCCCCACCACATTGGTGTTTCTAGGTGATTGTGAAAAATTTTAGAGGCTTCTGCTAGGGATTTTTTTAATGTGCAAAGTGAGCGTAACAGTAGGTTGCTTGTCAGCTTGACTGGAAATTGTTCTTTACTGGTGAGACAGCAACTATTTGCAAAGGACTAAAACAAACCAGATATGTTGAGCTTTGAATCTTGTTCTTCCTCCTCCACTTTTTCTGGCCCCGAGAGCAGTAGCTTCACTCCAGAACAATAATTCACTGCTCCTACCTCCAGGCTCAGTTTGGCTCTGACAGCAACCCCAAAAGGGGTGGCAAGTTGGTCTGACTGAAGATAAGGGTAGATGGGTGGTTTACTTTTTATTTTGGGTGCTGATGCTGGGGGTAAGGGTGGACTGAATGATGGTGCAGAGAGGCAATGAGAGCATGGCCCAAGAAACTTGCTTGCTCTGAGCAGTCCTTGGTGGCCCTGTGGTAGCTGTCCCTTTGATGAGGGGTGGTCACCCTTTGGCAATGCAAAATCTCTTGTGGTCAAAGGAAATCCTGGCAGTGCTGTGACAGAAAGCCATGCCTGAATTGGTTGCAGCTCTACTTCTTGCAATGAAGCTTCAAGGATGTTTCAATGAAGTTTCTAGGGCCTGATGAGTCCTAGAGTTTCTCAAGTATCTCAGCTGTGTTTGGGTTACTGCTACCATCTTAATGAAAAGCTGAGGTTGAAGAGGATGAAGGAAGGTTGGTATAAGACAAAATTGTTGTGTTTGTTGCCATTTTCCTGGTTGGAGGGTGAAGAACTAGCCAAGAGGACATTTCTCAGCTGTTGGGAGGTGGAGACAGGTGCTCCTGGGGGCACTCCATAACATGGCTGAGAGCAGGTTGTCTGTGAAGGATAGTCACCACAAATGTGACAAGGATATGTGCACTGTATAGTCAAGCAACACCACTCCCAGACAGTGTTGAACTGTGATGAGTTTTCCATGTGCAACCCTGGTCTGTGCCCACCTGTGTTCCCCGAGATGCCCCCCAGGGAGGAGGCAGCCATGCTGCCTGGTCAGAAGGAGAGCTCATGGCCCATGACCCTGTGCCCTTTGCCATCAGCCCTTCTCTTTACTAGCCCAGATGTCGCCTCAACATCTCCTTGAGAGGAAGGTGTAGCAAAAACCTCCAACCCAATGCAGGTGGTATCACTCTTTGTCACTTTTGACACTAACCTTTCACTAATGATTTTGGCTACCTCTGGGCATATCTAAGCCAGTTTGACCATTTCCTGTCAGACTTTCCCTGGTTTTCTTCTTTCTTGGACAGTTTCTGGGACCAGACAAATGGAGAATGACATGTCTGCCACTTAGGAGCAAGGAATAGCTAGCGGGATCATGTTTGACAGCATGATTGTGCCTGGCAGTGAGGGATCACTGGTGTTTAATTGTGGGCCATGTTAGTGTCAGCTAGGTGTAGAGGGAATGAGTGTCTAATAAGTGTTTGACACAGTTCATTATCAGTCATGGTAGATTAAAGAACAAGACATACATTAACTCATTTAATAATTAGCTACCATCATATCAACTTGATAAAAGAGTACTATTAACTAAGTCTGACATTGTATTAATACACTCTTTAATTTTTAACATGGGAGATTAAGATAAAGCAACTGCCAAGGATCGCATTGTAACACCTTTTCCAGCTATGTTGGGGTAAACATTTTTTTGACAATGTTAAAGCTTTGTATTTGTATTAATTGCTCCCTTGCTTCCCATTCCTTTGGGAAAGAGCAAACTTGGAATGGACACCTGCTGTAGCAGAGTTGGTTTCAGGGGAGGAAAGGCAAAGATGTGGTGAAATCACACAGAGCAGGGACCATCGCACACAAGGGATCATGAGGAGGAAGGACGGCTGGAGGAGACAGCTCAGGTTGTCATGGGCTTCCTCCATGGTGCTGGAACTCTTCCTTCACCTCTTTTTGCATCACTTTTGTATCTGTGTAAAAATAGGAATATCGATCCTTTTTCCATGTCATTTCGCTTGCTCTGTCACTGCTAGAGTTGCTGTACCACGTGTAGCGTTAACCACATTTCCCGGGCTGGTTCAGGCACTGGTGGGCACCCGGGGGGAAGCAGAGCTACACTGGAGTTTCCCATCAAGAGCCTCCCCAGCTAAAGCTGCTGTGTAATGGTGCTGGAGGGATTTCTTCTACAGGAGTTTGTCTGATCCTTTTTCAAACCTCTGTAAGTTTTCGGCACCCTTGAGATGTGCTGCCAGGGTTGGCCAGCCACTGTGCAGATGAGTATCTTTCCCATTTTCAACACTGCCTGCTAGTTCCTTTACATTCCCACTTAGCTCCAATGTTAAAATGAGCGTGGACAGCCCTCACCTGTTGATGTGTACCAGTTCGTTGCCTTTCCTATGTCACTGGACAAGTTGCTGCATATTAATGTGGGGTTTTTGGGGGGTTTAACTTCAGAAGCTCGATTTAAGTTTAAAAACCTGATGAGTATTTGGTTTGCAAATAGATATTAACTAACACGAATATTAATTTCCGTTATTTAAGTGGCCACACCTTAGAGAGATTGCAGAGCTCTTTATGAAAGGAGCTTAAATACCGTTATACCGGTGCATTCCTTGTTAAATACTGCAGTAACCCCAATGCTCAATGTTAAAAAATAATGGTGGGTTCAAAAAAACCAGAAGTCAGCTTAAAATCAAATGAATGAAAGAAATCTATATATCTTGTTCTTATTTACCTTCTGGTTTTTGAGAATGCTGTTTATGTTTGCAAGGGCCTTTCCAACAGTCATATGCTGTATCAACACTTTTTTATTATATTGAAAACCAAGCTCCCATGATATTGCTCAGCTGAAGGGCTAAGGCTTTAAGAAAAGTAAATATGACAAGATACTTGATAAAATCAGAGAAGATGGCAAGCTACTGTGGCTGCTTAAAGCATCTTTTCTGGTGAATCAAGTTGACTAGACAGTTGTGGGAGGGAATGGGTAGATTTATTTTGAAAAATCACATTAACAGTCTTCATGCGAGAAAATGAGCTCTTGATGGGAGGTGTTAATTGTTATTAATTAAACAACTTACAGATTATATGATTAGTATTGACCCACAACATTAAAACAGTAAATTACTTATAGAGTGGGCAAGACTACAATACAGGAAATTGAATAAGTTAATAAATCAAAATTAATGGGTGTCTGGAACAATTATAGTCATTAGTGGAACTACAGTCACTTTAAATATGTAAAGGAAAGTCCATAAGAGCTAATAGCATTACCATGGAAAGGGATTTCTTGGGATGAAACAGAGTTACAGAGCCCCCCAGACTCCATGTTAGGTACTGAATGGGGGCATCAAATGGGGGTGCACCTGCAAACAGGAGAGACATCTCTTCTCTGTGGTTTTCTTAAGGCTACTCAGTGAAACTGCTCCTAAGCTGTATGCAAATATGCATCTCTCCACTGAAGCCAATGAAAATTAATGACTCTAAATACCACTCAAGATCAGGCTTTGATGTGATGTCCTCCCAGAGATTTAAAAAAATAAATGGCACTTAATTTAATAAGCCCAAATCCTGCTCCATGCTCATAAGGGCTTTTTAAAGCGCTCCGCTCTGAAACTCAGTGAATCACTAATCATTTAAAGGAAAAACCACCACTCGGGGGCTGCTGCTGGGACCCTGGGCTGCTAGTTGCGCATACGGCTTTTGCTTTTTTAACAGACTGCAAAGGTATGGCCACTTTGCTCCAGCTCAGAGCTGGGGCCTCAGTCTGTAAGCCTTCTCTCTCCCTCCCTCTGAGAACAGCAACCATCTGCTTGGAGAAATGATCGTTTTCTGCACCATAGAAATGTTTTGCTGCCCATCACAAGAGTGCCCTCCCCTGGCAGGCATGATGTGGAAGAGGGCTGCGATATGTTTGAAGCCCTTGGCTACAACTGGAAGACAAGCCCTGGGAGCTGAGGTACTTGCCCACAGTTGGCATCTAAGGATGTCTGTAGAGGTTGTGAGCGTTTACATTGGCAAGCTGGTTTCTGCAAACCTCCCTTTTGAAAGTACAGTCACAGTTACTTGGTGCCTCAAACATCACACATGGCAGGGCATGTTCCCCAGCCCTTCTTGCCATAGCTTGAAACAGAAGGGAAGGAGCCCTGCTAAGTTCAACAGCAAAGCCTTTGGCGACTTGAGTGGAACAACACGCTTGGTCTCAAGCTGTGAAATCTCATGTATGCCTGTGAGTTTTCCACCTGTGGAAGGGAGAAGGGCTTGCTCTTGTGGGATGAACTATTTCCACTGCTAAGGACACAGAACCTTGTGTTCAAAGCAGATGGTCTTCTCACTCTTCAGTGTGAAGCTGTGGGTCCTGGTCACCTCTGGAAACCGTGGCCACCATATTCCGACGCGTGTGGACACACAGACACTTACATAGGGCTACCTTTGAGAAGAAACAAGGACAGGAATGCAGTCTGAACCCACAACAGGATGAGGGTGGTATCATGTTGATCTCCCTTATTTGTGAATATAGCTTATGTGAAAACACAGCGAAGCCTTAACACCCAATCACCAGGAAACTGAAGATCTCCAGCCGTTTTGTATCCAGAAGCAAAGTTGTACTCTGTTACTGAGGCAGATTTAATCAACAGAAACCAGTGCTGGAGGGCAGTAACAGATAAGCAGAGAAATTGGTCCCAGAGTCATTGCAATTAAAAACATCTAGGTGATGTCAGCCTGCCTAAAAGGCCATTTTCATGACAAGTTTGCAAGCACTCCTAAAATCCTTGTACTAATTGGCAAGAGTGAGCCTTTACATTACATGCCACACTTTTTTTCTGCGTGCATGTGTGTGCAATATTTATGGGTTTGGTTATTCCCACAAATACAGTTTCCCTTTTTTCAGTGTTGGAAAACCAATGCCACTTAGGAATTTACAAGGACAAATCAGTGGCCAGACTCCTCAACAGATGGAAATGTTTAACAAATTTCTGTATCCACTGGAGAGACTTACCACAGATGTATCTTACCCGGAGACTTCAGCCAAGTCTTTATTTGTACACGGGGAAATGTTCTTTTTTTATATGAGACTTTTCTTTTCACTGACACCGAGCAGAAGCAAAGCTGTACCTCTCATTCCCGCCTCCGGCGCAGCAGAATTGGCTCTGATGGATGCAATTCAGATGGAAAACGGGCAGAGTTCAGCTTTCCTTCCTGGAATGTATGGCAAGACTTTCAGTATCAGTACCCTTCAACTGGAAATATGCCCTTCACCTTATTATTAAGTAAGGTGAAGACAAACAGCCTACCCCAGGGCTGATACTGGAGTACAAGTGAGTTTTCCAGCAGGACACTGGGAGGGTTGAGCCAGGCACTGGGCACAAGAAGGGATGTCAAGCTGGTGCTGATGGGAACTGGGCACCACTCTGCTTTTCTCCGGGATGGGAAAGAAAGGAGTGGCCAAACTCTGCACCCTCCTTGCCTCTGTCCTGCATCCAAATCCCCATCTGCCATCCTGAGTGATGAATGTAACCTGGTCTTCAGCACTTCTTGCTTTGAGGCTCTACTCCTCACCTCTGCCTTCATCTTCAAGTAGCACCAAAAATCCCTGCTGTGTGTCCTTGGGCCAGAGGTGCAGATGAGGTGGGAATGCTCTCATCAAGCTGCCACAGTGTGCGGGGAGCGTGGCTTTACAGCAGGCAGGCACCCGCTCCGCCTTTTCGGGGATGGGCAGCTCAGAGATGTGTGGAGGACTTCCCCACCAGAGAAACTAGCCAGAGCAGGTATAACCACACAGTGTTTCCATTTCCAAAGGTCAGTAAGACTTTCTGACGAGGAAGGACTAATATCTTTAATAGCCAAAAGACCTTTTTATTGGTTTTATTTATTATTAAGTTTAATTGACAACCAACCATAATTTTTATTGTTTATAGGACTTGCATTGCCCCTGCCAATAGTTAAACTTCACAGCTTATTGGTTTGTTTCACAGTCTGAGCAAGAGTCACCCTCCTTAATGTTCAAGTGAGACTGTCAAATAAAAGAGGCCTCAGGCCTTTTTCAGATGGTCTCCTTGTTATTTTATGGGATTCAAAGCAGGGGAAAGGATGCTTCGTCAAAAACTTGCTGCTGCTATGAGGACTGGTATGAGAGGATGCTGCAAGGGTCACCGGGAGTTATTGCAAGACATGTGGTACAGTAAAATGTCACTGACATTTCCATTAATGGACTGCTCCAGGAAATTTTAACTGCACTAAAATTAACCTGAGATGTTATTTAAGCATTTTATCAGACCCATCTAATCTGCTTTTCCAGGTGCTTATAACATAACCGTAGTTGTGGCATTTATGCATGCTATGAAGCTCTCTGAAACTCTGCAAACATGTTGTGCTAGAGATTGAGCTTTCTCTGCGCAAGCACCTCTCTGGAGTAGAGAGGGCTTGTCTTGTCTTTGCTGTACAAAGCATATTAGGGTTTTTTTTAGGCTAAGGTCAATATAATTCATCCCAAGCCCACTGCAACTGACTTTATGGTTCTCCTCATCCCTTTAGCCCCACACTTTCAGGAGCAGCCTCTAACATGCGGTGCTGCGTGCATCGGGAAGGCTGTTCTGGAGCCAGCTCGCAGAGGTGTGGAGCTGCAGCTGCCCTGGGCCCGGCGGGATCCTCTGCAGCTCTGAAACAAGCCCGCAGACTGAGCACACCACAACCAACATTTGACAAAAATAGCAGTTGCTTTGTAGATGATTTAAACAAAAGAGAAAAAAAGAGCCACATTCTCTGACCTCTTTGCTGCAATGTGCTCACCTGTTGTTTCTTCCAGCCCAAAGGAGGTTGCATTTTATGAAGTGCACAAATAGCTCTCCCAGTAGCCAGGGTTACTTTGAAGACACTTTTTTTTTTTTCTTTTTTTTTTTTTCTGACATACACTGTCTTGAAAATATTTTAAGTTTTAGCTAAATAGAAGATAGGTTTTCTTAAAGACATCTATATCACAGGAATATGAACAAAGGGAAACCTTGCCAGGCATTAAAAATGCCCTGCTGAACAACTTCAGTTTGTATCAAAGTGTGTCATCAATACCACAAAAGCAATGGACTGCATTTGGGCGAGGTCAGACACGCTGCCTTTTAACCAAGCTTCAAGACAAGCCACGTGGTGGCAAAGTCCACCTATGCAAACCTTTAAAAGCAAGGAAATGGCCAGTCAAGGGAGGCTTGTTGTCAGCCCTGCTGCCTGGTCCTGCTCATCCTTTCCTTGCAGCCCCCAAAAGCCTCCTCTACAGAGGGGTGATGGTGTCTTGTCAGCAATGCCACACAGCCAGGAGAGAGTAGGGTTGTCTGCCTTGCCCTCCTGGAGTTAATTCCCATCACGGGTACCCAGGCTGTCAGCAGTGCATCCCAAAACCACAAGGAGGCCGAAGGATGCCCTTAGGACAGGCGGGAAGGGCTCGTCCAGCTGCATTTGCTGCTTCATTCCCTCCCAAGACAGATGAGAGGCACAGGCGCCTACTTTTGTCCGGCTCCAAAGCCTTGTAAAACATAATAGACCAGATCAAAGGCCTCAGCAGCTTAATAGCTACTTCCCTCCTTCCCTCCTAGCTTTTTGCTAAGGCGGTACCGGGAACGCAAACCTGAACCAACAGGTTGAGAGCAAAATCATGTGTTTTCATGGGGAATCACGTTTGTGCTTCAAGAACTAGGAGAAAAAAGCCTGAGACCAACAATTTTTTGAGTGCAACAGCTTACTAGTTATTAGGCATGTACAAACCTGAGGAAATGGCTGCTCCAGCAGCCTTATGCTTGGCTGGAAGTGGACAGGGGAGGTGGCGAGGCTTTCACTGCCCTTCACATCGTTCATTGGCCTCAACCCATCCCAGATGAAAACTGGTAGTACCTGCTCCAGCGGGATTCAGGAGCCACTGTTTCTAACAACAAAGTGGCATGGGGGCTGGTGGTGGGGCACTGGAGGAAAAGGAGACAAAACCACACATTCTTATCACCGGGATTAACCAGAAGTGTCTGTGCTGGTGCGTGGGAGGAGGGGGATCTCTAACAGGCGTATGGCTTGATGAAGTGCTGTTGTTACTGCACAGCGTGGCTCCCAGGAGTGATGCCTATCTTACACCTTACTGTTTTCCCTGCTCCCATGCTCCATAGATTTACTTCCGAATAACCCAATCCATTTAACAGGGGAGTCAATTGCCAAGCAGCCTGTTGATCATACCAGCTGATGCAGATGATGTTGAAAACTTTTAAACTTTGAAACGTCACCAGTATTTCCAGTTTTCTTGTCAGGCTGGGCTGCATTGGAAACAATGAGTGAAACTCTCAAAAATTACCCAATCCTCATTGAAAATAAAGGCACTGGGTGGCTTAGTCCCTGTCACCTGCAGTGCAAGGTGACAAATCACCATTAGATAAACTAGATCAGGATTTATGCGAAGGCTTACTCTATAGCAAGCAGAGGAGGATCCTATCGGTTGCAATAGCCCTTGTCTATTTTGGCAACATGTGTCCTGACTTTGGTCCTCAGAAGCACAGCTGGGGTAAATGCTGAGGTCACTGCTGTGATGGCGTGCCTTCCCCTTACAGCCTCCCCTGCCCACGTACTTATACATGTAACACACCCATGTATATACCACCATGAGTGCAAGCTCTGGCAGAGTGCAGGTAGTTTTGGACGTACCATTTTTGTGGGCTGGTCTATGGGGGAGTTTCACACAGGGCCGAGGGGCCAGTGGATGTAAGCAAGCTGTAGGAAGCTCCTCCAAAAAATGTCTTTGCCAGAAGCATCTCACCACCCTGTATTGATCCACTGTGGCCACCTTCAACCAAAAGACACCACCTATACAGAAGACACCTTCATTGAAATCTGGTCAACTTTGTGCCCCTATAGCTTGCGATGAGGCCAGTGGGAAGGGGATTACGCTGTCCGGGTGGCACTGGTGTATATCTGTGTGTGAACACCTTGTGCCCCATGCTGCCCCGTGGGGTCCCCTCCTTCAGACTGGCATGGCACAAGAGTGAGCCTCCCAAAAGCTGTGAGGTGTAGGGAGACTTTTTAACCAAGTTAGTGAAGAGAATTGAGGGCAAGCCAAATTATGGCTATTACTATCTTTCTGAATTTGGAAGGAAATTATCTTGATAACAGGTGTTTTATAGCATGCCTCAAATATCCTCATATTTTTTTCAAATTTCATGCAACAAAGGTTTTTTTTTCCACATACGGACATCAGAGTTTAGATTGGTAACAGTGCTAGGTTACGGTTCTGTCCAAATACCGTGCTCAGGCTGAGTAATACCCCTTGGTCAGGCAGTTTTGCTCCTGATATCCAGGAATGTTGCACTAATGGGAACACATGACACAGATGAAATGGCTGTCTCCAGAGGAGGCTGGTTGCCAGCAAGCAGATGCCCAGGTCCAGCCTGCACACTTTGTAGGAAAGGTATCTATCTCCATTACTCCAGAAAAGCTGGAGATCTTTAAAAGCCAGAGGTGCTGACCATCCTCTGGAGGCCCCACAAGGCTCCCCTCCCCGCTCCCCCCAGCTGCCTGACAGGTGGTGACAGCTCTGACAGCCCCTGGGAACATGTTGGGTCTAAACACTTCCAAGCTGCTGTTTAGATCGTTAAGAGTCTGTTTACATTAGGACAGGGGAAAATGGGCCAGGAAGCAAAAAAAAGAGCTCTCCCAAAACTTCCAGTGCTCTCCAGCTCAGCTGCAGGTGGACCAGTTACAGAAATCACCTCTGATGGTTTCTGAGGTGCCTTCAGGAGTCAGAATTGATGATCTGTTTCTTATTCCAGCCCACAAAACAAGGGGCAGCTCATCAGAGAGGCCTGAGCCCACTCTCAGCTAACTCCACTGAAAAGCAGCTATCCCACCTGCCCTTCCTATATGTTCTGTGTTGGGACCCTGTGCAGCGGGGCGACCTGCCCTTTGCATCCCCCCGCGTGCTGTTCAGTGCCAGTGGCAGCTGAAAACCCTATCTCACCTGCCTGCAGTTTTGCAGTTGCACCCCACCGCTGGAGGCTGCAAGGATGCCACTCCTGGGGCTGGTCCCCCCGCTGCAGCTGCTGCTCCCGCTCCCTCTCCAGGCTCCGTAAGGGCAAAGGCGGCTGGAGAGATGGGAAGCTGAATTGCTGGGACTGTAGTTGTGCATTTGGGGAAGTGGGTTTCTTAGGTGAGCATGCTGTTATTAACCAGCTTATTCTAGTTTTTTTATGGTTTTGCTTTTTCCTATGCAGCGTGCATATATACACAACCCAGTCAACTAGGACAAAATACAGCACGGCTTACCAGGAACTGGCATGTGCCTCTAGGAATGACACCTTATTCTCTTGCTCATGGGGCCAGGGCAGGGACAAGCTGCATTCGTGCCTGTTGGACCATGGGTGACTAAAAGCATGGGGAAGCCCCTGCTTGGGTGCCTGGGAGATGAAAGTGGTCTGCAGGAGCTGCCAGCCCTGCGAACATCTCTCCTTGGGCTGGCCCTGTCCTGGGCTGCAGTGAGCCCAAACATGGGACCCAGGGGGAAGGATGAATGGAGAGGCACCCCAGGACCCCCCAACAATGCACTTTTCTTGGGGTATCCTTGTAGGTTGGTTACTCAGGTTGCAGTTTTGGTGGGTGTTGGTTTGGTTTTTTTGGGTTTTTTTTTTAATGTTTACAGTATGAATAAAGCACATTTTGCAGGGCTCAGCTTTTAAAAGAAAACCAAAGCAACTTTGCAGGGTGTTGCCAGCCCTACCCACTCAACAACTTACAGCTTTAAAAGACCTTATCAAGTTGAATACAGCTGACAGGTCATACTTCAAGGAAGTGTGCCAAAAATGTTTTCACTATTTAGTTGGGTAAATTTGAGCACTGAGCAGTTTAACACCCAAAGCACCCTCCTCATCTGCTCTCTGCAGGCCTTTTAAATTTTTTTTTTTTTAAGACAAAATGTAGCTTGGCTATTTGTGCACTGAAACATGAATAAAATGTTGTGTTTTCCACAGCATTATAAATAGACAGATCATTTGGTAAAAGGTGACCAGGGAGGAAGATGGGAGGAAAACCAAAGGTGATTTCCATCAGTTTTTCCAGGCTCCACTTTCACTGTTATGCAATTACATTCAATTCAGTTGATACTTGGTTATCCGAAGTGGAAAGACAGAAGGTTTATATTGCTTTTCATTATTATGGGTACGATGAAAGTACCACAGGACCCCATCCCTGATAGAGACCTCTATTGTCTGAGACACAAAGCTGAGTAATAAACACAGTCCCTGGAGGAGATTCTCAGCTGGTGTAAATTATCACAGCAATTAATGTGCTATTTTGAAGTATGACAATTTACAACAGATGATAATCTTCCTCCTGGCCTGGAAGAATTACTGATTTTAGCACATGATTTGATAAAGCTAGCTACAATTGCAAACCATCATGATTTACATGCTCTGCTAATAACTTTCTTCTCTGCCACGTTCCTCTGAGTTAAGAGGATTAAGTACAACATTTAGGTTCTCTCTCTTCCTTACATGAGACACCTATTGAGCAGTCACCTTCCAGGTGCAGCTGGCAGTTTTGAGGCATTACTCTTCTGTTGGAGAGCCCTCTTAGTCCTGCTGAAGCAGCCTGGCTGTGCTCTGGAGTTCTCACCCTCCCTGTGCTGTTTCACTGCCTGGCGTTATTGGGGGTCTGTTGTTCTGGAGATGCAGGGTTTTCCAGTTGCTGTCTTGAGGAGCCTCTAAAATTATCTTTGGAAACAGGATGGGAATGCACACTTTGTAAAGCAGCAGGCAAAGGTGGCATGTTTCTACAGCTGTGTTGTGGCCTCAAGGATGGAAGGAGGAATGATGACTTTATTAGGAAATCCCTCCTGAGCCCCCTCCTTGTCACATTAGCTGCTACCACTGGCTTCTCCTTTGCTCCACAGGGTATTCTCATCTAGCATCTTAGGACACACGAGCATTTGTTTGTTATTACTTCTGTTATCCCATTTGGGCTTTGGTGAATGTAGGATACCACCATGATCTCTGCTATAGCAGAAATACTCCTGTCTCTCCAGAAGCAGATGAGGAATTGTGTACTTTTAAAAGAGATGCATATAGAGCTTCCACAGCATCTAAAGGAGGAATTTCAGGATCTGGCTGTGGACTTAGGCACCTAAATTATCTAAATCCCTCTCTACTAAAGTGACTTTTTTCCTGTGTGTGAGGGTGGGCTCCTATTGTTCCTTCTGTAGTGTGTTTCTTTAAACCTATGAATCACACTGAAAACTTGTAAGAGTGAGGACCCCTCATATGTACTTTACATCTAGCACAAATACACACTTGCTTGAACCCTGTTTTTTTCTTCCTTTTTTTTTTTTTATTAGCCTGGAGATGTTCCAGACGCCACTGCTGTTACACATGTGCAATGGAAACAGGATTTCTTTATCTGCTTAAGCACTTTTGGATCCTGCAGGATGTAGACATTACTATTATAAAAATGGTTATGGTAATTTCCAAGGTAGGTGATAAATCTATTGCTTAATCCATCTCTTCTTTAATTAGACAGCAAGCATAACATCCCTATCTGGAATAGAAGGAGACTCAAGTGAGATCAATATTTAAAATCTAAAATTCAAATTATCCTTTCCTTTGTGAAGATGGGGGGGTGGGGGGGACTGCTTAAAAATAACAAACTCCAGTGATTTATGTATCCTCTTGTCTTATCAAAAAAACACAGATTCAAATTGCAGAAGCTTTAGTGGACCCAATGGAGAAAAGTCTTAAATTTAATCCTACCAGGCATTTTAAAACCATGAGACAATGTAGAGATTTTAAAAGGCAAAATGAAATGCTTAATCTTCATCAGTTAAAAAAAAGGCCACTCCAATAACACAGAAGATTATGTAACTTTGAGGAGAGGGTTTAAGTGGTTACTGCAACCTAACTGAACTGTGATGGTCAGAGCTGAGAACAGGAGATGTGAGTGGGGGTTGTGGGTTTGACTCAATATTGAGGGGTCAGCACATGCGAAATCTAGACCTGAATGTGTAAGTTGAGATCCTGACTTGCTCAAGGCCGTCTTATGTGGGAATAGCCCAAAGTGCTTCAGTAACTCAAAAGAAGAAGGACAAGCAGTGCGTGTCCCTGTGATGCTGAAGCAGAGGCCAAAGTAACCTGGGGAGGTGTCTTGGCTGGTATGGCTCATACAGTGATGGATTTCCAGTCACACTCTGTGTTTCTGTTATATTGACTGCATTTTAATTTACTGAAAATAGTTCTTTTGTAAAGGTTTTGCAAATAATTTTCCTAGTTCAAGAAGCCTTTCAGGTGCTGGCTTAGAGGTCTCCTGCCTATGAGCTGAGGCCCTTGTAAGCTCTGCAGTTGTGCCTATGGCTTTTGGATTACTATTAGTATTACTATTATTATTACTGTGCACTTGGCATCTAACCCACATGAGCCGCTTTCTCAAAAGGGCTTAGAATAGAGAATAAATTACAGTTTTTGCAGGGGGAAAAAAAGTGAGTCAATCAGTTTAAAATTTCACCCAGTGCTAGCTTGAAAACACTTTGCTAGTGGTGTGTAATTTTTATTCCATGAACTTTTAACAGAATGTGTGTGAAGCTGGGCTGTGGCTGCAGTTCGTAATTTCCTCTTATGTTTCACTGCTGTAAACTTTTTCTTTCAATTAAAAAAAAAAAAAAAAAGTGTGTTCTACACCCAAATTGGAGTGTTAGACTCTGAGTGCCTCTGATGCAACAAGTGGTTTTAAGAAGAGGTTTGCATTTAGGGTGTCGTTAGCTGATTTGCAATGTAACAAGCAGCTTAAGTCTGTGGCCTTAAATGTGAGTGGCAGGGGCTTGTCACTCATGAAGCCTTATCTGTTGCAGATTTCCTCCATCTGGACCTTCTCTGTTCTGCCAACTTTTACCCTACTGCAGAGAAGCTGTAAGGGCTGGATTGTTAATTAATAATATCCTAAGGATATTGTTTTAAGCCCATGCAGTAAAACAAAGCACTGATTTATTAAGTTGTTTCTTTTTCCTGCCTTAAAAGACTAAAAAACTCTCTCACACACTCAAAACCCTCAAATTCCAGAAGGTTTGTTGAAGTGGCAAAATCCAGACATAGTGAAACTGATGCATGTGCTGGAGGGTGGAGGAAGAGCGGGGGGGAAAAAAAAACCTATCTTGCTTCCCCCTCTGCCATGAACAGTGTATATAAAATAGCGAAGCTAGTTTACAAAAAACCCCCAAACAACCAAAACCAAAACCCAAAACCAACAAAACCCCTGCCAGCTAGGCTGAAAGCAGCATGCAGCACTGCCTCAACAGCAGCCCCAGGATGTCCTATGTGGCCTTGGTGGGTCTGACTGGGATGGACAGGTCCAGTCAGGGTCAGTCTCTGCAGAAGCATTGATTTCGGAGATGTGCAGGTTAATATCAGCCATGGACCTCCCCTCACAGACACCATTTTTTTTTTTTTTTAAGGGAGCTATTTTTAATTTATATCAGATTAACTTGGATCACAATTGGGACTGGTATGTCAATAAACTTACAGACCACTGCCCTGATGGGGTATGAATTGGTGCCCTTTTACTTAGACCTGCTTGCATTCATTTCATATACCAAGATAATAATCTGGCATTAGCATCCAGATGAGGGTATTAAAAGAGGAAAATTAACACGACATATCAGAGATGACATTCAAACACAAAGTCCCCATCATTTTCTTGACTCAAATTCTGCAATTACAAAAAAATGAGCCCATTATGTGCTGGGGGTCCTTTCAAACTGCAGGGCAGCCTTGCAGGCAGGGAGCGTGGCAATAATGCAAGCTGCACTTTGTGTTCAAACAGTGTTTGACAGCATTAAATATAACATAGGCTCATCTAACCTTCACATCTCCATTCAGGTGCCTGACAATGGCAGTAGCATTGTTTTATTGTAGATTGAAGTGCATTTTCTTCTTCCTTTGACTGGCTTCTCTTTCCCCTTCAGAGCACACTGGAGAGATCGAGACATGTTTTTTTTGTGTGTTGAGACACCTGGGGATACTTTCCTACCTCTCCTGTCTTTCCCATGGCACGTGCTGTCCCCTGCAGCTGACTGCAGTGGCTCAGCATCTCTGTGGCCCCATCAGGGGCTGAGACCCCTGCTCCCTTTTCAAGGGCAGCGTTGAGTATTTGGTGAGTGGCAAGAGACTGTTTGGAGGGGGTGAGAAATGAAGGTGTAACAGATCTGCCATAGTGGAGTTATTTGACTTTTCATGCAACCAGCAGCAGTGCAGATGGGAGGGAGGAGGGGATCCAGGGGTCGATCTAGCCATGCCTTAATCTATTCTGACAGTGGAGCTGTCAAGGTATCTTTGCTTAATGGGACCCGGAAATAACTGCATTTAGCAGTAGGGGCCAAGGTGTGAACCTTGGGGTGAAGGGGCTGGTAATTGGGATTTCCCCCCATGGGGTGTTGGGGTGTCTGCCTGGCTGGGATGTGGCTGGGGAGAAGTCCTTGCTACAGACACTCTGCTTTCTGCAGAGCTTGGGGTAATGAGCCAGAACCTGCAGATCGCTCCTCAGGGTGAAATTCCTTTTGGCATCATCTTCTTTCACTTCCTCGTCATCTCAGATGACTACTTTTTTTTTTTTTTTCTTACCAGTTAATCTCAAAGGAATATTTTAAGAAAAACATCATATTGATATAAAATTGTTTTTTCTTTTTTAATTGTAGCCTTATACAGCATTTTGAACCATCCTTAGGAAATAATAAATTACAGAAGTCAGAGTGACAAGAAAGATGAAACACAATTATACCAAAAAGTAATTTAAAATGCAAATTTGCCAGAGAAACTGCAAACCCTTAATTGCAGCGTTCTCTCTTATCGTCGCTTCAAAAGCTCTGCGTGCTACCTTCCTCCCTCCGGGAAGGGCCTCAGCCGCGGCTGTGCTGCCACACTCTGACCTCTCCAGCGAAATACGGGTGACCCGAAATAAAAACAGGACAGAGGGGAAGGAGGGGTCTGGGACACCTTCTCCCTCAAACTTGGTGGTCTGCGGCTGGTGCCCAGGGAGGAGTGTCTGCCCCATAGACAGGGGTGGGAGTGATGCTGTATAGGGCAAAGGCTGTGAATGTGTAGATCTGGAGAACACTGATCTGCTGCACGTACCTTTGGATCAGTCTTTAATGGTGAAAAAAATATAATTGCACTTTGAAAAAAGTTTAGCTGAGAAACTTTAAAATATTGAGCTTTTAAGATGCCTTTGCATGGAGCCTGGTAAATGAAGACCTAACAAGAATAGTTGTTGAGCAAAACATTTACTGCTCTGGAAAGTTGTTCTTGGGTGCTGAAATTCCCAGTTGGGCTGTGTAGCAGAGAGCACTGATGTACTGCATGCACCACCATGGCCTCCAGGCCAGCACTTCTCCCCTCTGCTCAGGATGGCTGGGGCAGAGGGGCCTCTCTGGTGTCCTCTGCTTGGGCTTGACATGTGGCTGCTGTCAAACGTTATGGCAGAGGTGCCAGTCTTTGCCAGTTGGCATGTGGACATGTGGCTGCGGTCTGGCCATCAAAGATGTCCTCAAGGACATCACAGAGGCAAATACATCTCACGGTTTCAGGCAGGCTGGCTTTTCATGAAAATGTCAAAGCACTTTCTGAAGCCATTTGTACTTTAACCTTTGAAAAAGCCCTATGCAATTAGTTCCCATGGTTTTACTCTGATTTCTTGAGTGGCCTTGAAGGGTCCTGGGCCAGGCTTTGGGCTCAGCATCTCACAGTGAATTCAAAGGAACTGAGTATTTCTAACCTGTTCAGCTGTACTGTGGTCTTTTCTCCTTGTGGTCTGAGCCCCTTATGAACTTGAGGTGCCCTGAGTGGAGTTATTTTGGAAGCACTGAGCACTGTAGGAGGTGCTGACACCTCCATCTTCCCTGTTCAGGCTGCCGAGGGTGGTGACAGACAGTGGGGTAGCACGAGTCACTTGGCATAGCCAGCCTGCTGTGGGACCACAAGGTTTGCTTCAGCATGGGAGGAAACAGCAATGGCAGATCTCCACTCAGGCACCAAGAAGTCAGGGACCTCTGGCCAAAACCAGTTACACATGGGATTTGCTGCCTCATGCTTGCTGCAGTTGCAGGACCCATACATTTCCCTTTCCAGCCCTTCTGGTGCTGTATCTTTGCCGAAATTTTGGCAGTGCACCAAGCCAAAGCACTGCCTTTGTCTTTTCCTCAGCAAGGTTTCACAGAGGCTGGGGCACATCTGGGATAACAGGTCAGATGTCACTCTGGTGCGTCCTGGACTCTTGAGCTATGGTGGCTTTGAGGGTGCTGGGGCAGGAGGTTTTTCTTGTGCCTCTAACCCAGCAGGGCACTAATGTGAGCAGTAGAAAAGCCATGCCAGGATATCACCTTTTTAGCTGTCCTAGCCAGGACCTGGAAAGGAGTGGGTGGAAAAGGGGATGAAGACCAGCGTATGACACAATTTCTCCTTGCACAAGGAGCTCAGGAAATAGTCAAATGGGTTGCGCTGGTTCAGATGCTCACGGAGTCCTACTCTCCGTTTTGCCTCTTTCCCATTGCAGCACAAGTGGTAGAGACAAATCAGCCCATTTGGTGACTCATGGCTTAGTTTAAATCCACCTCCATCAGTAATGCAGGCTCAGATCCTTGCACTGAAGTGCCTGAGCTGCAGCCTGCTGTGTCGGCATCCAGGGTGGGAGCTGCAGGACAATGAGGGGTTGTGGGACCAGGTTCCAGGGATCCATGTGTAGGACCTGCTGCTGCAGTGGCTGCTGATTGCTCCTTAATTTCACTTACTGTTGCTCTGCCTTTCGCAGGCTCTGGTCTGCATTTTAGGGTTGCATCCTGCATGGCTGCTCTTCAGTGATGTGGGCCTGAGTTACCTCTGTGATTCCCCCACAAAAGGCCTACCTGAGCATGAGAAGGGTTTCACAACCTCTATGCTGGCTCTTACAGGATAGATTTGTCACTATAAGGCATGGGGATGCTCTAAAACAGTAAGGACATGGGTCCTCGGGATGCCTAGAGACTCCTCTGGGCCTGCATACACTGGGGGACACTTGTGGCAGAGCCAGTCCCACACTACTTTGGTCTGCGGTGAAAAGGGCCAGGGCAGGCTGGCATGTGTATTGCTATCCAGGCTGCTTTAGGGTAACATGACTATTGCTTGGCACATCCAGCTTCGTTTAACTGTGTGAACAGCTTGCTTGGCAGGTACAGCGCCAGCTGGATGCATGGTCACAAGTGTAAGCACAACGAAGAAGCATTCATATAATCTGAGAATCAAAATCCCACTCTCAAAGGCCGGAATGTGTTGTTTTTCTTGATCTGAGATACACATTGGGATCTCAAATTATTAATGCAGCCTTCTGCTGGAGATAGTATGAGATGTGGAAATTTTTGGTATTACTATCTGTTGGTGACCTTTTTGAGTTGGATTTTGCCAATATCTCATTGACTTGATCAGCACTTTATTGAACAAAGTCTCACATTTTCTCTGGAAATACTTTTATAGCACTACTTACTTTGTGACCTAATGACACAGTTTAATTTGGCACGTCATTATTACTGCTGCTGTTACTGTGCCCCTAAAGCACTGCAGCATTGCCTGGAGTCCTCACCGTGCAAGAGCTGGCCAGGAGGGTGGTGGCAACAGCAGCAGCAGCGGGACCTGGCTTAAGGAGCTTAAAGCAGCAAATCAAGTTTCAAAATGAGCTTCCAAATGTTATTCCTGCCCCGAGCCTGGGTTGGATGTTGTACTCATTCAAACACAGGCATCACCCCAACTCTAAAAGCTTCTAATGGCTTTCATCCAAAGGTCTCAGAAAGCTAACCACAAAGCACAAACACTAGTTAGAAAGCTGTTTGTAAATCCAAAATGTGTGGCATCCTTAGTTCATGCAGATGAGTGAAGGCAGCAAGCACTTGCAATATGACTCTCAAATTTTGGAGCTGGAGGCTGGGTGCTTAGACACAGTCAAGGGAGCTGCAGCCGCCAGTCGTGGGTTGACAGCGGCAGAGCTGAGCAAGGATTATTTATTTCCATGTAACAGAGCCATAATGAAAAACTTCTTGCCTCAGACAGGCACGGTGCTCACCTGGCTCCTTCTGCACTGATGGATGGGAAAGCAAATGAGATTTTACTTGCCTGCAGAAAAAAAATCTGCAAAGAAAGCCAGCCTGAGCTCACCTCATTGGAAGGGCTGCCGGGGACTTTTAAAACCATTTTTGGGGGTAGGGCAGTAGTGAAGTAATTATTATCTGGATGCATGCATATAGTAAAATGGGTATGTTTTCTAAATGGTCTCTTTTAAAGCAAAACTGAGTAGTAAGTAGAAATGCTTCCCTGCAGGCTGGCAGAAGGACACAGTTGGTATCACACGTTTTAGCAGCTGGCATGTTAATGAGGCCATTTTTATTGAAATGAGCTAAATACTATTAACATTTGTGGACTCCCAACTGATTTCTGAAGCATTTATTGAACTTCAAAAAGTGCTTCAAGAATCAATTAAAAATAATTTTTTAGATTTGATAGAAAGAAGACCAAAGAAAATTGTGCTGTCACGTTTATGTTTATCTGAACAGATCTTACCTTTGTGTTGCTGACTTTAAACAGTTTCCTCTCTTTTTTCCTTTCTGTGCTCTAAATGACACTGAAAAATATCTCTTTTGAGAAAGTGATAAGGTAGTTTATAGCCAAGATGATTTTGTTGATGTGGGTTCTTTCCTGCATGGGAAGATGGTCAGTGTATGGTTGAAAGTGAGTACATGGCTCTGTTATACAGTGATTGAGCTTGGTTGCTTTTACCAGTGAACTTAGAGTGTATTTAAATTATTAATTAAATTATTAATTAGAATATTTAAAACTTTTAGAAACAAAGAAAGCAATGAAGAGCTGTGTGGCTTGGTGTTGCAGGAGGGGTGATTGGCAAGTGGTGCTTCCCATTTCTCCTCTCTCCTGGCAGATCTGGGGGAAATCTTTGAGCTTTGATGTGTCTTGGGAAGCCTGAGCAGCCAGGTCTGGGAGCAGAGGTGAGGAGTTGCTTGCTAGGCTGGTGGGGCATCTGGTGGTTCAGCATGCCCAACCCCACCATGGCACGGGGAGGCGAGGTGCTGCCAGCTCCTCCGCTGCTTGCCTCGGCTACGTGAGAGCTGCAGTCAGCCCAATATTTAAAGCGTTGTGACAAGCTCTAGTATCTTCAAGGCAGAGTCAATTATTCGGTGCTAAGGTGAGGGGCTTGTTGGTAAAGACAAATGTTTAAAGGAAAAATCAAGCCACGTTCTTGAAAGCGACATTAATCTAGGCAGCGTGTCAGCCTGCAGATGCTGGTGGAGTCATTATCCCAAGCTGAAACAACAACCTATGCAATTTTATTTCCCTCGTTTTGTATTTTTTGTCACAGCAGGTATTCATTGCCTGAAAATACGTGTAATGTTCATCAGAGACAGTCAAATGTTGCCCCAAGCCTTGACAGCGTGTTAGGGTGGCAGGAGCCAGGCACGCCATGGCAGCCGAAGGCACACTCCAAGAGATGGGCTAATAGTGTCCCATGCAGCTGCTGAAGGCAGGGGTGAATTCAGAAAAAGGGATGACTGACTGATTTGTTGAAATAAATCTGAGTAAGGATGTCTGGGCCATCCTCTGGCCTCCATTGGGGTCTGCAGGGGTGTAGGTGCTAACTGTCAGAGAGGCTTTATGGCCAAAGCAGAAAACCTGCTCATTAGCAAGGCTCCCAGGAAAGCAGATGTGCGAACTGAATGCTGATGGAGGGACGGATACAAAAAACTGGATTGGGAATTTTAGTCATTACCCCAGTGCATCTTGCCTATTTACTAATGAATCCACCCCATGTCAGACATGCTGTTGGCTCCATTTAGCAACTCTGGAGAGGAATGCAGAACGGTAGAGTATGTTCTATGGTTATGTACCAAAAATATGGGCCATTACATCTGCGTGCAGCCTGCGAGACCACACCATGCCACAAGTGTTCAACTGTGCAGCAGCTAAACTGAGCAGCGTTTCTGTTTCTGTATTTGTTCCAAAAAGTTGTGTCGTTGCTTCTAGTTTTATCTCATATCTAACTTGACAATTACTGCCACCAGGATAAAGACTTTTTTCACTGGTTTCCTTTGAAAGGAAAAAAAAGACAAAAAGCAAACCCTCAAAACAAGCAAAAAGATCCCATGATGAAAGCACAGCACGTGCAAAAATAAACCAGTAGGCAAAAAGATTACTTATTGTATAAATATGCCTAGAAGTGGTTGCTTTTTTCTCATTTGACTTGAATCCTTCCCCAAACTTTAAAAATAGTCTGGTTGGAAGGAAAGAGAAAGAAACCAGAAGAAACAGCCTGTCACTTCAGTGCCTTTAATAGCTTCCCCAAGCCGCCAGGCAGTCACCCAGCCAGCACTTAGGTGGCAGGAGCATGACATGCAAGTGAAGGAGGCCAGAGCTCACCAGGCAGTGAAGGAAGGAGCTTCTCCCACCCTTAAATGCTGGAAACAAGATGTGTAAGCCTGGCAGGCCAGGATGATGTGGAGGAGGCAAGCGGCTGCAGTGTGGGCTGGAGCTGGGGCAGCGGCACAGGGAGGTGCAGGATCGTCCTGCCAGCAGAGAATGATGTCCCTCACCTGTTTCCTTCACCCTTCCTTGCTGATGGCATCCCCTGCACACTCATGCTTTTGGCTGTCATGGCTAATGGCACTATGCTGGAATGAGCTTGGTGTACTCTGCAGGGAGGTTTTGGGTACCTAGACCATGGCTGACAAAGTCAGCAAACTAGTGCTGATGTAGGAGAAATTACTTGGTTTACATTTCTTCAGTCTTCTGACTCCAGTTTTGTCATATGAAAAAGAAACATGGATGATGTAGTTGCCTAAGTTAATTGCTAAACACTGATCTTCACTATATAGAGCCGTGGCAAAACCTGGTTTACCTGCTCATTGTCTCTGAGGCTGGATGATTGCCTCAAGCTTCATCCAGAAAGGGCTTTATACTTTTGCCGTTATGAAATGTGGACTGTTTCCCAGCATGAGACACAGCATCCTTGATGAAATGCATGCCAACTTACCTTCTGTTGGGCGTACACACACGCACACACACACACGAGCACCCAAGGTGAACTTCATCTTCTCACTCTATTACCCTCTCTGTGAATGATCTCTCTATTTGTATTTTGCATTTATTTAAAGAGTCTAGGGCCAGTGTTCTGGCTGGCATAATTTAACTTCTTCTCATTAATACCACTGTCATTCTGCTGATGTAGCACAACTGTGGATCTTGATAATTTTCTTTAAAATACTGCTTCAAAATAGTCTTCAAATGGTTTATGAGTACTTTATGAATAACCAGAACCCCCCTTCTAGCTCCTTTTTTCTGGGGTTCACATTACTCACTCAATTTGCAGGACAGGGGCAGTATGCAGGTAAGCCTGCTAAACAAGGACCACGAGCATCACCACAACAGAAATCAATCCAAGATTTGTTTGTGGCTGTGCTGTAATTTCAATGAACAAGTAATTAACACATTTAAGTAAAAAGCACAGCCAAGGTGTTTTGTGATAAAGGCAACGCTCAAAAGCTCCATAAATTAATCCCTGGGTAGGGCTGGGGCTCCCCAAGCCCAGAGGCTGCCATGGGGCTGGAGTCTGGGCAGGGGTGAGAGCCAGCTCCAGCCCCCATGTTGTGCAACCAGGCAAAAATCCAGTAGGTTATCGTTTGTTGGTTTTAACACTGCTTAGATGACTTGCGTAGGTCTCTTTAGGTGCTGAATAGTTTTATGGCAGCTGCTGCCTGAAAAGCTTCATGTGCCAGGGCCTAATCTTCAATTAGTCATTTAGGTCATAACTTTTACTAAGATTAATAGCTCCATTCGACTGGGATGGGATTGTTCCCAGTAGTTAACTGTGAGAGAGTTTGTTGGAAGATGATACAGATGAAGATCTGAAGCCAGCAAGGGGATGTGATAACTGATAGGTGTTGTAGGGAGTAGTAAGGATAACTAAGATGATTGCATTCAGTTTAATTCTTCTTACTGACATACAGTTTCCCTCTTATAGTTTATTCTTTGTCCTATTTCTGTTTGTTTTTTCTTTCTACAAGTCACCACTTTCATCTGTTATTATTCAGGAAAATACACCTCATCCAGCTCCTGGCTGTCTCAGTACCTTTGCTGCTGCAGGGAGGTCTTCTGCCCAATTTGGCCACGAGTTGTTCTGGCAGTGCTTCCGTGGGAAGCTTTACAGCTTGGATGCTGTTTCACTTATTTTTAATTTTTTAAATGAGAATATGTACTAGTGCAGGGACCTTGCCCACAGGACGTCAGTATGCCAAAACGAGTGGAGCCAAATGGCATTGGTTGCAGCTCCCTGTCTGCACCGTGCCACCGGATCCAAGCAGCATTTGCTGAAGCTGGGTGAGCACTGGCTGGGATTGCTGATTCTCATATGCCACGGGGAGTAATGTTAAAAAGAAGGGCTGGCTCTTGCCTGCAGAGCAAGTAGGTAGCTGCTGATGGGCAGCAAAAAAAATAATTGCCATTTATTGCCTAAGAGGACAAATAGCTGCTTTCTCTGGCAAATGAGAGCTTAGAGTTGGCACGGCTGGAACATGACTGTCTTTCCCTTCCATGTGCGAGGCTGTCCCCAGGTGAAGGTCTGGGAGGGGAGGGTAGTGTTTGCCGAGCAGGGAGTAACCTGCATGGTCATTTGAGAGGGATGAACAAACACCGTGGCCAAACCCCTCTCCTCTGGGCTTGGCTTTACCTCCCCATTTGCTGGCAAGCTGTCTCCCTTTCTGGGACAGGCAGCCCACACTGTGCAATGAGGAAGAGTTCCAAAGATCTACCAAGATGAGTGAGCTCCCTGAACACAAAAATGAGCTTAGACGGCAACTGGCATCTCCTTTATTACTCACCAGGTGACAGCACAAGTCTCTGCTGTACATAACCCAGAGGCTTTAACTCGAAGTGACTTATTCAGGAAATAACGTTTTCCCTCCCTCCCCCTCCAACGATTCCTCTCTTCAAAAGTGGTGTTGCCGTCTCCATCTGCTTGGCCTTTCCCCAGCCCGGCATGCAGGACACCGGCAGCACGAGCTTACCTCCCTGCCCGTGCCTGCCGACGGCTTGCTCAGGGCAGCAGCAAGGAGGCGAGGGCTGCCCTGCAGACATGCGAAGGAGGCAACAGTCAATTTGGGGAGACTCACACAAAACCAAGCAGACTTTTCAGTATGAAGGTGCTGGAGTAGGTGTTGCCCCATGCATGGTGCCACACCAAACCCCTGCTTTTTCTAATTGCTCTCAGTTGTGTTCAGGAGGCACCTCTCTGCCTCCCTAAAACAAAACAACAAAAAAACAACCAAAAAGACAAAACAAAAAAAACCCCATGAGATGAAGAAAGGGTGTTTTAAGAAAATGAGTCAAATGAAAGTGTTTTCATCTGAGAGCTCTGCTCTCTAATGTCACAGTGTGGTCAAAGCTAAGAAACAAAAGGTCTGATGTTTTTAAGGCTTAAATAATTAATTTCTAGCACAAACAAGGCGTAAGGGCTGACATGGGACTAGACCTAATGCTGCCTGAGCAGCACCAGGTGCCATTAGATGTGTAAAACCAGAGAAATGGGGACTCTTTGAGGAGCTGCTAATGGTCTGTTCATAGTAAAGCTAGATGCAAAATTGGCATTCAGACACAAAATCAGCACAATTAGTAAAAACAGCGCTCTCGTAAGTGCAGCACGCTTTTGCAAAAACTGCTTGCATCATCATCTCACACTCGTAATGAAGAATACAAGGGGCCTTTTCCCTATTACCTGACTCTATTTCATTTATATATAAATACTTTGAAATCAGGTGATGGTGCTGTAGCCTTCTCCAGAAAAATGCCGATTTAAACAGAAATCTTTCTGCCAGTAGAACTATAAAAAATGTATGACTCTGTAAACACGAACTAAAAGGGCTGAATTTATCCTTCCTGTAACTTCGATAAAGCTGATGCTATGGTCTGTATCTGTACGAATGAAATCAGCCTGAACAGCAAGAGAGCCGACTTTATACTAGATTATTGCAAATGTTTGCAGATACTCCACTTTGCTACCAAAAGCACATTGCTGTCGTGCAAATTTTGAGTACCGTGTATCACATAAAACCAGAAATAGAAAGCTCTGTTTTATTAAATGACTGCATATCAAGTATTTATTACAAACACCCAGGTTTGTGAGGCATTGGGAAACTGCTATCACATTTTAAGAGCTTGCTTGCAGACCAGCAGTCTCAAGGAAAACACAGTGTTTGAACCTTGATTTTAAAATGGGTTGGTTTAAATGGTTAGTTTTGGTGAATTTTTGCTGTTCTGGATTTTAAGCAAAGCTATTTTTTTGCTGGTGTCTCTTCAGGAATAGTGCTGCTATTTTTTACTTCCTTGTGAATGGCAAAAACATAAAGCAAGCTGGCATCAAGGATTGTGCTTTATAAGAAAGGAAAGAGGAAAGATAAAACTGCTACATATGGCAATATGGACAGTTTCCAACTTAATGGAAATAAAAGAGTCCGATTTTTGCAGCATATACTGAGAACTGAACTGTATTTTTATGCAAATGCTATAGAAAACGCAGCTCAGCAAAGGCTGTTTTCCTAACGTTGGCTGGAAAGCATTCTGAGTGCCTGAAGACTTACATTTTCTATGAGAACTTGGTGAGAAAGAATATAAAGAGGTAATAGAGCATCTAAAAACATTATGCCTACCACAGTTGTTTTTTTTTTTTAAATCCAAGTTTCATCTCAAGAATCAGCTAAGAGGAGGAAATATTATTGAGCCTTTAACAAACCTAAATAGTGATTATTCTCTGCTATTTGATTTTTTTTTTTTTTTAAAAATGCAGGTCAAGAGCAATTTGTTTGTGGAGTAAAACACCAGAAAAATGGTGTACATTTGCACAGTACAATCCAGCCCTGAGGGTAGCCACTGGAGGTACTTCAGGTGGAGTACAGCTTTGATAGCATGAAGCTTTATATATCAGAGGAGAAAGGCAAAGTATAGCAGCATGGCACTGATGCACAGTGCTAACTAATCTCTGCTACTGAGAGGACCCACTCTCATCCAGGTACCTCTGCATTGAATGACACTGTGCCACTTTGACTGAAAAACTCATTGCATGTGCTGAGTAAGATGGAACCACTATCAGAGGAGCTTCATAATATAGAAAAACCTTTGGGATAGGGTAACCAGGACACCCTTTGGGGTGCAGATGAGCATGGCTCAGAATGAGGATGCTCCTTAGAGAAAGAGCTGAAGGACCCGAGTCCCTTTACTAGCATGGTTGGGATGTGTGGACTTCCTATGTATTATGTTAATGTGAAAAAAAATCACTCCCAGGCGTTAAAACTGGGAATCTGTGCAAGGTTCTAGAATAAGTTTGAAGGAAATGAACTTGCTGTTACGGTGTCCCAGAAAGGAGAGATAAGGAATTTTAGCCTGCCTGCCTGTCACAGTAACTTCTCGATATACCTGTTTGCCATTAGAGTTAATTGTGACTGAAGGAGACCGTCTCCCACTGATAGGTGGAAAGTGGCAATATATAAGTGTAAACCAGACCTGCCAGAGAGGGGGAGCCGATAGGTAAAATATAGAGCTGTATTTAGGGCAGACATTTGTTTTATAAGTGGCACAGCAGGAAGGCTGGAGGGAGTGAACGGTACCATTTCTCAGTTTGTGTGAGCAAGGCTGGTGCCATTTGTGTAAGGGAGAGTGGTTGTGGAGAGGTGGTTGGATGGATCGGAGGAGCAGTGGGATGGATTGCAGAGGCAGGGTATAATTTCACCTTTGGATGCTAGGGTGGCGGCTGTACCAGCCATACATGCTCCCAAGAGTCACGATGGGGTAAGGATTTGTGGCAACTCTAAAGTGTCCATAAATCCCTGGCTGCAAATGGATCAATACCCAATCCCTACACTGTAAGGTCCATTCACAGAAGTTTTGAAAAGGGAGGAATTCACATCACCAGCTTGGTCCCAGGTCTTCCAAAAGGATCTGATGGTGAACATACCCAAGGGGCTATTTACGAACATGACATTAACATTCAGAGTGGCCTATCCATATGCCACAGGATGAGGGGGCAAGAGTTAGATGGTTTTTTGGATAACGTGTTAACGAATAGGATGAGCTCAGGGGAACACTTCTAGAAACTGGAGGAGATGCTAAAGAGATTGTAAATATATGGCTTTACTATTAACAGAAGTAAGCATATTTTAATTCAGCAGACTTATTTGGAGCACTGTACAGGTGCAGAAGCTATCTGCTTGTTAAAAGGGAAAATAAAAATGACTAAGAACGTACCAGTACCACAGAATACTGCTTCTGGTCACGTTAAGCTGTTATAGTTTCAAAGTTTGCTCCAGCTATATTAGCTTTGATCAGCTTGATGTCTGGCTTGTTTAGAAAAAAAAAAAAAAAAAAAAAAGCTTTGTTCAGAATAGTGAAACTAGCTATTTTGACAGTCAAATAGCTTGAGACCTTTGATACGTCTTATTATTTACCACTAACTTTAGTACCTCTACTGGAAGGGCTGGTTCCTGTAATTTCAAACATCTATTAAGAGATGAGTAAAAATCCCCATATCGTTATCTTAATGAATATTTTCAAAACTGGCCAGCATTGCTCTTAAATAATACTGCTCTGCTTCCCACCTTTCACTACAAAACCTTTTTGTCATCATTTGCAGATAAATGCTAAAATGACCTGTTGGGATGAAAATATTGTCCTCATCACCAATCCAAAACTACTGCTAGAAGCACTGAGGCTGAGAATATGCATTTCTTCACTGGCAGAAGCCAGAGTGCAGACACTGAGTTTTGTTAGATAAGCATTTTACCAAAATATTTTTCAGAACAGACCCTCAAAAATGCTTTCTTGTACACATGGGGGAAAAAGAAACAACAGTTCAGTGTGTATTTTCTGTTCTACAGACTTTTTCCTAATAGTGCTAAAGAAATTGTTCTGGAAACAAGAAATAACTCCAATTTGGTTACAGTTATGCACTCTGGACTTTAGGGATGGCCACATTACATCACTGGCAGCCAGCTTAAGGCAGAGAACTTTTAGAAAATTGACATTTTCCTTGGTTCTTTGCCAGGGGGAATACTAGGGACAATAAAAAAGCTTACAAAGAGACACACCGGTGTAATTACCTGAGTAGCACCAAGAGACTATTACATTGAAAAGGAGGCAAAAAGTAATTTTGCGTGACTGTTGCTTTACCACAGGGTAGACATAGGCAGCAGTTTGTGTCCTTGCAGAAGGTCATGGGACTTGCTGGGGCAGGGCATGCTGTCACCCAGGGATGTGTGCCATGCCACCATGTGTTAATTTTTCTTTGGGTAGAAAACCCCAACAGCTGGCTGGTGCATATTGCTGATGCCAGGACAGGATGTGTGGGACAGGAACCTGTGCTGTAAAAGAGCCCAAGTGCTTCATGAAGCAGAATTTGCTGCAGTCGGACCCAGCCAACCCCCGTGCTGACTGCAGTCCTGGGCTGCCCACCCTGCTGGCAGGACCAGCTAAGTGCTTCAAAAAGGAGATGGTGGGAGAGACCTGCTTTGGTGTGCTGCTACGGCTTCCCTTGGCTTACGCAGGTCAGCTGTCCCCAGGTATCCCTGACATAACACATTCTCCCTGCTGAAATTAAGCAGACTCAAAACATCTGGCAATGGAAAATCCCCCATATGACTTTCCACTTCCCCCATGTAATGCCTTAAGTTTCTACTTGGGGCCAATGGTACCAGTATGCAATTGGATGGGACAGGGGTATCTGGAAAAAGGCACAATAAAACATATTTTGGTGCCAGTGACTTATTAAGTAGAGGTTAAAGGGGCTGTGATGAAGAGACGTGCTGATTAATTGTCTAGACAAAGGATTAGAGCAGATGTAACATGTAGCTCCATAAATTAATAAATATGGCTTCATCATTACAGATTTTTGTTGTGTCAGAAGATGATAGCCAAGGAAAGGAGAGGATGGAAAGATGTGCTGGGTCCCAGAAGGAATGAAGAACAAGATAAAAATTAGACATCGGGTTCCCTCCCTGATGCCCAGCACTGACCACTGTGAATTCGCCCAAGGTTAGTCTTGTGATTTATTTTTCTATTGGGATAGTCATTCGGGTAGTGTACAAGGGAGAAGCATGCTGTATTGACAGGCTGTGCTTTAAAGCTTACAGTGATGCTGATTTCCAGCTTGCTGGGTAAAAATCATCTAAGATTTTGTTCTTTGTTTCTGTCATGATCATGACACTGAGGGCTAATGGTCCTTCTGTAGCTGCTTCCTCGCAAGAGTTACTGTTTTTTAACTTCTGCATGTACATCAGCCACCTAACTGTTTGGATACAGCTTATAGAAATTAATATGAAAGATAACTGCAGCAATTTTTTTAAAAAATGAGTGGAAATTAATTCAGAAAGTGAATTGTAAAAATCTCCTTTAGATTTTTGCAATAGGCAGAACAAATTACTTAAAACTGGTAATATTCTTCGTCAGAGGGATGGTGCCTCACTCAGTCAGAAGACAAACACCCCCACGCCTTTGAGAGGCAGGTCCCTAACAGACTGCAAGCACCCACCCTTCCCCACGGTGTGACCGCTCGCTTGGGCATGATCCACAGTTGGTCCAGGTAAAGGGGTGCTACCCAGATAGCCCAAGGGGAACTGGGCAGATACTGACTTTGTTGGTTTGTTGACACCCAGGCAGAGGCAGGAGAGGCTCTCTGTTAGGTCCACTGTGCTTCAGGTTTGATGCATGAGCAGAGGGCTGAAGGTAGCCCTTCCCCAAAGCCAGAAGGGCAGCCCTGGACAGCTCTTTGCCTCTTTCTTTAAGGACTAAGCCTTCCAAGGTGTTCATACTCTGGTTGGCTGCTTTTACAGTCTGCCACATTTTTCTTCTACATGATTCAAAAAGGAAAAAAATGTCAGACTGTAATGCTCAACTCACTCTTCCTAGAGAGGGATGAAAATTTCTTCCTTTGGAGGCCATTAGAATTGCCAGAGATTACTTATTAAATACTTATCTCTTATGGACCATTCCTGTAAGTCTCAGAGCTGTCTTTACCTTTACCACTGACAAATCACAAGCTGAAGGGGATAGAGCTTTCCTTGAAGGTCTAGCTCTGGGATTCATGTGATTAAGCCGGATTCTCGTTCTCCATTGAAAAAAGTAAGTTTCCAGCTGCTGTGATTGCAAAGAAAAGGTTGAAAGTATAAGCCCAAAGTATGCAAACCAAGAGAAGCAAATATAAAGAATATGAGGGTTTTTTTTTTCATTTAGTCCTATGTTTTGAACTATTCCTCCTCTCTCCAGGAAGCCAATTCATTCTTTCAAATGGACTGTGCTGGCAATACCGTATTTTTTTTTGTTCCCCAAGGGATAACTTCAGAGCTTTTCTCTCAAAACTACTTTGCCCAGTTTAGACATCTCTTAAAAAAACTAAATGAGAAAGAATTTGTAAGAAAAATTAATGATCTGGTACATAAATTTTTCACAACTTTGTACATGGACGGAGTGGGTTTGTAGAATTACAGAACTGCAGTGACTAATAATAGTAGTAAAAGTCTCTGATTGTGTCATGTGTTTAAAGATAGTCATAATACTCTCATTGTCTTTGCCCTTCTTCCACTCCTTGCTGTGACATCAGCCCATCCCAGACCATCACATCCTGCCCATGGCTGTGTCTTTGTTGATAAATAATGAGTCATTATATGCTCTGCTCTATGACTCGTACAGCTGTATTGCCCAGTTTTCCTCTCTCCAGAATGAAATCCCCCTTTGCAAGGATTCAGTATGCCTTTAAATCAGCAAAGTTTATCTGGTGACAAATGTGCACTTCAGCAGAAGGAGGTATGGACGAAATAAGACTCTTACTGTTTGTTTGGTACCTGGAGTATGTTAATCTACTATGATGTATTTTTATTAATGACAAAAGCCACCACCACTTTGTACTGATAGCACAAGCTACCCCATACCAGACCTGTGATTTCCATGGAATGTCCCTGCAGGGCACATTCGATCCAAAGTCTCTGAGAGCCCTGCTGCCACACAGGCATCAAAACTCTGTACAAAATATTTGATGCTTACATGTAAACAGATACACCCAGAAGTTACATGTTTTCTCCACAAACACTAAACTGATTTAGTAATACTGAAATCAAAACTTCTTGCTCTCCAGCGTGCTGCTACCTATACAGCATGCTCAGGGAGCTCTCCTAGAAAAAAGG
Organism: Athene noctua; assembly: GCF_965140245.1. NCBI lineage: Eukaryota > Metazoa > Chordata > Aves > Strigiformes > Strigidae > Athene > Athene noctua. The sequence continues at coordinate 59,052,402 of NC_134040.1, forward strand.
GTAACAAAATGTAATAAAAATACAAGAAATAATTGTAATGTTTTCCAGAAAGACAAAAATACTTACACACCCTCTGCTCTGACACTGAGAACATTGAAGAAGTACCATGAGCAGCCTGGCACTCTAAATAGCTGATTTACATAGTTAGGAGGTAGGTTTTTTTTCTTTCATTTTAATTTAAAAGTATGATCAAGCATGTGGCATAGCAAACTTCTAGCGCTGCAGACCTGCTGAACTAATATGAATTTCTTATCAACAGCCAATGTGCAATCCAGTATGCCTATTTTGTACAGATGAGTTGGGGGGGAAAAGATCCAAAGGTGTAAGAGGTCCTCATTGAAGCAAGACATGTGATGTGGTTTTTTTTTTCCTTTCTCCATTTTAATGTTATTTTGTAACTCACTCTTTCAAAGCCTGAGAGATCAGGTGGCCCCTGGTGTGGCAGTGAGAGTATTTATGGATAAAGGAGGGACAGCTGAAAACCAGAACAAAACATGTGGCCCCTGGGGCTGCTTTCTGGATGAATGGATGGCCTTCAATCCCTGCTCGCATCTCTGTCACCATCGCTCCCTTTGCTTTCTGTAGATTGAGGGCCCCAAACCCCATATCATCAGCTGCCAGACATAAACCGCACATAGGCAGGGGTTTGGTGTGGAATAAACCCTTGCCCAAAATCTTGGCTGTTAAGTCTCACTCTGCTGGTGACCCTCTGTGGGGCTGCAGCTGTGTTCCTCAATGTCTTTCCACCCCCCTTTCCCTGTCTGTAAGCGCAGAGGTGTAATATCCATCCCATGAGCATGACGTGGGATGGTCAGGCAATGCCTGGGTGTGCTGCTATCAAGCAATGTCTACGCTTGCAAAATGTTGTGTACTGGTGTTCAGGGGTGGTTGAGTGGGGGTGGTTTGTTGATGCCCATCACCATTAGCAGAGCCTGTGTGTCACATTGACCATGCCCTTCCTCATGGTCCAGCCTGAAGAGCCTCCTCATGTGCATCTCTTCTCTACTTGACCTAAAGTGATCTAGGAAAGTCCCATCTGGAAATTCTCCCAGAAGGATCTTGAATAGTGTTCTTGTCCCTGCCCATCTGCCGCAAGCTGGCCTGGGGTGGGTGCCAGGATACCACTCTCACCTTGCCAACAAACCTCCTGCAGAATTAAGATGTTTTGACTGCAGCAAACCAACGTATTTCACAGCAAACCAACTCGACTGCTTTTGTGTCTGTAGCTTTCTTCTCCATGTTACAGTCTCCTCCTTTGGGTTTCTGGGGACAGCTTAAAGCCCTGCTCGCGGTGCACCAGGGATGGCAAAGCTAGGCAAGGTACCCTCACTTCCCTAGCCCCATTTCAGAGCCTTCCTTGTGTAGAGGAGGGAATTGATCTGGGCAAAGAGAGAAGTGCCTCTGCAGACATTAACTGCCCATTCGCTGCATCTCTCTGTTCCTTCTGATGTATTTCTGTGTGGAGGGATTGCAAGTTTGATTTGTTAAATAGGTTTTAAAAAATGTAAATGATAATTATAAAATTCCATGAGTCTTTTTTTTTCCATGATAAATTTTATGTAGCTGGCAGTTAAAATAAGTGATTACCCCATAAATACCATTTTAATAGCCTAGTCAACGGTGTAGCCTCTGCTGTTCTGAGATTTTTATCTTGGAAAAGAGAGGGAAAAAATCCTTTCCCATGGATTTATATTGCTGTAGCGGCTGCTGCTGCTGCTCATTACTTGCTGAGTAATTTGCGGGGGATGGATTCTTCTAATGCAGGCAGCCACAGATGGGCGTGCGTGGATGCTGGTGGGGGCTGGCCACCCTGTGCCTACACAGCCAGCTCTGCCCTGGCTGGTGGTGGACCCTGCCATTGTGTCAAGGGCTCCAGCTGATGCTTTTGGGGTAACAACCTCATGATTTCCAAAGCCAGTCATTCCTGTACATGAGCACCATCCTCCTCCATCAGTAACGGCCAGGCGGTCCAGGACCCTGCCAACATCCTTGTTGCTAAGTTGGAGAGAGATGGTTTGGTGGATGGACTATTTGTTGGACAAGGAATTGGCTGGATGGCTGCATCCAAAGAGTTTGCAGTCCAAACGGAGATCAGTAACAAGGGGTGTCCCTCAGGGCTCCGTCTCGGGATTGGTACTGTTCAGTATCTTTATTAGTGGTATAGACAATGGTGTTGAGTGCTCCCTCGGCACTCAACTTGTGGATGACAGCAAGCCGAGGGTGCAGATTTACTTGAGGGAAGAGATGCCATCCAGAGGGAACTTGACAGGCCGGAGGAGTGGGCCTGTGTGAGCCTCATTAAGTTCAACAAGGCCAAGGGAGACTTTTTTGACCCCTTTCAACATATAAAAGGGGCTTGTAAGAAAGATGGAGATTTACCAAGACCTGTAGTGACAGGACAAGGGACAACAGTTTTAAACTGAAAGAGGGTAGATTTAGATTAGATATAAGGAAGAAATCCTTTCCTGTGAGACTGGCACAGGTTGCCCAGAGAAGCTGTGGCTGCCCCCTCCCTGGCAGTGTTCAAGGCCAGGCTGGACGGGGCTTTGAGCAACCTGGGCTAGTGGAAGGTGCCCCTGCCCGGGGCAGGGGGGGTGGAACTAGACGATCTTTAAGGTCCCTTCCAACCCAAACCATTCTGTGAGGGAGGCCTGGAGCACCCTTGGATTTCAATTTAAAAAATCGTTTAAAACCGCAACAAACACAAAAATCCCCGATTCCCCAGCAAGAGGCCGCCGCGCCTGCCCCCTCAGGCAACCTGCACCACCGCGGCCGCCGCGGGGAGGCCCGGCCGGGCCGCCGCCGCTCGCTAGGCCGGGGGCAGCGCTCCCCCCGCCAGGGCTCCCCGCGGCGGCGGCCGCCGCCCCTGCGCTGGGGCCCGGCCGGCAGCGGCGCCGCCGGGGCGCTGCGGGCGGGGCGGCAGGGGGCGCTGCGGCCCCGCCGTTGCGGCGGCGGCGGCGCGGGGGCGGCGGGAGCGTTGATCCTAATTGGAGCCGACGCGCGGCTCCTCCATAATCCTCCGACATCCCCCCGCCGGCTCGTAATTCCTGGGCGGGCGCTGCCGCCGGCTCCGCGGGGGAGCCGCCGCCGCCGGCGGGCAGGTGTTGCCGCCGGGGCGGGTCGCGCCGCGCTGCGCCGTGCCATGCCGCCTCCCCGCCGCGGGGGGCCCGGCGGCCATGTTGTCCCCCGGCGCGGCGGCGCTGCCGCGGCCAGCGGGTGGTGACTGTAAGGGCCGCGCTCCCCGGCGGCGTGACGAAGCAGAAGGGTGCCGGGATGTGTGTGTGTGTGTGTGGGGGTGTCACCCGCCGCCCCCGCGGGTTAATAATGAAGCTTTAATTGGCGCACGTAGCCCAGGTGTTGAGCGTACGAGCGGTTGTGTCGCTCCCGTACGGGCGGGAGATGGCGGAGCCGCCGGGCAGGGAGCTCTCAGCTCCCCGACAAAGCCCGGCCCCCACCGCCAGGCCTGTGGCTCCCTGCCTTGGTTCCCGCATCCCCCAGAGGGGAGGGCGGGTAGCACACACACACACACACCCCTCCCCCGCCACGGTGCTGCATCCCCTCCCTAGCGAGGGACCACGGCACCGGGGGGGGGCAATGGCTGAACTCGGGGCACCACAGGAGCCTTCCTTAAATAAACTGACGGCTGGTCATACCCTGCTCGGTGCCTCGCAGGCCAGCTGTGCTCCTATGCATGCTTTTTTGAAGTTAGTATTTTGCTGGAGAACTACTGGCTGGGTGGTATTTGCGGGAAAAGTACCCAGCAACTGGGGCGGGCCCTAAACCCGCATTTGCATAGGTACCAGTATTTCCAGTTAAAACACAGGTGACTTTTCAGGTTGCATCGGAGCTCTTCCTTTGGTGTAGGTGAGGAGTTGCGGCGTTCAGCGTGGCCACTGGTCAGTAGGAGAAGCTGCCAAGTGCCACCTTTTCCCTCCCATTGCATCTGTCCGGGGGTCTGTCTCAGAGGTGGAGTATTTTTTCTCTATGCATGCCCTGAGCGAAGGGTACAAATTGATTTTGCTCCTGGGCTGTGTGGGGCCCCTGAGCCTTGCAGAGCTCACATGCCAAGGCCAATGCAATGTGTGTGTGCATTTGGGGAAATGGGACAGAGATACCAGGGGCTACTGGTTCTCAGTCCTGCTGTTCCAGGCTGGTATTTCCAGATGAGCACTGTCTGTATTTGTGTAGGTACTCATCTTTTCCTCTCCATCCATATGAGCACACAAATTAGTCTTGCTAGGGACTGCATACTTCTGCAGGTTTGCCAGAAGTGGAAATATGAATTGTTCAAGCTCAGTCTTAAAGGTTTCGAGGTTGTTTCCACCCTCATTTTAAACAGGTGTAAATCTAGAGTTAACTCTCCTGAAGGAAGAGTTACACGACACAAAACCATTATGTGTCTGTGAACAGATAGATCTGACTGTTGGAGAAATAAAAATAATGATGTAGCAGTGAATAAGCTGGGCACCTTACTTTTAGCCATAATAACCAGAGTTTCTGAGAAGCAGATGTTCTCCATCTTGCAAGTGTTCGTGTCTAGCTGAACATGGGTGAGAAGGCAGTGAGGTCCCCTAAAGCCCGTGTGAGGCATGAATGTATATGCAGGCTTTAATGATGTCTTAGAGGCAGAGTCCCTGCAATCTGATCCTTAGATGCAGAATTAAAATATTAGATACACTGCCAGATGTGTTATAGACATGGATTGGCTTTACAGGGATCTGCTTTTGCGTGTCTCCCCTCATGTGTGCCATAAGCTATTAAAGCAAGATTAATGGACATATTCTTCTGCAGCTTTGTTCTCTCGGGGCAGATTTACATGCCTAGGTGGGTCCTGTAAGCACTGGTGCCATACATTACTCCTTCTGCTGATTGCTGGTGCCATTGTGTAATGTATAAAAGGCTCTTTCAGTCCTTTACAACAGGTAGTAGTGCCATTTTCGAGGGGACTGGGCAGCTCTACTGCTCAGGGTATTGTTATGTATTAGCGGGATTGATGAAGGTTTCTCCTGTCCTTTCACTTTAACATGCTCCCTGATCCCAGAAAATAGGTGTGTACTGAACTGGGACAATGCTTCTCTGACCTTTACATGAGCTCTGAACAAGCATGAGGAGAAACTCTTTACCTGGGCTGCTCTTCTGTTGTTTCTGCATTTGGTATTGAGGTAAACCTGACCTCTAAGAACACTCCATTCTCAAATGGTTCTGTTTTTCTTCTTATGGCCACCTAGAAAAGACTGCTCATTTTATGCTTTGAAGAGGTTTGCTTTACAGGAGTTTCTAACTATTTTCGGTATTTAAATAGCTTTTCTGTTTCTTTGCATTGACTTTCTTCCCCATATAACACCTACGTGCTTTCTTCTCTGGTATCTCACAGTCACCTAGAATGGAAAGCAAGGATGTATTTATTTATCTTTGCTGTTACACTGTCAAAGAACATCCTGCATTCCCCAACAAGAATTTTATTTTCCCTTTTTGTGTGTTTACTATTGGATCTTCAGTTGTGCTCCCAGAACCTGCACATTTTAATACCTTTTTAGCTATTCTCTTTTTAAAATCCATCAAGTTTTTGTTTCCTTTCCCCCCCCCCCCCCCCCCCCCAGCCCCCGCCTTTACCTTCTGGAGTTCTTTTTGAATTTCTTCTTTTTCATTTTGTGGCTGTTTGAAGTCCTGGTTCTGCTTTGTCATTGTGTCTTCCAGCTTCTTCGTGTTGGCTGTCAGGTTCCTCTTCACAGCTTCACTTTCTAGCCCCTCCCCTCCTGTGCAAAGCTGCTGGTAAACTTTGACAGAGTTTGCTATCTCTTCTAACTGTGTTTCTAGGGTGTTTAGTTTGCCCCTGCCCTATAGCCTCTTCAGTTTGGAGCTGAGTATTACCTGGAGTTTGTTGCTGCAGCGCCAGAGATTTTTTATTCTTCTTTTGAATGTTTGCACTTGCTGAGTAAGCTGGGTGTCATTCTGGGAATGCTACATTTTCTGCAGTGTTGCTGCTCAGGGGTATGGCCTCGTACTCCTCTAACACGTATGCAAGTGCTGCACTGGTTTCTGGGACTGGGCTTTATGATTTGGGGTTGACCTGGAGAATTCTGAATCTTTCCCACTTTTGTCATTCTGAGCAAATTTTGTTCCAGTTTTGGTATATATACACTTAGATATTTGTTTCCTCTAGTAAATAGTATTGCTTGTATTTACCAGCAGCAGTTCTAGAGACTTCTGATTTTTTTCCTTTTTGTCCTAATGAGCAAATTTCATTCTAATTTTGGTGTATGTCTTTATGTAGTAGAGGGTATCTCTTCCTGTTTACCAGTCAGTTCAGCTGCAGAAGCTCCTGAATCGAATTTAGCTCATTCTGTGAAGGAGCCAGCTACCAGCCCAACCAGTCCTCACAGAGCTGTAGGGTAACTGATAACCAGAGTGGTTTCCAAGCGTGCTCCCTGCCAGCCATGCATGTAAGTAACAAGCTACACAAGCTTGTGGGAGTGTGCTGGTGGAATCTCATGGACTTTATGGCCACCAGTGAAATCCACCTGTACCTTTCATTTCACATAGGCACTGCAGCAGAAGCAAAAAAAAAAAGAAAATCTACTTATGAGTGAAGAACTCTGGCAGTGGTTTTACTTACAGGAGAACAAAGCAAGACAAAGGGGTCAGTATTTGTGATGAGTAAGGCTGCTAGGCTGTCCTTCAAAGGATGGTATTTGGTCCTCATCTCCCTTCATGGGAAAAAATTTGGCAATCACATTTTTGGTCTATAGTGCCCAAGTAGATCAGTTTTCTTATGTGAAAACTTGGTTCTTTCTTCTTAAACAGAAATCTGGACACTGGATGTCTCTAGTTCTTCCTAGAGCTAGGCCTCAGCAAAATGTTTTTAAGTAGCATGTTTGCTGAAGTAAACACATATTCCAGGGAAACCGGATCTACTTTGGTGTGACATGAAATTTGGTGAAGGTTCATTACAAAAACCCCAACAAAACCAAAGAAAGAGAGAAAAGTAAAGGTTTAAAAAATTATTTCAATTTATGGGCCTTTTTTTCCTTTTCAGGTCAAAAATAGAGAACACAGGATTTACTGCTTCGGAGGCAAGCGTTTCCTCCTTTGTTTTTCTTCCCTTACCCAAACCACCCCCCTTAGCTTTTATTTCAAGTAGATTCAACTGAAATTTTTTCTGCTCGTGATTGTTTTTTGTTTGGCCATTGAACCAGATAATCCAATATTTGCACAGCTCTCCCTGGAGCTGCACAAAGAGGTAATGCTGTCATTATGACAGGTAGACCTCAGGAGATAATGTGGAAGCACAGGGTCTCCTAGCAGAAGCTCCCTGGCCTTTAAATGTTCACTCTCAGTTCTTCAGGATTTCCCTGCAGATCTCTGGACTGTTATATTAGAGGGGGTTCAAGTGTTGAGGGTTCTACGCTTTCCCAAAGGAGGGCAGAGGAAAAGTGGTATTCAGCAGCAGAGCATGGAGTTCTTGGACTGTTCATGAGTACTTTTCCCCTAGGGAAAGATAGGGCTTCTGGTGCTAAATGGTAGGATTTACTCCTATATATATTTGAAATTTATTTTCCTTTTAGTTTGTGGAGTTTTTATTGTTCTGAAAACACGGTGACATATATACCTCCTTCTTGCCATTGGTTCTTGCTTAGGTCAATGTACCTTGTTCTGTTTGTACAAAAATATTTGTTCCTAATTAAACTCGTCTTCTTCTGTTTGCACCAAAACATCCTGGGCTCATGAAAACTGCCTGACCCATGAAGCTCTCTGCTTGGACACATGGATTTTGCTGATTACTTCGTTTACATGTAGAAATTAAAAGTTTTTCCTGTCTGGTTTAGATGGTTAGTAGTATAAATTTTCTAAGAAAATGCCCACTGTTATGAGCAGCTGCTGGTTTTGAGCTTGTGGAACCTATTTGCACAAATATTATAAGCCACCAAAGTCTTCACCCGAATCTGCCACAGTTGCTCAGATCTTCCAACAATTACATCTAATTAGATCCGGCATTCAAAGTTGCCTCCAGCATTAGAAACCAAAGTAATTTAGTGGTAATAAAAGTGCTAGATTGACAGCTCTGGAGGCTGAACTCTGCTTATCCACAAAACATACCCAGGGTGGGAAAGAGCTGCAAGAATCACCACAATGATTGTCTGAAGGGCTTGACCTCTTGCCTTGAAATGACAACCTCCAAGGGATGAGCATATGGGCAATTTTCTACAGGTCCCTCTACTGCCACTGCCAAGAGTGCTGCTAATTACTGACAGTAATTAGTATATTGTCTGTAGCATGAATACTTTTCCACTAGGAGAAATACCTGATTCATTGTATGATGACAATCAAATGCCTATCATGTAGTGATGGTGTTTATGAAGTTAAGAATGATCCTGAATTTGAACTGCAGCCTGTGAGGTGAAAGGCTTTATCCTGTTACTAGTCCCCTGAATCATTCAGTCTATAGTGTGTGAGGCACAGGGCTGTGATTACCAATTCATTTCATAAAGGCCAACCACTTAAAATTCTCTCAAACTAGCAGCTGCTTGAGGAATGAAAAAGCACCTGGGTCTGGACAAATTTCTTTTTCTTCTTCTGGGTTAATTTAAAAAGAAAACCAACAATTCTTTCCCCTGACAAATGAGACTTGCAATCAGCATCGAGCTACCGCTGCAAAAGGATAACCCATCTTTTCTTGCTTGGCATATGGGATTCTTCCAGTTCCAGAGGTGGAAGTCATGGTTAGGCTGAAGAGCACTTGAAAAAATAAGCCGCTTCACGTTACCAGTCAGTAAGAGGAATCATTTGGATTTGATGCAGAGGAAAGAACAGGCAAGCCACCCGCTTCAGTTTCTTGTGGTGTTGCTGGATTCTTTTATTGCTGTTGCTTATAACCACAGGCAGAGACAAATGCTTTTCCTTCTTTCCTCTCTCTTCTATTTCTCTCCCTCCTCTTTCCTTTATCCATTGGTTTCTATGCTCTAAAATACTGAATTATAACATAGGAAGGACCACCATTGACTTCTGAAATCTAATAGGTCTTAGCTTTCCTTAAGATGCTGAGTTCACATACGCTTTACTGCGGCAGGCAAACCTTAATTCAGTTGACAGTAGGATTATAGCAGGTATATTTACCCTCAAGAACTCTAATTTTCCATATCTAATTATCTCCTCATCTGCTGAGTCAGGGGGAAAATCAAAATTATCCTCTGTTTTAGATTATGTTTTCCTAGGACTGACATGAGAATTCTGGGTGACATTCTCAAAAGCATCCAATTTATATAGGATCAAAAGACTGTGGCTTTCAGGGGATCGGCTGCTCCTCAGATGTATTAGGGACATTAGAAAGCAGTACCTTTGGTTTCTGACATTGGAGATGGAGGCATAGATAGAAGATTGCTGCCTTTATTGCTGTCACTATAGGATAAGATCATAATTTATGTTTTCCGATGAGGCTTCAAAAATGACGATCTTGTATGTTCTAACTGGAAACCAAGTTGCCCATGGGGCATGTTTCAAAAGAATGTGAGTTTGCACTAATAATTCCACTGTATTTTTTTTTCTTTGTTCCTCTGCAATATATTTTTCTGGCAGCCACAATCTACTCCAGAGGAGGAAGAAGGCTGGGGGCCTTGTGTGTGTGTATGTGTGTGAAGAAGGCTTTTGATTTGTGCTGGGGGCAGGTGTGTTGTTTTTTTTTTTCTTTTTTTCTGCAACATTCCTATGTGATCTGCAAATTATTATTCCCTATTGAAAACTGGGTATAAGCAAGATACTTTTCTGCCTCCATCAGTCTGTTCCACTTAGCCTACAAGCAGATTCAGACAGAGACTGTCTCTCGTTCCGGAAGTATATGTGCCTCCAATATCCATGCCTTAATGATCTAGAAATACTGTGCTCTCCCACTCACTAGCCGACGTGGAGCAGTTGTACCTAGAGACATGCACTGCAGGTCCTTTTCTCATCCAGTTCTGTTCCCTAAGCCCTATTTGAGAAAAGCAGAATTTCCTCGATATAACCATGTCTGTGAACAGCTATGACAGCCAGCAACCTGTTTCCTTGTCTCTGACTGCATGTAGCTATATCAGCAATTTGGCCCAGCATCTAAGCCAAAACCTCCTGAATCTCACCAAAATACAAATGCTAAGATAACAATACAGATGGAGTAAGATATGTAAGATAACAATACAGATGGAAGCATTTAAGTTTGTATATGGCTTGTAGAGTAGATTGGGATCCTTTGGGTTGATAAATGCTGTATAAGTTTAAAGCACTATTTTGTCTCATGCTCACATAAATTTTCATTCCTTGGCTTTGCATTTTGCTGTGCGGATTAAGTTTAGCAGATCTGTCTGGAACACCCATTGAGGCTAAACAGTGGTGTGTCTTCCGCTTCATTGTTTAATATCAGGTGCTTTATTATGGGAATTCAAATAAAACTTGACCTAAACAAGGCAGGCCTTCCTGCTATGTTTAGAACATTATGCCATACCCTGTGTCTGTGTTTCACAGGCCAGCATGTAATTAATGATGTGTGTCCTTCCTTCCCTTGTTAATTGATGCACAAGCTTTTGGGAGGTATGTATCATTATCTAATGTAATCACGCAGAAATGTGAAAAGTGGAAAGGGGAAGAACATAAAAAAATCCGCATACCTTGATGTCTTATCACAGTTGAAGTGGGAGAGGGGAGGGCGAGTTGCCCTAGCAAGTTCAGAACTGGACTGCCTCACAGTATGGCTAGTATCCATGAGCTTTGAACAGTCTGTGGCTCCAAATGCCTCCATGATCCTGTTTAGAGCAGTTGTTTTAAATGTTTCTCTTCCTTCCTTGCCCCTTGCCCTGGCACCTGGCAAGAGGGCAGAGGAGCCTCTCCCTCCATTTTCTGCTCAGTGATCTCCATCTCGCCATCATTCGCTTTCAGGTTGGAGGCAGGTGTGCGGGAGACCGTAGGTTCCTTTAATCCCTATTAAGAACAGCAGATCACAGTGGCCCCTCTGGCCTTGTTCCCTATGACTATGAAACTAGCTTTAGCAGCACAGAGATTTAATCTTTCTAGTGGAAATGTAGTGCTGGTCAAAGGTCTGCGCTGTATCTTTTAGGACAGTTTCTTAGCTGTGTGAAGTTAATCGTGAGGCAGTGTCCATTCCCAGTTGCAGATTTTGGCAGAAAGCTTGCGCTACAGACTCTCCTTTCTGCAGCTCTGCTCTCTTCCTTGGGAGAGATCCCGAAGAGGAAAGCCACAAACTCTGCCAGCGGTGCAGAGCAGGCCTCTGGCCCTTCTTCCAGGCTCCTTTTCGCACCTGTCTTCTCTTCCCACCACCTATCTGTTGACCAGAGGGAGAGACCACAATATTGCTCTGGGGTACATTACGAGCTGTTTGGGGATGATAGGCAGCTCTGTGTCCTTGTTATCTTTAAAACCTATCTGGTGCTGTCTGTCAGCCACTTCAGGTCCTGTCTGAGAGCACAGACGGGGACGAGCCAAGGCGTCGATGTTCCATAGCACTCTGGCTGTACCCCTGCCAGTGCATGCAGTAGGTAGGATGGGCTGATAGGAAGCAGCCCGTCGCTCCTTCAGCTGTTGCTCCCCAGTTTTGTTCCTCCATCTTCAGTTAATTTAGATCATACTTAAAGTGCGTCCAGAACTACGTTTAAGCAAAAGCGGTTACCATAGTAACATAGGAGATTTTCTAAATGCAGTCTATGATGTAAACAACTAAAATGACTGTCACCCAAATAGTCATTTATTTCTTCTGTGTAGTTTATTGAGTATTTAAATCTGTTGTAGCACACACAGATTTACCACTTCTAAGTATAACTTGGAGGAGTAACACATTTTTTCTTATTGCTTCCATTTCAGCAGATCTGTTTCCATGTCAACAGCTCACATTGATAAAGAATTGACATTCTGACTGCATTTGGCAGTGTAGGGTACAAGGTGACAATAGAAATAAATCAATGTTTCTAATGATGCTGATGTTAAAATCGTGCCAAAATACTGGGATTCCCATGCACAGTAGCCAGAGATTGCTTCCTGAATCTACAGAGAGTGAGGCAGAATTCTCATAGGAACAGACTTTCTTTGCAAGGTTTTCAAGCCTTCCTGCTTACAGATGCAGAAAGACTGGGAAAGCAAACTCTCTCTCTCTCTCTCTCTCTCACAGAAAAACACACCTAGTACTCTGTGTGTGTGCGTGCACATGTGTGTTTGCTTTGGCTCATCCACTTTAATCTAGGCAAGGTCTAGAAATGCATAAAGCATGCAATAAAAAATAGAACACAATCTTTGGACTAAAAACCTGTTTTGACTCAAGTTTCTGGCAAAAATTGTGGAGAAGGAGAGCTTAACCTCCCCTCCTTCCACTCTTAATTTCCTTGCAGTGAATATATGTATTGAAATTACTGAGGGACAAGAAATGTGGAGGCCCAAAAGGGCATATTTTTTTTAAGCTTGTAAGCCTGTTCAGCAAGGACTGGCACTTCAAATTGTGTATTTGGGGGCTCAAAGTGGACTGCTTTTCTCTGACTGTGTGAGTAGCATGTAGATACACAGTTGCCACAGTTGAGGTGTCATCACTGTTCTTGGTTTCCCTTAGTGCATAGAGGGGTGAAGATCAGTGGCCCACTGTGTTAAGCACCCCATTTTTACACACCATAGGAGAGACAGACGCAATCCACAAGAATTCCTGGACTAAGGAGACAGCAAACAGGGAAAGGAGAAAAAAACATTACCCCCATTTTACAGGGGCAGAAGGGGATTAAAAGGAGTTTTTCAAAGATGCGGATAGGAGTGGTGGCTTCTGTGGTGATGCAAGCTCCCTAGCAGCAGCTTGGATGCCAGAAAATCCCTTATCTGGTGTTGGCTCGAGGTCATACTGGAGTCTCATGGCAGATGTGGATATCCAGCTCAGCACTTGAATTGAAATGTGCTCACTTTCAAGGGTGAACAAAGCTGAGAATACATTTCCATGGAGGCATTCAGCTAGTGCGAAATAGATTTGAATCTATAATTTCCATTGCATTTGGGGAATAGACATACCTCCTAATGTTAGGTGTCTAAATGTTATGCCTAGTGATCTGAGTTGCTGTGGGTTCTTTTGGTAGCCAATGAAAAGAAATAGTTGTGTCCAAGCAACAGTTCAGATCACCTTCAGCAGGTGTTTAGTACTACCTGATACTAATTCAGGAATGTGTAAATTCACTTGTTATTTCTTTCATATCATGGGATCATATAATTTTTGTGGGTTTGACAAGTCCACAAACTTACTTTGCTTAGTGAGGCTTCTAATTTTAAATGAATTTCTTAGATACTGTTTTAGAGAAAAGAATATAAAAGCAGGAATATGGGTAAGAGTAATGCAATTCCTGGTACCATTGAGGTATAGCAAGATACGGTGAGTTTTCGCTCTCATACATACACACAAGAGCAAACTCCAACCCCCAAATCCAGTCATTTGTGTAATGGAGAATGGAGGTGAATATAGTAAATCCTCCACATGTACTAATGATAATTTTATTTCCAGATTGCATTCTTTGGAGGATCTCTGAGTTCTTCAGAAGGACTAATGAATTATGTCTCACATCAGCTGATAAGGTGGTAAGTATTATTACCATTTTTTGTAAATGTGAAAGGATTGTAGGATATTGATAAACAGAGAAATTGCCAAATCAGTCAAGTCCTTGGCAAATAACTTTTCCCTGTAAAAAAAATACCACTCTTTCAGCTAAAAGACAGGTAAAATGTTTATACGTTTCAGCAAATGAGCCATTGCTGGATGACTTTGATTGCGCAGGAGTGAAACACTTTTAGGATGTATCCTGTGAATGTCACTGAGGTGCTGTAACATAAAAAATAGATTGCAGCTGAGAAGGGATATGTAATCTCTGGGTGTTGGTCTTGAATATTGGCTGTAGCTAACAGAACAGCAGCTGGTTAGATGGATCTGCACAATAACAAGGCTAAGAAGATCTTGCTCTCTCTGTTGAGCTTTGTTGGCCTTCCTTATCGTATTACCTATCCTGGTTTGAGTGAGTGTCAGGGGTTTTTTTGGTAACAGGGGAGGGGGCTACAGTGGTGGTGGCCCTCTGTGACTGGGGGACCACACTGGAACAGGGGAAGAATATCAGAAGTGTGTGTCGTGTCCTGTCCCCACCCCCATCCCCTGCCCCCAAGGAGCTGCCATCTTCTAACTGCAGGGATTAGCAGTCTTTCAAGGTGCGCACAAGATTGTTTTCCCCCAGCTTGAATTAGAGGTATGGAAGTAGCAGGGGCTGTATATGCTGCTTCTCAGGTTGGGCTGAGTGAGTGGTCCTGCAAGGGGGTAACCTCCAGCACCTGTGGGATTTGGCTTTGGAGGACACCAGGGTCAGGCAGTGCCTGACAGGCACCTGCCAGGCACCTGCCAGGCACCTGGCTCTGCCCAAGCTCTAGTGACTCCTGTGGGAAGTCCTTTACCACAGGCTCATACCCGTCAGCTCTCAAGCCAAGTTTCAGTACATATAGCCATTGTTCCATGGAGATGTGACTAGCCATATGGCAGTGCTGATTCTACCCCCATTTTATTAGATAAATTTAATTAACAGGCAATTATAATAACCAGACAGACAAATATAATAACCAACTGTCATGCTTCATTGTAAAATAATGGCTGCAGTAGCCACAGCAATATTATTTGACTTAATATGAATGTGTTTGACATACGCCATCAAGAATGAGATGAACATGATGCCCAAGACAAACTGTATTTAAACACATGGTCTCTGTTGTTCAAAAGCTCTGGAAACCCGGCTGTAATCAATAACAGCAAAGTTCTGAAGAATGAAAGGATGGTCACAACCATTTATATATGAGTTAATGCAAACCAGAAGAAATGCATAACCAGATGCAGAGAGGAGTTGAAGAAAAGCTATAATTTAGTCCCAGAAATGCTATACTAAAGGCCTAGGCTTCAACAGGAGTAAACAAGACCTGTTCCTATAACACAGTTGAGATATCTTTATGCAAAACAGAAAGAATATGTAAGTGAAAGATGTCAAATGGTGTTTGGCTGTAATTGAATACAGTATGAATGCCATGAAAATGTTAACCTAATTCTGTCCCAAATCTGAAAAAAACCTTTGCTCTTGCCACATAAGATTTCTTCTAAGGTTTGCTAAGGTGCAGTTGTGGAATCACTAATTGAAAGAAAACTATAATTCCACTAGTTGAACATGCCCTTTTGTCACCAGTGTTGTCCAACACTAGAAAGTGGAGAAAGAAAGAAATCAGTTTACAACCCATTCATGTAAGAAAAAAAAAAAAGCCAGGAAATAATAAAAAATGTAAATCAGATATATTAAGCTGTAGGCTTCTGCCCTTCAAAAATAAAAGGAAGCAAGAGATTGTCAGTGGCAAAAATACTACCTTGTGGGATTTTAATAGAATTGTAAAACCCATTCCCTGCCTCTGGGATGATGTAGTGAAAATGCAAGGTGTTACTCACAGTTCTGCTTGGTTTCATTTGTTGTGTGAGTTGCCTTTTGTCATCAGTGGGGTGCAATTCCTATGGAATGAAACAATGCCCACAGCATGAACTAAAGTGCCTCAAATCAGCTGTGTGCTGCCTTAGGCAGTGCCTCAGTGGTTAATAGGACTAATGAATGTGCACACTAACAACAGTGAATACGGACAGTTTAAGGATCAAGACCAAAGGTTGGTTACAGATAGGAGAAAGGAGAAGGCGAAAATATACAGGTGTGCAGGAATACAGTGTTGTGAGCAGATTTAGGGCCTTGGCACAAAGCAAAGGTTCTTCTCCCTCTGCTGTTACTTTGCAATAAAGGTTGCAACCTGAAACATAACTAACTAAAATATTGCTTTCGGCTTCCTTAAACTTCACAGAAGCTCTGTTCTACTGGTGAGGGTTGGGCAGAGCAGAAGGGAAGGGTAGTAACTAGGGCTTACCAAAAACTACTGGGGCTTTCTGCTGGGGCACACATTATTGAGCAGTCACTTTGTTACCTTTTGAAAGGGTAGTCATGTCCCTCCTAGTCTGTCCGTGCTAGTGAGGACAGGTGTGCAGGCACAGGCACCCGGTACAAGAGAGGATGCTGCAGTGATTCAGTGGTAATAGATTTTTGGCCAAAACCAGAGTGAAAAAGCATGCACTGATACATGCAATACCACTGCCTACCTCTGCTACCCCGGATGTGCCAGGTACAGTCCAGTTCTTTTTCTAGTCCACAGCAGAGGAGCAACATAGCAAGTAATTATCTGGGGGGTTGCTCCATTCCCTCTCTAGATACCTGTAAGATGAAGAGCTGTTGCTACCACAGGAAGAGTAGTAATGGATCTCGGGTGACAAGGTAAACAGGTACCAGTCACTGGCAAGTGCATACTGCAGCAAAAGGGGGATCCCAGGGTGTCAGAAATGTCTCACCTTGGTTCTTGAAATGCTGAGCCAGTATGCCGATGCACTTTGTTATTCTGGAAAAAAGTTACTCCATTTACTCCTCAGGTTCCTGGAAGAATTGCTGGGGTCCGAGACTGGCCTATAATTGCAGCTGTCAGCTCACTGTTAAATATAGAGATGTAAAATACCTCCTTGCACATTATTTATTAACATTTAAAACCCATCAGGGGACGTATAAAACATTCGTCTTTTTGTAACATTTATAAACTACTGAGGAGCACAGACACATTGCCCTATATTAATTACCCTAATTTAGACAAAGTCCATGGAGGGTCCATGAGCACAGCAACTATGATTTCCCCCCCCCCCAGTTCTTTGATTTCTAGGCATTGAGGTTCCCCTGAGCCTGTTCCAGCTGCAAATTCTCCTGGCATGAAGCAGGGTAATGCTGGAGAATGAATGTATTTCAGACTTTGTATACATGAGGGAGTTGCACTAAGATTACTGGTAAACCTGCTTAGTTAAACCAATGCAAAATGTGACATGGACAGTCTTATTTCATCTGGTGGCTTCTTTTAGATTTGGATTAGGTTTGAAATCAAGTAAACCCCCATTTAGTATCTTTAAATAGAGATGTATTAAGGCATTCACATCAGTTTAACTTGAATTGTTTCAGTCAGATTTAAATGAAAACAGTGGAACTTTCTTGTACTGAGATGACCTCAGTAAATATAAATTTCTGTCTCTCTTCTATAGGCCTGAGGGGTTGCAGCTCTTCTGGCTTTTCACGAGGCATAACTTTAGTCACCTGTACTAGGAGCCAGTGGGAATTACAAACTCTGCTGGATCAGGGTAAATCAAGTGAGGAGCATTTAGTGGCCAAGGAAGGAACATGAAACAAGGCAGCTTTACTTGTCTCACGTGTTAAAAATGGTCACAGGAGCTCCTTTGAACCTCTTCTGTGGATGGGTTAGGCCTGCCATAGATCCTCAGTATATTCTTGTTGCTGTCAGAGTATCCAATGGGGCTAGCACATATGTGGTGGTCCAAGTGCTGCATCTGACTGGGGAAGGTTCAGCCTGCAGTATCTTTAGATGGCAAATTCCCTTTAGAGCATTCACACCTCTCTGCTGGGCTTTGGTATTGGTACCTATGTGCGAGAACAAGAAAATGGGCAGGTACCTATTCCTCTTGGGTTATTTCAGCCAGCTGATAAAAAGTAAGAAATGTGGCTCCTTGCAGTTCATGAAACAGTTGTGGTGGGCATGTTTTCCTGCAGTAATGTGACATTTGGAGAATAAGTATGTTATACCAAATGTCATTTTGAGTTTCCCCCATTAAATAATTTGAACTGTGTTCCCCAGCAGCTTGTGCTGAGCTGAGAATTGTTGCGGAAAGCACATAAAGTTGTCTATACTTAATTTTAAATGCCTGACTCCACCATGGAGAAGGCCGTACATTACCGTGGTTTTGAATGGTACAGATCTGTGGTTTTCTTCATCAGAGGTGAAGCCATGTAAATGCTGCTTGTCACTTTCTTGCTGTGCACTTGTTGTGTGACCTGTGAATGTTTTAGTGAGTGTCCCAAATCAGTGATGGAAAAGCACTGAGAAGTATCTAGAGTAGTAGGGTTCTTATTGGGGGGCCGCTGATTAGGTCCAGTGACTGGAGAGGGATCCTTCTGCAGAGGTATTCCTCCCATTAGCAGTGCCACTAAGCCATATATCATAGGAGGGCTGAAATTTGTTTTTATCAATTCAGGAACAAGATCTTACATCTGTTCCTAATTACAGGTAGGGGTCTCAGAGGAGGTCTGAGTTACAGTGTATGTGGATATCAAAATGCATAGCTCTCATTACTTGAATAGGTAAATAATTTTATTCATCATCTGTGCAGGGACATAGGAAGTGTAGCCCAGGAGATGTTAACAATTAACTGCAATCTCGTTTGCATTACTGGCTATCAATATCTTCAGGTCTTCGCACAGTAGTTTAATATTGACTATGTAAACCTTCTGAAAAGGGGTTATCTTTTTTTTGTGAATCGGGCATTTACAAATATACTTCTATTTTTGTCAGATTGAATTTACATTATATTTTTCTGTAGAGGATGTGTTTTTATGGTTCTTTGCCTTTTTGGGGGGAATGAAGGACCAAGTGTCTTCTGTAAAATCTGGGGTACCACAGTTTATGACTGGCTTCCATTCAGGTTGAGGTGCTAAGTGCCATGCAGGACTATTCCCTGTGTCTGAAACAGATCATTTTCCTGGACCCAGAATTTTAGTTTGGGCAGAGTTGGTGCAGTTGCTTATCCTTTTGAGGGCAACTGTCTCTGTCTCACGTGATATACAGATTTTACAGTCCAGTAAAGGATTTGCTTGTGGTTTTTTAAAGGATTTTCCCTCACTGTAGGGTCACTCTAGTTGCTTGCAGAAAAGTCACATGTAAGAAATTCAGCAAGTGATTCCACCCATATTGATACAATTTATTGCTATATATTCAAACAGACATGAAAGAAACATAATGAGAAGTGTAGCTACTTGCAAGAAAATACACAAGAGAAAAATAATGAGAAGTGTAGGTGTTTGCAAGCAAATGCACTAGTTCATATTTTTAATTTGAGATGGCTTAACTGAAACTGGTGCCTTTTCCTGAAGCAGTCTGCATGGTTGGAGAGCATAGGCAAAAACTTGGGTTAATACCACTTAGCAGATGCTAATATGACTCCCCTGTTATAGCTTATCCATAACACTACAACATGACTGTCCTCCCTGTAGTAATTTCAACTCGAGGGTATGTAACTGCTGGGAAACTTTTTTTTCTGTTAGAAATTCCAACTGTATCCCAGGCAGTGCAGAATACTGCTGACAGATTGGTTCTGCCCTCTGCTAATTGCGGTAGCAGAAATGCTCTGATGGTTTGTACGTATGGGGTTGGGAAATCCCTCTGAGAACATTTACACATGCAGTAATGTAAAATACACTGCGGCTGTTACTTGAATTGTTAAGTTTCTTGAGGTGAACAGCCGTTACCTGCAAATGGGAATAGGAGAAAATCCAGTGATTTCAAACCAGTGTGTTTAACTGAAATTCAGTACCGAACACACTGTTGGCGTTATGAGTAAAGCAATCAGTTTGAAAGCAACTACAGCAATACAGGTGGTAAATAGATGGCAGCATGGATTTAGTAAAAGTAAATCATATAAACTAAGTTAATTTCTTTCTCTGATAGGATAAAAAGCTTAGTGGATAAGGTAAATCCACCAGAATAACGTGTCTCCATTTCTTGAACGTTTTTCTTACAGTTCCATACAACAGTCTCATAAGAAAATTAGAAGCATGGATAAGATATAATTTTTTGGATTGTAAGTCATTTTGAGTGACAGTAAATATATATGTCAAGGTATATCTAAAGTGCTTGTCATACTGGCACTTATATATATATTAATAACTCAGTTTTGAGAGAGGAGAGAGCTGTCTTTCAGGAATCAATTCTGACTCCAATACTAAATTAATGTGCTCTGTTTTCATTAATTGATTCGATGGTAGCATTAAGATTTCATTGATTGTATGTGTGAATGATATTAGTCTTGTTGGGATTGCAAATACCATGCAGAGGGTAGTCATTAAAATATATCCTTCTCTGGACGCGTCCCTGGCATATGCCCTAGAGCCTCAGACAGGGAATATGTGCATAGCTGGGCCAGTTTGGAATTTCTCTATAAAGCAAAACTCCCTGTGTCCTTCTAGCTGGGGTGAAGAGATTGGCTCTCTATCTGCAATTACATTTAAAAAGAAAAAAACCTTGAAAAACTTACATTAAAAGAACATTAAGGTTGTAAAGCCAGCCACTGAGTAATTAGGAAATAATGGAATTCAAGTGGCCTGTATAATTTTATTTCAGCTTCTTAATGCATATGTATTATGAGGCAGTCTTTAATTCCAGGAATCCATACTATTTTTAACTCAGGATTCTCCTTCGGTAGCCCTCTGCATAGGAAGGAATTTCATGCAGACTGAGTTTTTCTTCATGCAATTTCATGAAAAATTCCTCGGAACTTGATTCCAGGCCACTTCCAGGCCTGCTGTTTCTAATGATATTCTTTCAAAATGGAGATGTGTGTGCAGAAATATGGAGGCACTTCAGTGTAATGTTTCAGAAGCACTAAGAAGAAACATGCAGTTTTGAACTGCAACAATGATATAAGGAATTGCTGAAATCTAATTTTTTTTTTAATAAATCAAATCGAACTTAAAAAAACACTTCTAGATTTTGGTGTAGACATTTTGCAATGCCTGTAATTAAAGCTATAATATGATCTATACATACACCAAATCTTTGTGTCTGAAGGCTTGCACTGTTGCCTTAGATGCATGACAATTAGGCATTTTCTGTTGAATGCCCTGGATAATACCATTAGATGCACAATAATTAGGTGTTTTATCTCATTAATATTCATTTTCATACATTTAAATGCCTCTCTTATAGCATTTGTTAATTAACATACATTTACAATGGTATATTCCTCTTCCCCATTCACCCATTCTGACTAATTTAATGAGCTGACATATCAGATGACTTCTCTTACAGGATTCTGCTGTTGTATCTTTGGTGGGAACAAAGAAGTGGTTATCATGCTGTTTGCGGGTGGTATAAGTGCAGCTATTTTTTCTCACAAGGAATCTGGGGCACAGAGAGTGTGTCCTCAGTGATGCTGTTGTAAAATAGAGGACTTCTTACAGTCTATTTCTTTTATTTCATATTATTAAAACCTGTATGGCAGAAGCAAAGTTTTGGCCCTAATGTGTTTTTCAAACTGAAAATGAATACAGTTTGTACCCCTAGAAGTTTGTGTTTTGTGCAACTCAGAGTAAAGTGCAGCCTGCAAAACTGTAGTGAGGGACACACCAACATTAAAAAATATCTTTCCTCATTCTTGTAAGTAGGGCTAATTTAAAAGGTAAACTAAAACATTCAGGGGAGTTGAAGGAAATCCCTGTCTCCTGAAAATGTCTGCAAGGAGGTGAAGGAGTAACTGAAACGCTGCTGTATAATTACACCTACTGGGGATATTCATTATGATTCTTGGGTTACTCTAGAGTCTGACTATTAGTATTAAGTTAGACAGCTTGCCTGTATCGTACAAATATTTTAACAGACTGTGCACAGCACCTCCCACAGTAATGTCTGTGGTTTCAGTTCCTGTGTTGCTGATGAAGTACACATAATAATAATAGTAAACACATACAGAAAATAAACAGTTCCTTCTGTAGATTTAGTGGATAAGTTTTTGTGACAGTACGCTGCAGTTTCGTAAGTCTCATTTCATCAAAAATTAAGAGGAAAAACTGTAAAATTCTTCATACTGATAAATCAAAAAGCAATCTCAGCAGTTAACAGATTATTCAAATTCAAGTAGAGAAAACACACCTGGAGAAGAATTTTCAAAAAGGCTCAATGTCAACTTAATTTTGTTCCCACTGAAGTCAATGGGAGTTAAGCCAGTACACAGCATTTTCCAAAATCTTAACCGTAAGATCTGCATACCCACCTAAGTTCGATGAGGTTTATTCTTTAGGAGATTCCAAGTTATTAAGGAAGAGATTTTCAGTAGCACCTGGGGGATTTGGAAGCACAGTTCAATTAGTCTTTCACTGCAATTTGTGCTTCTAAATACCTGAGACAGGTTTGAAAATCTCACGCTAAACCCCCGTCTCAGCTGTTGGTTAAAGCCTCAGTGCACATGTCTATTCCGATAAAAATAGGATTCCAGTCTGAGGCACATGCAGAATTTTGCATGTGGTTAGATGGTACGCCAGGAGAATAGGCTGTCACATTATCGTTAACTATAAATGAAGGGCACTGTCAAGTGAGGAACATTTGAACAACATTGCAAACACTGCCGCCGCGGTCCGGCGGTAGGTTCTGCCTAATACTGAAGAGTCACATTCTGTGACCTCTGTTCAACTGAGAGGCATGTAGCTCCCTGAAGATGCCAAGAGAGTAAGTATTCATTTTGAGCACGATGGAAGGATCTGGTGCCCCACTTTTTGGATTGGCATATAATTTAGGAGTGATGGATGCAGTTATACGTCAGCGAACATGATTTACATGGGCTCCTTTTGACGTGGTTTTTATACAGTGTTACTGCAGCCATCCAACGAAACCCTGCCCTGCTAGTGCAGTGAAGATGATCAGATTTAGGTGTCTTGACAGCCCTTGCTTTTTCTGCTGGCAAGAAAAGACATATCCCTGCTTTCCTGAATTTCATGGAAGAGAAAACACAATTCCTTTTAAGTGTCTGGAAGAGAAAAGAGGAGAGAGTTCTGTCAGTGTGTTAGAAACCGGGAGAGTTTCAGCCGTGGTTCTTAGGAGGAAGGGTTCAAAGCCCAGTGTTACTTCATTTGAGAGAAGCTTGGCTGGCAATGCTGAGTTAACCCCCTCACTGTTTGGGAACTCTAGCTATGACATACTAGTGGTTCAGAGTTTAATCTTACCTTTTTCACTTGTAGGATGCCGTGTGTGTTTCACACATAAATGGGCATATGCTTCTTTTTAGAGGTCAAATTCTCCTTCAGGTACGTCTAAGCACTCCCACTGACGGAAACTAGCTGAATAGCTACTGAACGACATTACTGCCAGAATGATACTTTCTATCATACCGATCCGTCTCAGGACTTCTTGTGAAGGTGCCTTGCTTTACATTTTTAACTCTGTTGCAATATAATTGAACAGGAATTTGGGGACTGGGCAGGAGGAAATTGGAGTAAGAAGTTGATAAATGTTTTCCTTTAAAAAGGATGACTAAAAAAAGGATACTAAATTTGAATTATTTTAGTGTGCAATACACCACCCAAAAATTAAGAAGCAGCTTGTAATTTATTATAGGGGCTGTCCCAGTTGTGCTAAAATTAAGCGTAAGAGGATAGCCCATCTTAGTCTTTACTTGGGTAAGCAGATGGGTGAAAGGAGAGAGAGTCTGGCTTTGTACCATCCCTTCTTCTCAGCAAGCCTTGTACTCATGTCATGGGGAGGGGAAGCAGCAACATTACAGCAGCATACCTAGAGAAATGCCAGATGCTCTTTTCCTGTGAGCAAGGGGGTATGATGTGGCAGGAAATGAAAGGAACCTCATCCTGACAAATGAAGGGATGTAGCGAGCTCTGCAGAGTGAAATAGCTCCCCACTCTGTAAAAGGAAGGTGTGGGAGGTGAACTAGCTGTAATTCACACAACCTATGCCAGCTTATTCAAGGGACTACTGTGTTACTCAATACAGAATGAAGAATTACCATCTTTATACACTATTGAACCTAAACCAAGCCCACTGAGGCCAAACTGTTTCAAGGGAGAGTATTTGGACTTGCACTAGAAATAACAATGAATGACTCCAGGAGGTTCAGATTACATTAAGAGTTGAGATTTACTGCCTGACCAGGATATCTCTTTATGACAATACCTTTGTTTAAATATAGCTAGCCCACTGGAGATGCTTGATAAAGGAAAATACAATGATGTTATGGGGTTAGCCCTTGAGGGAGAAGGACTCTTGCAGAGAACTGTTGCTTCTGAGACTGCGTGAGTACCCTAGAGCAGGGAAGCTTTGGGCATTAGAAGGGCAGAAGAGAGTTTGAAACAGACAGCTCCTAAACTGAATGAGGCCAGGCAATGTGGGGCACACCATCATTATGGGGATGCTAATGGCACAGGAACACAGGATAGGTCAGAAGACAACTGAATTGGAGGTGAGAAGAGTGAATTGTAGAAAGGTTTGGGTTGGAAGGGACCTTTAAAGGTCATGTAGTCCAATCCCCTGCAATGAGCACGGACATCTTCAACTATATAGATCAGGTTGCTCAGAGCCCCATCCAGCCTGGCCTTGAATGTTTCCAGCAATGGGTCATTTACAGCCTCTCTGAGCAACCTGTTCCAGTGTTTCACCACCCTCATTGTAAAAAATGTCTTCCTTATATCTAGTCTGAATCTACTCTCTTTTACTTTAAAACCATTACCCCTTGTCTTATTGCTACAGGGCCTCTTAAAAAGTCTGTCCCCATCTTTTTTCTAAGCCTCCTTTAAGTACTGAAAGGCTGCAATAAGGTCTCCTCAGAACCTTCTCTTTTCTGGGCTGAACAACCCCAACTCTCCCAACCTGTCCTCATAGGAGAGATGTTCCATCCCTCTGATCATTTTTGTGGGCTTCTCTGGACCCACTCCAACAGGTCCATGTCTTTCCTGTGCTGAGGACTCGAGAGCTAGACACACCACTGCAGGTGGGGTCTCACCAGAGTGGAGTAGAGGCTGTGCTTCTTTTGATGCAGCCCAGGACATGGTTTGGCTTTCTGGGCTGCAAGTGCATATTGCCAGCTCATGTCCAGCTTTTCATCCAGCAGTACCCCCAAGTCTTTCTCGGCAGTGCTGCTCTCAATTCCTTCATCCTCCTGCCTGTATTGATACTGGGGGTTGCCCCAACCCATGTGCAGAACCTCGCACTTGGCCTTGTTGAACCTCATGAGGTTCACATGGACCTCCTCTTCAAGCTTGTCCAGGTCCCTCTAGATGGCATCCCATCCCTCAGGTGTGTCAACTGCACCACTCAGCTTGGTGTCATCTGCAAACCTGCTGAGGATGCACTCGATCCCACTGTCCATGTCACTGATGAAGATATTAAACAGTACTGGTCCCAGTACAGACCCCTGAGGGACACCACTCATCACTGACCTCCATCTGGACATCAAGCCGTTGACCACTATCTCTGGATGTGACCATCCAGCCAACTCCTTCATCCACCGAACAGTCACCCATCAAAACCATCTCTCTCCCATTTAGAGAGAAGGCTGTTGTGGGGAACCATGTCAAAGGCCTTACAGATGTTCAGATAGATGATATCCGTAGTTCTTCCCTTCTCCACTGAAAGGATAAGCTGTTAGAATGGTCACAGAAAAATGCAGCATGTAGAGAAGGATGCAAAGGTGTGAGAAGACAAAAGTGTTCCCATGACCCAAATAAATAACTGAAGAACTCTGGGCAACTTTTCTGATTTGGGATGGAAAAGTGCTTGATGCTCAGTCTCTGAACACATACTTATGCAGTCTGTTTTACTTTGGTTTCTGTGAACTGCAGCTCCTGATAAACAAACGTTAGAAATATCCTTCTGATTCTGCATGGTTTGTCTGGCCTGTAGGCTCAGTCCAGAGTGATGTGTAACGGGAGCTTTGCTTTTGACAGGAGCACTGCACAGATTGGTGATTTGGAGAGTCACGTTTTCTCCTGTCTTGGTCTAATCTTGTAGGAAGTGAGTCACTATTATCTTTCTTTCATTTGCTTGGAGGTTGTGCTGGTAGGGAGAACATATTATAGAAAAGTTTCCTGTCCTTCCTTCCTATACCTGTTTCTCTTGCACTAACTAATCCCATTTAATGTGGAAGAAACAACTGGACGTGAAACAGAGTTCATGAACAAGCAGCTCTAAAAGGGACAGATGAGCTGTTTAATTAATGGCTTCTGCCACCCAGCCTAGCCTACTCCTGCCTTTACCTGGCTGAAGGAGAAGAGATGATAGGGTAGCAGGGTAGCAGCACTGCACTGTTCCTCTCCAGGCAGAACCTGGCACCTATTCAGCTTCACGGGGAAACAGTGAACCTGCAGCAGAGAGGTTCATTCTGTGAGATGTTAATCCTGTTGTAAGGATGGATAGCAATGCAAAGCTGTCTTAGGTCAGCATTAGCAGGATGGGCAGGTGAGGTGTAGAGATGGGTGGTACAAGAATTCCAGGAGATTCCTTGGGACCATCCATGAACTCGTGCAAATCCAGGGCCTCCAAAGATGCCTCCCCTATCTCACCTTCAGCTGAGCTGCTCTCACAGGGCTGAGGCCAAATGCTGGGACACAGTGCATATACTAAGGTTAAGGTGAAAATAGCAGCATTACACTGCATTCTGTGCTGTTCTCTTTCCTGACGTAATCAAGTACTGTAAGTTTTACACACCAGTGCACAGATTACTGGCATTTACTAGGAAGCACGAGGAGCAGGCTGGCAACTGCTTGGAGGCACGCGGAATATACAGGCAATTGCTCTGGAGCATGGGGAGCACACAGGCAATTCAATTCCCAACTGGTTTCTAGGCAGGAGCTACCAATTAAAATTAAAAGAATAAAAGACTGCAAGCTTGGGACTGATGATATGCTCTGGAGAGAGGAGTTGCCAACAGCTTGTGCTACAAAGATGCCTCTCTTTCAGTGGATTTCAAATGGTGAAAGAAACTCAGGTAACAGATCATTCTTTTCTTCTGGCTTCCCTGATTTTCATGTACTCAGTCGTGCAGCCAAAATTCCTACAAAGACAGACAGGGCTGCTCCCCATGAATTCCAAGCAGCGAGCCAGCCTTTTGAGAGCTGATGCAGTGAATATGCCAGCAGTCAGCTATACCTAGGAAGAGAGATTTTAAAACCAAGCATCAGGTACCTGAGCAGAGAGTGTTGAATGATGGGACTCAGATAATCTCCTAATGAGAGTATGGCATTTATTTATATATATATGAAATGATTTAGGATTTAAAAATATAAAAATTATCCATCTAATGAGTCTTTCACATTAATTGTTAATGAGTCTCTGAAGCAGACCTCCCCCACTGATGGAGAAAACTGAAGCTCAACTAGGTGAGGTTATTAGACATACGTGGGATCTGCAAAGTTGGGATTTATGCTGTGCCCATCACAGTGGTCCCTAAGGATCATGTAGGAAGTTTTAACTGCAGTTACTAAACTGCAGCTACCACAGGGTAGATGAAGTCATAAATCACAATCTGCCACTGGTTATGAAGTCAAAGCTCCTCTCAAAAGTCATGTGAATGTTGATGAACTACTCAGGTGGAGGCTGCTGGATGGGAGAACTTTCACAAAAAGCTATGAGTTTACCCAATTTTTAAATGATATGTACAAAAGAGTATAACACAAAGACTATTAATGCTTCAAGACATGGAAGTCATAATGGTTCTATAAAGTAAGAACTGTGATCTTACCTGAACTCCCTGCCAACCAGAGAAAAAGCTGTGCCCACCAGACACAGAAAAAATGGTGGCATTTATCCAGTCAAAATGGCTAGAGGTAGTGTATGCATTGTTTTAAGATGCATTTTACCATATGTGACCTGTACTTAGGAAGCAGAGTAAGAAAGTGAAAACCCTTCAGGCACTTCACCTCCATCGGAGAACTTGGGAATCACCAGACTCCACACCACAGTACTTCAGAGTCAGTGTGGTACCTCATGTCAACACAATTCTGCTACATTAGGGTTTGCTTTGTGAAGGATGAACTGGGTGTCTTTCAGATTTCTCGTTCAGAGAGCTGAATGCAGAAACTGATCCACTAGCAGGTGCAGGATGGAATCCTTTATTATTGCTTAGCTTAATAAACTTCATCTTAAATTATGATATTGATTACGATGTTGAATGAAAAGACTGAGCTGGCGTTATAGTATTTGACACAAGCAGCACTTTAAAATGTTTACTCTGATTGCCGGTGCATCAGTATTGTTTTTGGAAAGCAATAGGCTTAAAATATGGTGTTGCATAAAGTGCTAGGTGCTTCTGAATTAATTTACTTAAATTTTGATCTAAAAATCAAAGACATTGCATGGCAAAAAAAAAGGTGCTCACCTGGGTTCTTGTCCCCATTAACAAACACAAGCCAACATTTGCTGGATCAGTTCACCAAATTAATGACATTAAAGCACAGCAAAAATACATTTGCAGCAACCCTAGTAAGTTCTGTAGGATCTCCTGACAGGATAAATATGTCTTCTCTGCCCTCCCTTTTTTTCCCTCCCCCCCAAACAAGCAATAAAAACATTTTGCATAAACAAATTCCAAATTACAACTAATCATAGGAAAGCTGACAAATGTATGCTATGCTAGTCTGTGAAAATACTAATCAAAGCAGCCTGTCAATTGTTAAAGTTAATGATTTAGATATGCAAAACTCTGACTAAATTTTTGTGGATAATTACATAATTACGCCTGGGTTAACACAATCAAA